>NC_080035.1:2469384-2816357 GCF_030020395.1 Manis pentadactyla
CCACCGCGCTTTGGAGAAGCTTGCACCCACCTGTTGCTTACATGGTGCCTGGGGATTAAAAAATGGGCACTCACGTTACAAAGCTCAGACTGTGGCATGGGAGACCGGCTTCCATAGCACCCAGACAACATGGGCCCCTCTGCAGCAACCGGGAAGTAGCAGGAAAACGCCACTTTTGAGAATTTCAAGGTAAATTCGTTGAATGCCGGAATTCTTCTGACAGCCGGCCTTCTTCAGCAAGGCTTCACTTGAATGGCAAAACAAGCGAGGGCGTGCCGCCGCTCAGCAAAAGAGAGTACTACACCGGATAAATCGCCCAGTCGCTCAGAGTGCAGCCACCCAAGACAGACACTGAAATCACACTGCAAGAAGAATTCATTGTACGCGGGAATTTTTCTTACAGAAAGTCTTCCACAGCAAGGCCGCATGCGATTGGCCCCACAAGCGAAGCATCTGCTGCTCAGCTGAAGACAGCTCCACACAGCAGACTTCACTCAGGTGCTTAGAGTGCAGGCACACAGGACAGACACGGAAAACACATTGAAAGCTGTTTCAGCATCTAGTGCAACGATGTCAATGATTCCTTGAATGGAGCATTCTGCGCTGCTTCCTTTCACCCACATAAGCTGAATCCAAAGCTGACTTGCCTCCACTACGTTTATTTCAGAGCATCTACTCTAACTTCCCTTGTGGCTAGTGGGAATGCCTATTCCAGGCCCACTTATGTCTTTGAGATAGAGGACGTATAGAGAATACAGCCTTTCACTACAACGTTTACTGGTTTCCATACCACATAGGAGCAAATTGCATGCAAGGCGAAAGCAACCTTGTGTTCTCTCAGGGAGGGTCTCCTCGGTGCACGGTGGAATGTTTCCTATTTCAAAGTCTGGCATAAGGCTCTCCTGCAGCGGTTTCGGACACTTTACAGCTAAGGCGTCATCATGGCATTGCTAGCAAAGGGATGACGTGGCCTTTTGCATCCTCTTCTGGCACCTACAGGAAACCAGGTCCTCCCGCATGATTCCAAGTCTTTGGACGAAAGATCCAAGCATGAAAGGCCTTCTTCAGTGTGCTTGAATGCAGAGGTCTTAGGGCTGCCCTTAAGCATTTAGCTTTAGAAACACAGCAAAGGATGGTTTCTCCACGTAGATCATGAGAGTGGTGTGATGCACGTGGTGAGTTCAGGCTGATAGAGTTGTGGCCCAGAGAAACGCTTTGTTCTGATGAAAGGATGATCAGATGAAGGACTCCAACAGCCTCTTCCCTAAACGTTGTTGCAAGTCCTACTCTCAGCACACGTATGTTTCAGACTTAAGCTGCATTCCGAGAGGACACCATGCAAACATACGTTTGGGCATTCCACGGTGTATGAATTTGGAGAAAGCAACTGAAAGTGTTAGATAGTGAAGATTGAGCTCAGTGACCCCAGAAAAATTTCCATTGCACGGTTGAATTAAGCTGCCCTAGCCATCGGAGGAGCTTACTCGCCTGAGGCTCCTGGTCCTCCCTGCTTTTCACCTGTTGAACAGAACGCCCACCCGTCGTGCTTCCAATGCTGTGCAGAAAGCAGCTTTCTTTGCCTCTTCCCCTGAGGCTGGGCAGAAGGCCTCTTCACAGTATTCTCATATCTGGGAGTATAAGTATATACAAGAAGCTCTAATTTTCACAGCAGTGTTTGGCTGCCTTTCTGAATATGGCTGAGTAGGAAATCACATGATCTGAGACAGTCCCAGAGCCTTCTCTGCAGGACAACAGCTCTGAGGTTTGGGGCCTCATCGCCACCGCGCTTTGGAGAAGCTTGCACCCACCTGTTGCTTACATGGTGCCTGGGGATTAAAAAATGGGCACTCACGTTACAAAGCTCAGACTGTGGCATGGGAGACCGGCTTCCATAGCACCCAGACAACATGGGCCCCTCTGCAGCAACCGGGAAGTAGCAGGAAAACGCCACTTTTGAGAATTTCAAGGTAAATTCGTTGAATGCCGGAATTCTTCTGACAGCCGGCCTTCTTCAGCAAGGCTTCACTTGAATGGCAAAACAAGCGAGGGCGTGCCGCCGCTCAGCAAAAGAGAGTACTACACCGGATAAATCGCCCAGTCGCTCAGAGTGCAGCCACCCAAGACAGACACTGAAATCACACTGCAAGAAGAATTCATTGTACGCGGGAATTTTTCTTACAGAAAGTCTTCCACAGCAAGGCCGCATGCGATTGGCCCCACAAGCGAAGCATCTGCTGCTCAGCTGAAGACAGCTCCACACAGCAGACTTCACTCAGGTGCTTAGAGTGCAGGCACACAGGACAGACACGGAAAACACATTGAAAGCTGTTTCAGCATCTAGTGCAACGATGTCAATGATTCCTTGAATGGAGCATTCTGCGCTGCTTCCTTTCACCCACATAAGCTGAATCCAAAGCTGACTTGCCTCCACTACGTTTATTTCAGAGCATCTACTCTAACTTCCCTTGTGGCTAGTGGGAATGCCTATTCCAGGCCCACTTATGTCTTTGAGATAGAGGACGTATAGAGAATACAGCCTTTCACTACAACGTTTACTGGTTTCCATACCACATAGGAGCAAATTGCATGCAAGGCGAAAGCAACCTTGTGTTCTCTCAGGGAGGGTCTCCTCGGTGCACGGTGGAATGTTTCCTATTTCAAAGTCTGGCATAAGGCTCTCCTGCAGCGGTTTCGGACACTTTACAGCTAAGGCGTCATCATGGCATTGCTAGCAAAGGGATGACGTGGCCTTTTGCATCCTCTTCTGGCACCTACAGGAAACCAGGTCCTCCCGCATGATTCCAAGTCTTTGGACGAAAGATCCAAGCATGAAAGGCCTTCTTCAGTGTGCTTGAATGCAGAGGTCTTAGGGCTGCCCTTAAGCATTTAGCTTTAGAAACACAGCAAAGGATGGTTTCTCCACGTAGATCATGAGAGTGGTGTGATGCACGTGGTGAGTTCAGGCTGATAGAGTTGTGGCCCAGAGAAACGCTTTGTTCTGATGAAAGGATGATCAGATGAAGGACTCCAACAGCCTCTTCCCTAAACGTTGTTGCAAGTCCTACTCTCAGCACACGTATGTTTCAGACTTAAGCTGCATTCCGAGAGGACACCATGCAAACATACGTTTGGGCATTCCACGGTGTATGAATTTGGAGAAAGCAACTGAAAGTGTTAGATAGTGAAGATTGAGCTCAGTGACCCCAGAAAAATTTCCATTGCACGGTTGAATTAAGCTGCCCTAGCCATCGGAGGAGCTTACTCGCCTGAGGCTCCTGGTCCTCCCTGCTTTTCACCTGTTGAACAGAACGCCCACCCGTCGTGCTTCCAATGCTGTGCAGAAAGCAGCTTTCTTTGCCTCTTCCCCTGAGGCTGGGCAGAAGGCCTCTTCACAGTATTCTCATATCTGGGAGTATAAGTATATACAAGAAGCTCTAATTTTCACAGCAGTGTTTGGCTGCCTTTCTGAATATGGCTGAGTAGGAAATCACATGATCTGAGACAGTCCCAGAGCCTTCTCTGCAGGACAACAGCTCTGAGGTTTGGGGCCTCATCGCCACCGCGCTTTGGAGAAGCTTGCACCCACCTGTTGCTTACATGGTGCCTGGGGATTAAAAAATGGGCACTCACGTTACAAAGCTCAGACTGTGGCATGGGAGACCGGCTTCCATAGCACCCAGACAACATGGGCCCCTCTGCAGCAACCGGAAAGTAGCAGGAAAACGCCACTTTTGAGAATTTCAAGGTAAATTCGTTGAATGCCGGAATTCTTCTGACAGCCGGCCTTCTTCAGCAAGGCTTCACTTGAATGGCAAAACAAGCGAGGGCGTGCCGCCGCTCAGCAAAAGAGAGTACTACACCGGATAAATCGCCCAGTCGCTCAGAGTGCAGCCACCCAAGACAGACACTGAAATCACACTGCAAGAAGAATTCATTGTACGCGGGAATTTTTCTTACAGAAAGTCTTCCACAGCAAGGCCGCATGCGATTGGCCCCACAAGCGAAGCATCTGCTGCTCAGCTGAAGACAGCTCCACACAGCAGACTTCACTCAGGTGCTTAGAGTGCAGGCACACAGGACAGACACGGAAAACACATTGAAAGCTGTTTCAGCATCTAGTGCAACGATGTCAATGATTCCTTGAATGGAGCATTCTGCGCTGCTTCCTTTCACCCACATAAGCTGAATCCAAAGCTGACTTGCCTCCACTACGTTTATTTCAGAGCATCTACTCTAACTTCCCTTGTGGCTAGTGGGAATGCCTATTCCAGGCCCACTTATGTCTTTGAGATAGAGGACGTATAGAGAATACAGCCTTTCACTACAACGTTTACTGGTTTCCATACCACATAGGAGCAAATTGCATGCAAGGCGAAAGCAACCTTGTGTTCTCTCAGGGAGGGTCTCCTCGGTGCACGGTGGAATGTTTCCTATTTCAAAGTCTGGCATAAGGCTCTCCTGCAGCGGTTTCGGACACTTTACAGCTAAGGCGTCATCATGGCATTGCTAGCAAAGGGATGACGTGGCCTTTTGCATCCTCTTCTGGCACCTACAGGAAACCAGGTCCTCCCGCATGATTCCAAGTCTTTGGACGAAAGATCCAAGCATGAAAGGCCTTCTTCAGTGTGCTTGAATGCAGAGGTCTTAGGGCTGCCCTTAAGCATTTAGCTTTAGAAACACAGCAAAGGATGGTTTCTCCACGTAGATCATGAGAGTGGTGTGATGCACGTGGTGAGTTCAGGCTGATAGAGTTGTGGCCCAGAGAAACGCTTTGTTCTGATGAAAGGATGATCAGATGAAGGACTCCAACAGCCTCTTCCCTAAACGTTGTTGCAAGTCCTACTCTCAGCACACGTATGTTTCAGACTTAAGCTGCATTCCGAGAGGACACCATGCAAACATACGTTTGGGCATTCCACGGTGTATGAATTTGGAGAAAGCAACTGAAAGTGTTAGATAGTGAAGATTGAGCTCAGTGACCCCAGAAAAATTTCCATTGCACGGTTGAATTAAGCTGCCCTAGCCATCGGAGGAGCTTACTCGCCTGAGGCTCCTGGTCCTCCCTGCTTTTCACCTGTTGAACAGAACGCCCACCCGTCGTGCTTCCAATGCTGTGCAGAAAGCAGCTTTCTTTGCCTCTTCCGCTGAGGCTGGGCAGAAGGCCTCTTCACAGTATTCTCATATCTGGGAGTATAAGTATATACAAGAAGCTCTAATTTTCACAGCAGTGTTTGGCTGCCTTTCTGAATATGGCTGAGTAGGAAATCACATGATCTGAGACAGTCCCAGAGCCTTCTCTGCAGGACAACAGCTCTGAGGTTTGGGGCCTCATCGCCACCGCGCTTTGGAGAAGCTTGCACCCACCTGTTGCTTACATGGTGCCTGGGGATTAAAAAATGGGCACTCACGTTACAAAGCTCAGACTGTGGCATGGGAGACCGGCTTCCATAGCACCCAGACAACCTGGGCCCCTCTGCAGCAGCCGGGAAGTAGCAGGAAAACGCCACTTTTGAGAATTTCAAGGTAAATTCGTTGAATGCCGGAATTCTTCTGACAGCCGGCCTTCTTCAGCAAGGCTTCACTTGAATGGCAAAACAAGCGAGGGCGTGCCGCCGCTCAGCAAAAGAGAGTACTACACCGGATAAATCGCCCAGTCGCTCAGAGTGCAGCCACCCAAGACAGACACTGAAATCACACTGCAAGAAGAATTCGTTGTACGCGGGAATTTTTCTTACAGAAAGTCTTCCACAGCAAGGCCGCATGCGATTGGCCCCACAAGCGAAGCATCTGCTGCTCAGCTGAAGACAGCTCCACACAGCAGACTTCACTCAGGTGCTTAGAGTGCATGCACACAGGACAGACACGGAAAACACATTGAAAGCTGTTTCAGCATCTAGTGCAACGATGTCAATGATTCCTTGAATGGAGCATTCTGCGCTGCTTCCTTTCACCCACATAAGCTGAATCCAAAGCTGACTTGCCTCCACTACGTTTATTTCAGAGCATCTACTCTAACTTCCCTTGTGGCTAGTGGGAATGCCTATTCCAGGCCCACTTATGTCTTTGAGATAGAGGACGTATAGAGAATACAGCCTTTCACTACAACGTTTACTGGTTTCCATACCACATAGGAGCAAATTGCATGCAAGGCGAAAGCAACCTTGTGTTCTCTCAGGGAGGGTCTCCTCGGTGCACGGTGGAATGTTTCCTATTTCAAAGTCTGGCATAAGGCTCTCCTGCAGCGGTTTCGGACACTTTACAGCTAAGGCGTCATCATGGCATTGCTAGCAAAGGGATGACGTGGCCTTTTGCATCCTCTTCTGGCACCTACAGGAAACCAGGTCCTCCCGCATGATTCCAAGTCTTTGGACGAAAGATCCAAGCATGAAAGGCCTTCTTCAGTGTGCTTGAATGCAGAGGTCTTAGGGCTGCCCTTAAGCATTTAGCTTTAGAAACACAGCAAAGGATGGTTTCTCCACGTAGATCATGAGAGTGGTGTGATGCACGTGGTCAGTTCAGGCTGATAGAGTTGTGGCCCAGAGAAACGCTTTGTTCTGATGAAAGGATGACCAGATGAAGGACTCCAACAGCCTCTTCAATAAACGTTGTTGCAAGTCCTACTCTCAGCACACGTATGTTTCAGACTTAAGCTGCATTCCGAGAGTACACCATGCAAACATACGTTTGGGCATTCCACGGTGTATGAATTTGGAGAAAGCAACTGAAAGTGTTAGATAGTGAAGATTGAGCTCAGTGACCCCAGAAAAATTTCCATTGCACGGTTGAATTAAGCTGCCCTAGCCATCGGAGGAGCTTACTCGCCTGAGGCTCCTGGTCCTCCCTGCTTTTCACCTGTTGAACAGAACGCCCACCCGTCGTGCTTCCAATGCTGTGCAGAAAGCAGCTTTCTTTGCCTCTTCCCCTGAGGCTGGGCAGAAGGCCTCTTCACAGTATTCTCATATCTGGGAGTATAAGTATATACAAGAAGCTCTAATTTTCACAGCAGTGTTTGGCTGCCTTTCTGAATATGGCTGAGTAGGAAATCACATGATCTGAGACAGTCCCAGAGCCTTCTCTGCAGGACAACAGCTCTGAGGTTTGGGGCCTCATCGCCACCGCGCTTTGGAGAAGCTTGCACCCACCTGTTGCTTACATGGTGCCTGGGGATTAAAAAATGGGCACTCACGTTACAAAGCTCAGACTGTGGCATGGGAGACCGGCTTCCATAGCACCCAGACAACATGGGCCCCTCTGCAGCAACCGGGAAGTAGCAGGAAAACGCCACTTTTGAGAATTTCAAGGTAAATTCGTTGAATGCCGGAATTCTTCTGACAGCCGGCCTTCTTCAGCAAGGCTTCACTTGAATGGCAAAACAAGCGAGGGCGTGCCGCCGCTCAGCAAAAGAGAGTACTACACCGGATAAATCGCCCAGTCGCTCAGAGTGCAGCCACCCAAGACAGACACTGAAATCACACTGCAAGAAGAATTCATTGTACGCGGGAATTTTTCTTACAGAAAGTCTTCCACAGCAAGGCCGCATGCGATTGGCCCCACAAGCGAAGCATCTGCTGCTCAGCTGAAGACAGCTCCACACAGCAGACTTCACTCAGGTGCTTAGAGTGCAGGCACACAGGACAGACACGGAAAACACATTGAAAGCTGTTTCAGCATCTAGTGCAACGATGTCAATGATTCCTTGAATGGAGCATTCTGCGCTGCTTCCTTTCACCCACATAAGCTGAATCCAAAGCTGACTTGCCTCCACTACGTTTATTTCAGAGCATCTACTCTAACTTCCCTTGTGGCTAGTGGGAATGCCTATTCCAGGCCCACTTATGTCTTTGAGATAGAGGACGTATAGAGAATACAGCCTTTCACTACAACGTTTACTGGTTTCCATACCACATAGGAGCAAATTGCATGCAAGGCGAAAGCAACCTTGTGTTCTCTCAGGGAGGGTCTCCTCGGTGCACGGTGGAATGTTTCCTATTTCAAAGTCTGGCATAAGGCTCTCCTGCAGCGGTTTCGGACACTTTACAGCTAAGGCGTCATCATGGCATTGCTAGCAAAGGGATGACGTGGCCTTTTGCATCCTCTTCTGGCACCTACAGGAAACCAGGTCCTCCCGCATGATTCCAAGTCTTTGGACGAAAGATCCAAGCATGAAAGGCCTTCTTCAGTGTGCTTGAATGCAGAGGTCTTAGGGCTGCCCTTAAGCATTTAGCTTTAGAAACACAGCAAAGGATGGTTTCTCCACGTAGATCATGAGAGTGGTGTGATGCACGTGGTGAGTTCAGGCTGATAGAGTTGTGGCCCAGAGAAACGCTTTGTTCTGATGAAAGGATGATCAGATGAAGGACTCCAACAGCCTCTTCCCTAAACGTTGTTGCAAGTCCTACTCTCAGCACACGTATGTTTCAGACTTAAGCTGCATTCCGAGAGTACACCATGCAAACATACGTTTGGGCATTCCACGGTGTATGAATTTGGAGAAAGCAACTGAAAGTGTTAGATAGTGAAGATTGAGCTCAGTGACCCCAGAAAAATTTCCATTGCACGGTTGAATTAAGCTGCCCTAGCCATCGGAGGAGCTTACTCGCCTGAGGCTCCTGGTCCTCCCTGCTTTTCACCTGTTGAACAGAACGCCCACCCGTCGTGCTTCCAATGCTGTGCAGAAAGCAGCTTTCTTTGCCTCTTCCCCTGAGGCTGGGCAGAAGGCCTCTTCACAGTATTCTCATATCTGGGAGTATAAGTATATACAAGAAGCTCTAATTTTCACAGCAGTGTTTGGCTGCCTTTCTGAATATGGCTGAGTAGGAAATCACATGATCTGAGACAGTCCCAGAGCCTTCTCTGCAGGACAACAGCTCTGAGGTTTGGGGCCTCATCGCCACCGCGCTTTGGAGAAGCTTGCACCCACCTGTTGCTTACATGGTGCCTGGGGATTAAAAAATGGGCACTCACGTTACAAAGCTCAGACTGTGGCATGGGAGACCGGCTTCCATAGCACCCAGACAACATGGGCCCCTCTGCAGCAACCGGGAAGTAGCAGGAAAACGCCACTTTTGAGAATTTCAAGGTAAATTCGTTGAATGCCGGAATTCTTCTGACAGCCGGCCTTCTTCAGCAAGGCTTCACTTGAATGGCAAAACAAGCGAGGGCGTGCCGCCGCTCAGCAAAAGAGAGTACTACACCGGATAAATCGCCCAGTCGCTCAGAGTGCAGCCACCCAAGACAGACACTGAAATCACACTGCAAGAAGAATTCATTGTACGCGGGAATTTTTCTTACAGAAAGTCTTCCACAGCAAGGCCGCATGCGATTGGCCCCACAAGCGAAGCATCTGCTGCTCAGCTGAAGACAGCTCCACACAGCAGACTTCACTCAGGTGCTTAGAGTGCAGGCACACAGGACAGACACGGAAAACACATTGAAAGCTGTTTCAGCATCTAGTGCAACGATGTCAATGATTCCTTGAATGGAGCATTCTGCGCTGCTTCCTTTCACCCACATAAGCTGAATCCAAAGCTGACTTGCCTCCACTACGTTTATTTCAGAGCATCTACTCTAACTTCCCTTGTGGCTAGTGGGAATGCCTATTCCAGGCCCACTTATGTCTTTGAGATAGAGGACGTATAGAGAATACAGCCTTTCACTACAACGTTTACTGGTTTCCATACCACATAGGAGCAAATTGCATGCAAGGCGAAAGCAACCTTGTGTTCTCTCAGGGAGGGTCTCCTCGGTGCACGGTGGAATGTTTCCTATTTCAAAGTCTGGCATAAGGCTCTCCTGCAGCGGTTTCGGACACTTTACAGCTAAGGCGTCATCATGGCATTGCTAGCAAAGGGATGACGTGGCCTTTTGCATCCTCTTCTGGCACCTACAGGAAACCAGGTCCTCCCGCATGATTCCAAGTCTTTGGACGAAAGATCCAAGCATGAAAGGCCTTCTTCAGTGTGCTTGAATGCAGAGGTCTTAGGGCTGCCCTTAAGCATTTAGCTTTAGAAACACAGCAAAGGATGGTTTCTCCACGTAGATCATGAGAGTGGTGTGATGCACGTGGTGAGTTCAGGCTGATAGAGTTGTGGCCCAGAGAAACGCTTTGTTCTGATGAAAGGATGATCAGATGAAGGACTCCAACAGCCTCTTCCCTAAACGTTGTTGCAAGTCCTACTCTCAGCACACGTATGTTTCAGACTTAAGCTGCATTCCGAGAGGACACCATGCAAACATACGTTTGGGCATTCCACGGTGTATGAATTTGGAGAAAGCAACTGAAAGTGTTAGATAGTGAAGATTGAGCTCAGTGACCCCAGAAAAATTTCCATTGCACGGTTGAATTAAGCTGCCCTAGCCATCGGAGGAGCTTACTCGCCTGAGGCTCCTGGTCCTCCCTGCTTTTCACCTGTTGAACAGAACGCCCACCCGTCGTGCTTCCAATGCTGTGCAGAAAGCAGCTTTCTTTGCCTCTTCCCCTGAGGCTGGGCAGAAGGCCTCTTCACAGTATTCTCATATCTGGGAGTATAAGTATATACAAGAAGCTCTAATTTTCACAGCAGTGTTTGGCTGCCTTTCTGAATATGGCTGAGTAGGAAATCACATGATCTGAGACAGTCCCAGAGCCTTCTCTGCAGGACAACAGCTCTGAGGTTTGGGGCCTCATCGCCACCGCGCTTTGGAGAAGCTTGCACCCACCTGTTGCTTACATGGTGCCTGGGGATTAAAAAATGGGCACTCACGTTACAAAGCTCAGACTGTGGCATGGGAGACCGGCTTCCATAGCACCCAGACAACATGGGCCCCTCTGCAGCAACCGGGAAGTAGCAGGAAAACGCCACTTTTGAGAATTTCAAGGTAAATTCGTTGAATGCCGGAATTCTTCTGACAGCCGGCCTTCTTCAGCAAGGCTTCACTTGAATGGCAAAACAAGCGAGGGCGTGCCGCCGCTCAGCAAAAGAGAGTACTACACCGGATAAATCGCCCAGTCGCTCAGAGTGCAGCCACCCAAGACAGACACTGAAATCACACTGCAAGAAGAATTCGTTGTACGCGGGAATTTTTCTTACAGAAAGTCTTCCACAGCAAGGCCGCATGCGATTGGCCCCACAAGCGAAGCATCTGCTGCTCAGCTGAAGACAGCTCCACACAGCAGACTTCACTCAGGTGCTTAGAGTGCAGGCACACAGGACAGACACGGAAAACACATTGAAAGCTGTTTCAGCATCTAGTGCAACGATGTCAATGATTCCTTGAATGGAGCATTCTGCGCTGCTTCCTTTCACCCACATAAGCTGAATCCAAAGCTGACTTGCCTCCACTACGTTTATTTCAGAGCATCTACTCTAACTTCCCTTGTGGCTAGTGGGAATGCCTATTCCAGGCCCACTTATGTCTTTGAGATAGAGGACGTATAGAGAATACAGCCTTTCACTACAACGTTTACTGGTTTCCATACCACATAGGAGCAAATTGCATGCAAGGCGAAAGCAACCTTGTGTTCTCTCAGGGAGGGTCTCCTCGGTGCACGGTGGAATGTTTCCTATTTCAAAGTCTGGCATAAGGCTCTCCTGCAGCGGTTTCGGACACTTTACAGCTAAGGCGTCATCATGGCATTGCTAGCAAAGGGATGACGTGGCCTTTTGCATCCTCTTCTGGCACCTACAGGAAACCAGGTCCTCCCGCATGATTCCAAGTCTTTGGACGAAAGATCCAAGCATGAAAGGCCTTCTTCAGTGTGCTTGAATGCAGAGGTCTTAGGGCTGCCCTTAAGCATTTAGCTTTAGAAACACAGCAAAGGATGGTTTCTCCACGTAGATCATGAGAGTGGTGTGATGCACGTGGTGAGTTCAGGCTGATAGAGTTGTGGCCCAGAGAAACGCTTTGTTCTGATGAAAGGATGATCAGATGAAGGACTCCAACAGCCTCTTCCCTAAACGTTGTTGCAAGTCCTACTCTCAGCACACGTATGTTTCAGACTTAAGCTGCATTCCGAGAGGACACCATGCAAACATACGTTTGGGCATTCCACGGTGTATGAATTTGGAGAAAGCAACTGAAAGTGTTAGATAGTGAAGATTGAGCTCAGTGACCCCAGAAAAATTTCCATTGCACGGTTGAATTAAGCTGCCCTAGCCATCGGAGGAGCTTACTCGCCTGAGGCTCCTGGTCCTCCCTGCTTTTCACCTGTTGAACAGAACGCCCACCCGTCGTGCTTCCAATGCTGTGCAGAAAGCAGCTTTCTTTGCCTCTTCCGCTGAGGCTGGGCAGAAGGCCTCTTCACAGTATTCTCATATCTGGGAGTATAAGTATATACAAGAAGCTCTAATTTTCACAGCAGTGTTTGGCTGCCTTTCTGAATATGGCTGAGTAGGAAATCACATGATCTGAGACAGTCCCAGAGCCTTCTCTGCAGGACAACAGCTCTGAGGTTTGGGGCCTCATCGCCACCGCGCTTTGGAGAAGCTTGCACCCACCTGTTGCTTACATGGTGCCTGGGGATTAAAAAATGGGCACTCACGTTACAAAGCTCAGACTGTGGCATGGGAGACCGGCTTCCATAGCACCCAGACAACCTGGGCCCCTCTGCAGCAGCCGGGAAGTAGCAGGAAAACGCCACTTTTGAGAATTTCAAGGTAAATTCGTTGAATGCCGGAATTCTTCTGACAGCCGGCCTTCTTCAGCAAGGCTTCACTTGAATGGCAAAACAAGCGAGGGCGTGCCGCCGCTCAGCAAAAGAGAGTACTACACCGGATAAATCGCCCAGTCGCTCAGAGTGCAGCCACCCAAGACAGACACTGAAATCACACTGCAAGAAGAATTCGTTGTACGCGGGAATTTTTCTTACAGAAAGTCTTCCACAGCAAGGCCGCATGCGATTGGCCCCACAAGCGAAGCATCTGCTGCTCAGCTGAAGACAGCTCCACACAGCAGACTTCACTCAGGTGCTTAGAGTGCATGCACACAGGACAGACACGGAAAACACATTGAAAGCTGTTTCAGCATCTAGTGCAACGATGTCAATGATTCCTTGAATGGAGCATTCTGCGCTGCTTCCTTTCACCCACATAAGCTGAATCCAAAGCTGACTTGCCTCCACTACGTTTATTTCAGAGCATCTACTCTAACTTCCCTTGTGGCTAGTGGGAATGCCTATTCCAGGCCCACTTATGTCTTTGAGATAGAGGACGTATAGAGAATACAGCCTTTCACTACAACGTTTACTGGTTTCCATACCACATAGGAGCAAATTGCATGCAAGGCGAAAGCAACCTTGTGTTCTCTCAGGGAGGGTCTCCTCGGTGCACGGTGGAATGTTTCCTATTTCAAAGTCTGGCATAAGGCTCTCCTGCAGCGGTTTCGGACACTTTACAGCTAAGGCGTCATCATGGCATTGCTAGCAAAGGGATGACGTGGCCTTTTGCATCCTCTTCTGGCACCTACAGGAAACCAGGTCCTCCCGCATGATTCCAAGTCTTTGGACGAAAGATCCAAGCATGAAAGGCCTTCTTCAGTGTGCTTGAATGCAGAGGTCTTAGGGCTGCCCTTAAGCATTTAGCTTTAGAAACACAGCAAAGGATGGTTTCTCCACGTAGATCATGAGAGTGGTGTGATGCACGTGGTCAGTTCAGGCTGATAGAGTTGTGGCCCAGAGAAACGCTTTGTTCTGATGAAAGGATGACCAGATGAAGGACTCCAACAGCCTCTTCCCTAAACGTTGTTGCAAGTCCTACTCTCAGCACACGTATGTTTCAGACTTAAGCTGCATTCCGAGAGGACACCATGCAAACATACGTTTGGGCATTCCACGGTGTATGAATTTGGAGAAAGCAACTGAAAATGTTAGATAGTGAAGATTGAGCTCAGTGACCCCAGAAAAATTTCCATTGCACGGTTGAATTAAGCTGCCCTAGCCATCGGAGGAGCTTACTCGCCTGAGGCTCCTGGTCCTCCCTGCTTTTCACCTGTTGAACAGAACGCCCACCCGTCGTGCTTCCAATGCTGTGCAGAAAGCAGCTTTCTTTGCCTCTTCCCCTGAGGCTGGGCAGAAGGCCTCTTCACAGTATTCTCATATCTGGGAGTATAAGTATATACAAGAAGCTCTAATTTTCACAGCAGTGTTTGGCTGCCTTTCTGAATATGGCTGAGTAGGAAATCACATGATCTGAGACAGTCCCAGAGCCTTCTCTGCAGGACAACAGCTCTGAGGTTTGGGGCCTCATCACCACCACGCTTTGGAGAAGCTTGCACACACCTGTTGCTTACATGATGCCTGGGGATTAAAAAATGGGCACTCAGGTTACAAAGCTCAGACTGTGGCATGGGAGACCGGCTTCCATACCACCCAGACAACCTGGGCCCCTCTGCAGCAGCCGGGAAGTAGCAGGAAAACGCCACTTTTGAGAATTTCAAGGTAAATTCGTTGAATGCCGGAATTCTTCTGACAGCCGGCTTTCTTCAGCAAGGCTTCACTTGAATGGCAAAACAAGCGAGGGCGTGCCGCCGCTCAGCAAAAGAGAGTACTACACCGGATAAATCGCCCAGTCGCTCAGAGTGCAGCCACCCAAGACAGACACTGAAATCACACTGCAAGAAGAATTCGTTGTACGCGGGAATTTTTCTTACAGAAAGTCTTCCACAGCAAGGCCGCACGCGATAGGCCCCACAAGCGAAGCATCTGCTGCTCAGCTGAAGACAGCTCCACACAGCAGACTTCACTCAGGTGCTTAGAGTGCAGGCACACAGGACAGACACGGAAAACACATTGAAAGCTGTTTCAGCATCTAGTGCAACGATGTCAATGATTCCTTGAATGGAGCATTCTGCGCTGCTTCCTTTCACCCACATAAGCTGAATCCAAAGCTGACTTGCCTCCACTACGTTTATTTCAGAGCATCTACTCTAACTTCCCTTGTGGCTAGTGGGAATGCCTATTCCAGGCCCACTTATGTCTTTGAGATAGAGGACGTATAGAGAATACAGCCTTTCACTACAACGTTTACTGGTTTCCATACCACATAGGAGCAAATTGCATGCAAGGCGAAAGCAACCTTGTGTTCTCTCAGGGAGGGTCTCCTCGGTGCACGGTGGAATGTTTCCTATTTCAAAGTCTGGCATAAGGCTCTCCTGCAGCGGTTTCGGACACTTTACAGCTAAGGCGTCATCATGGCATTGCTAGCAAAGGGATGACGTGGCCTTTTGCATCCTCTTCTGGCACCTACAGGAAACCAGGTCCTCCCGCATGATTCCAAGTCTTTGGACGAAAGATCCAAGCATGAAAGGCCTTCTTCAGTGTGCTTGAATGCAGAGGTCTTAGGGCTGCCCTTAAGCATTTAGCTTTAGAAACACAGCAAAGGATGGTTTCTCCACGTAGATCATGAGAGTGGTGTGATGCACGTGGTCAGTTCAGGCTGATAGAGTTGTGGCCCAGAGAAACGCTTTGTTCTGATGAAAGGATGACCAGATGAAGGACTCCAACAGCCTCTTCAATAAACGTTGTTGCAAGTCCTACTCTCAGCACACGTATGTTTCAGACTTAAGCTGCATTCCGAGAGTACACCATGCAAACATACGTTTGGGCATTCCACGGTGTATGAATTTGGAGAAAGCAACTGAAAGTGTTAGATAGTGAAGATTGAGCTCAGTGACCCCAGAAAAATTTCCATTGCACGGTTGAATTAAGCTGCCCTAGCCATCGGAGGAGCTTACTCGCCTGAGGCTCCTGGTCCTCCCTGCTTTTCACCTGTTGAACAGAACGCCCACCCGTCGTGCTTCCAATGCTGTGCAGAAAGCAGCTTTCTTTGCCTCTTCCCCTGAGGCTGGGCAGAAGGCCTCTTCACAGTATTCTCATATCTGGGAGTATAAGTATATACAAGAAGCTCTAATTTTCACAGCAGTGTTTGGCTGCCTTTCTGAATATGGCTGAGTAGGAAATCACATGATCTGAGACAGTCCCAGAGCCTTCTCTGCAGGACAACAGCTCTGAGGTTTGGGGCCTCATCGCCACCGCGCTTTGGAGAAGCTTGCACCCACCTGTTGCTTACATGGTGCCTGGGGATTAAAAAATGGGCACTCACGTTACAAAGCTCAGACTGTGGCATGGGAGACCGGCTTCCATAGCACCCAGACAACATGGGCCCCTCTGCAGCAACCGGGAAGTAGCAGGAAAACGCCACTTTTGAGAATTTCAAGGTAAATTCGTTGAATGCCGGAATTCTTCTGACAGCCGGCCTTCTTCAGCAAGGCTTCACTTGAATGGCAAAACAAGCGAGGGCGTGCCGCCGCTCAGCAAAAGAGAGTACTACACCGGATAAATCGCCCAGTCGCTCAGAGTGCAGCCACCCAAGACAGACACTGAAATCACACTGCAAGAAGAATTCGTTGTACGCGGGAATTTTTCTTACAGAAAGTCTTCCACAGCAAGGCCGCATGCGATTGGCCCCACAAGCGAAGCATCTGCTGCTCAGCTGAAGACAGCTCCACACAGCAGACTTCACTCAGGTGCTTAGAGTGCAGGCACACAGGACAGACACGGAAAACACATTGAAAGCTGTTTCAGCATCTAGTGCAACGATGTCAATGATTCCTTGAATGGAGCATTCTGCGCTGCTTCCTTTCACCCACATAAGCTGAATCCAAAGCTGACTTGCCTCCACTACGTTTATTTCAGAGCATCTACTCTAACTTCCCTTGTGGCTAGTGGGAATGCCTATTCCAGGCCCACTTATGTCTTTGAGATAGAGGACGTATAGAGAATACAGCCTTTCACTACAACGTTTACTGGTTTCCATACCACATAGGAGCAAATTGCATGCAAGGCGAAAGCAACCTTGTGTTCTCTCAGGGAGGGTCTCCTCGGTGCACGGTGGAATGTTTCCTATTTCAAAGTCTGGCATAAGGCTCTCCTGCAGCGGTTTCGGACACTTTACAGCTAAGGCGTCATCATGGCATTGCTAGCAAAGGGATGACGTGGCCTTTTGCATCCTCTTCTGGCACCTACAGGAAACCAGGTCCTCCCGCATGATTCCAAGTCTTTGGACGAAAGATCCAAGCATGAAAGGCCTTCTTCAGTGTGCTTGAATGCAGAGGTCTTAGGGCTGCCCTTAAGCATTTAGCTTTAGAAACACAGCAAAGGATGGTTTCTCCACGTAGATCATGAGAGTGGTGTGATGCACGTGGTGAGTTCAGGCTGATAGAGTTGTGGCCCAGAGAAACGCTTTGTTCTGATGAAAGGATGATCAGATGAAGGACTCCAACAGCCTCTTCCCTAAACG
Source organism: Manis pentadactyla (assembly GCF_030020395.1). Classification (NCBI taxonomy): domain Eukaryota; kingdom Metazoa; phylum Chordata; class Mammalia; order Pholidota; family Manidae; genus Manis; species Manis pentadactyla. The sequence continues at coordinate 2,486,658 of NC_080035.1, forward strand.
TTGTTGCAAGTCCTACTCTCAGCACACGTATGTTTCAGACTTAAGCTGCATTCCGAGAGGACACCATGCAAACATACGTTTGGGCATTCCACGGTGTATGAATTTGGAGAAAGCAACTGAAAGTGTTAGATAGTGAAGATTGAGCTCAGTGACCCCAGAAAAATTTCCATTGCACGGTTGAATTAAGCTGCCCTAGCCATCGGAGGAGCTTACTCGCCTGAGGCTCCTGGTCCTCCCTGCTTTTCACCTGTTGAACAGAACGCCCACCCGTCGTGCTTCCAATGCTGTGCAGAAAGCAGCTTTCTTTGCCTCTTCCGCTGAGGCTGGGCAGAAGGCCTCTTCACAGTATTCTCATATCTGGGAGTATAAGTATATACAAGAAGCTCTAATTTTCACAGCAGTGTTTGGCTGCCTTTCTGAATATGGCTGAGTAGGAAATCACATGATCTGAGACAGTCCCAGAGCCTTCTCTGCAGGACAACAGCTCTGAGGTTTGGGGCCTCATCGCCACCGCGCTTTGGAGAAGCTTGCACCCACCTGTTGCTTACATGGTGCCTGGGGATTAAAAAATGGGCACTCACGTTACAAAGCTCAGACTGTGGCATGGGAGACCGGCTTCCATAGCACCCAGACAACCTGGGCCCCTCTGCAGCAGCCGGGAAGTAGCAGGAAAACGCCACTTTTGAGAATTTCAAGGTAAATTCGTTGAATGCCGGAATTCTTCTGACAGCCGGCCTTCTTCAGCAAGGCTTCACTTGAATGGCAAAACAAGCGAGGGCGTGCCGCCGCTCAGCAAAAGAGAGTACTACACCGGATAAATCGCCCAGTCGCTCAGAGTGCAGCCACCCAAGACAGACACTGAAATCACACTGCAAGAAGAATTCGTTGTACGCGGGAATTTTTCTTACAGAAAGTCTTCCACAGCAAGGCCGCATGCGATTGGCCCCACAAGCGAAGCATCTGCTGCTCAGCTGAAGACAGCTCCACACAGCAGACTTCACTCAGGTGCTTAGAGTGCATGCACACAGGACAGACACGGAAAACACATTGAAAGCTGTTTCAGCATCTAGTGCAACGATGTCAATGATTCCTTGAATGGAGCATTCTGCGCTGCTTCCTTTCACCCACATAAGCTGAATCCAAAGCTGACTTGCCTCCACTACGTTTATTTCAGAGCATCTACTCTAACTTCCCTTGTGGCTAGTGGGAATGCCTATTCCAGGCCCACTTATGTCTTTGAGATAGAGGACGTATAGAGAATACAGCCTTTCACTACAACGTTTACTGGTTTCCATACCACATAGGAGCAAATTGCATGCAAGGCGAAAGCAACCTTGTGTTCTCTCAGGGAGGGTCTCCTCGGTGCACGGTGGAATGTTTCCTATTTCAAAGTCTGGCATAAGGCTCTCCTGCAGCGGTTTCGGACACTTTACAGCTAAGGCGTCATCATGGCATTGCTAGCAAAGGGATGACGTGGCCTTTTGCATCCTCTTCTGGCACCTACAGGAAACCAGGTCCTCCCGCATGATTCCAAGTCTTTGGACGAAAGATCCAAGCATGAAAGGCCTTCTTCAGTGTGCTTGAATGCAGAGGTCTTAGGGCTGCCCTTAAGCATTTAGCTTTAGAAACACAGCAAAGGATGGTTTCTCCACGTAGATCATGAGAGTGGTGTGATGCACGTGGTCAGTTCAGGCTGATAGAGTTGTGGCCCAGAGAAACGCTTTGTTCTGATGAAAGGATGACCAGATGAAGGACTCCAACAGCCTCTTCCCTAAACGTTGTTGCAAGTCCTACTCTCAGCACACGTATGTTTCAGACTTAAGCTGCATTCCGAGAGGACACCATGCAAACATACGTTTGGGCATTCCACGGTGTATGAATTTGGAGAAAGCAACTGAAAATGTTAGATAGTGAAGATTGAGCTCAGTGACCCCAGAAAAATTTCCATTGCACGGTTGAATTAAGCTGCCCTAGCCATCGGAGGAGCTTACTCGCCTGAGGCTCCTGGTCCTCCCTGCTTTTCACCTGTTGAACAGAACGCCCACCCGTCGTGCTTCCAATGCTGTGCAGAAAGCAGCTTTCTTTGCCTCTTCCCCTGAGGCTGGGCAGAAGGCCTCTTCACAGTATTCTCATATCTGGGAGTATAAGTATATACAAGAAGCTCTAATTTTCACAGCAGTGTTTGGCTGCCTTTCTGAATATGGCTGAGTAGGAAATCACATGATCTGAGACAGTCCCAGAGCCTTCTCTGCAGGACAACAGCTCTGAGGTTTGGGGCCTCATCACCACCACGCATTGGAGAAGCTTGCACACACCTGTTGCTTACATGATGCCTGGGGATTAAAAAATGGGCACTCAGGTTACAAAGCTCAGACTGTGGCATGGGAGACCGGCTTCCATACCACCCAGACAACCTGGGCCCCTCTGCAGCAGCCGGGAAGTAGCAGGAAAACGCCACTTTTGAGAATTTCAAGGTAAATTCGTTGAATGCCGGAATTCTTCTGACAGCCGGCTTTCTTCAGCAAGGCTTCACTTGAATGGCAAAACAAGCGAGGGCGTGCCGCCGCTCAGCAAAAGAGAGTACTACACCGGATAAATCGCCCAGTCGCTCAGAGTGCAGCCACCCAAGACAGACACTGAAATCACACTGCAAGAAGAATTCGTTGTACGCGGGAATTTTTCTTACAGAAAGTCTTCCACAGCAAGGCCGCACGCGATAGGCCCCACAAGCGAAGCATCTGCTGCTCAGCTGAAGACAGCTCCACACAGCAGACTTCACTCAGGTGCTTAGAGTGCAGGCACACAGGACAGACACGGAAAACACATTGAAAGCTGTTTCAGCATCTAGTGCAACGATGTCAATGATTCCTTGAATGGAGCATTCTGCGCTGCTTCCTTTCACCCACATAAGCTGAATCCAAAGCTGACTTGCCTCCACTACGTTTATTTCAGAGCATCTACTCTAACTTCCCTTGTGGCTAGTGGGAATGCCTATTCCAGGCCCACTTATGTCTTTGAGATAGAGGACGTATAGAGAATACAGCCTTTCACTACAACGTTTACTGGTTTCCATACCACATAGGAGCAAATTGCATGCAAGGCGAAAGCAACCTTGTGTTCTCTCAGGGAGGGTCTCCTCGGTGCACGGTGGAATGTTTCCTATTTCAAAGTCTGGCATAAGGCTCTCCTGCAGCGGTTTCGGACACTTTACAGCTAAGGCGTCATCATGGCATTGCTAGCAAAGGGATGACGTGGCCTTTTGCATCCTCTTCTGGCACCTACAGGAAACCAGGTCCTCCCGCATGATTCCAAGTCTTTGGACGAAAGATCCAAGCATGAAAGGCCTTCTTCAGTGTGCTTGAATGCAGAGGTCTTAGGGCTGCCCTTAAGCATTTAGCTTTAGAAACACAGCAAAGGATGGTTTCTCCACGTAGATCATGAGAGTGGTGTGATGCACGTGGTCAGTTCAGGCTGATAGAGTTGTGGCCCAGAGAAACGCTTTGTTCTGATGAAAGGATGACCAGATGAAGGACTCCAACAGCCTCTTCAATAAACGTTGTTGCAAGTCCTACTCTCAGCACACGTATGTTTCAGACTTAAGCTGCATTCCGAGAGTACACCATGCAAACATACGTTTGGGCATTCCACGGTGTATGAATTTGGAGAAAGCAACTGAAAGTGTTAGATAGTGAAGATTGAGCTCAGTGACCCCAGAAAAATTTCCATTGCACGGTTGAATTAAGCTGCCCTAGCCATCGGAGGAGCTTACTCGCCTGAGGCTCCTGGTCCTCCCTGCTTTTCACCTGTTGAACAGAACGCCCACCCGTCGTGCTTCCAATGCTGTGCAGAAAGCAGCTTTCTTTGCCTCTTCCCCTGAGGCTGGGCAGAAGGCCTCTTCACAGTATTCTCATATCTGGGAGTATAAGTATATACAAGAAGCTCTAATTTTCACAGCAGTGTTTGGCTGCCTTTCTGAATATGGCTGAGTAGGAAATCACATGATCTGAGACAGTCCCAGAGCCTTCTCTGCAGGACAACAGCTCTGAGGTTTGGGGCCTCATCGCCACCGCGCTTTGGAGAAGCTTGCACCCACCTGTTGCTTACATGGTGCCTGGGGATTAAAAAATGGGCACTCACGTTACAAAGCTCAGACTGTGGCATGGGAGACCGGCTTCCATAGCACCCAGACAACATGGGCCCCTCTGCAGCAACCGGGAAGTAGCAGGAAAACGCCACTTTTGAGAATTTCAAGGTAAATTCGTTGAATGCCGGAATTCTTCTGACAGCCGGCCTTCTTCAGCAAGGCTTCACTTGAATGGCAAAACAAGCGAGGGCGTGCCGCCGCTCAGCAAAAGAGAGTACTACACCGGATAAATCGCCCAGTCGCTCAGAGTGCAGCCACCCAAGACAGACACTGAAATCACACTGCAAGAAGAATTCATTGTACGCGGGAATTTTTCTTACAGAAAGTCTTCCACAGCAAGGCCGCATGCGATTGGCCCCACAAGCGAAGCATCTGCTGCTCAGCTGAAGACAGCTCCACACAGCAGACTTCACTCAGGTGCTTAGAGTGCAGGCACACAGGACAGACACGGAAAACACATTGAAAGCTGTTTCAGCATCTAGTGCAACGATGTCAATGATTCCTTGAATGGAGCATTCTGCGCTGCTTCCTTTCACCCACATAAGCTGAATCCAAAGCTGACTTGCCTCCACTACGTTTATTTCAGAGCATCTACTCTAACTTCCCTTGTGGCTAGTGGGAATGCCTATTCCAGGCCCACTTATGTCTTTGAGATAGAGGACGTATAGAGAATACAGCCTTTCACTACAACGTTTACTGGTTTCCATACCACATAGGAGCAAATTGCATGCAAGGCGAAAGCAACCTTGTGTTCTCTCAGGGAGGGTCTCCTCGGTGCACGGTGGAATGTTTCCTATTTCAAAGTCTGGCATAAGGCTCTCCTGCAGCGGTTTCGGACACTTTACAGCTAAGGCGTCATCATGGCATTGCTAGCAAAGGGATGACGTGGCCTTTTGCATCCTCTTCTGGCACCTACAGGAAACCAGGTCCTCCCGCATGATTCCAAGTCTTTGGACGAAAGATCCAAGCATGAAAGGCCTTCTTCAGTGTGCTTGAATGCAGAGGTCTTAGGGCTGCCCTTAAGCATTTAGCTTTAGAAACACAGCAAAGGATGGTTTCTCCACGTAGATCATGAGAGTGGTGTGATGCACGTGGTGAGTTCAGGCTGATAGAGTTGTGGCCCAGAGAAACGCTTTGTTCTGATGAAAGGATGATCAGATGAAGGACTCCAACAGCCTCTTCCCTAAACGTTGTTGCAAGTCCTACTCTCAGCACACGTATGTTTCAGACTTAAGCTGCATTCCGAGAGTACACCATGCAAACATACGTTTGGGCATTCCACGGTGTATGAATTTGGAGAAAGCAACTGAAAGTGTTAGATAGTGAAGATTGAGCTCAGTGACCCCAGAAAAATTTCCATTGCACGGTTGAATTAAGCTGCCCTAGCCATCGGAGGAGCTTACTCGCCTGAGGCTCCTGGTCCTCCCTGCTTTTCACCTGTTGAACAGAACGCCCACCCGTCGTGCTTCCAATGCTGTGCAGAAAGCAGCTTTCTTTGCCTCTTCCCCTGAGGCTGGGCAGAAGGCCTCTTCACAGTATTCTCATATCTGGGAGTATAAGTATATACAAGAAGCTCTAATTTTCACAGCAGTGTTTGGCTGCCTTTCTGAATATGGCTGAGTAGGAAATCACATGATCTGAGACAGTCCCAGAGCCTTCTCTGCAGGACAACAGCTCTGAGGTTTGGGGCCTCATCGCCACCGCGCTTTGGAGAAGCTTGCACCCACCTGTTGCTTACATGGTGCCTGGGGATTAAAAAATGGGCACTCACGTTACAAAGCTCAGACTGTGGCATGGGAGACCGGCTTCCATAGCACCCAGACAACATGGGCCCCTCTGCAGCAACCGGGAAGTAGCAGGAAAACGCCACTTTTGAGAATTTCAAGGTAAATTCGTTGAATGCCGGAATTCTTCTGACAGCCGGCCTTCTTCAGCAAGGCTTCACTTGAATGGCAAAACAAGCGAGGGCGTGCCGCCGCTCAGCAAAAGAGAGTACTACACCGGATAAATCGCCCAGTCGCTCAGAGTGCAGCCACCCAAGACAGACACTGAAATCACACTGCAAGAAGAATTCATTGTACGCGGGAATTTTTCTTACAGAAAGTCTTCCACAGCAAGGCCGCATGCGATTGGCCCCACAAGCGAAGCATCTGCTGCTCAGCTGAAGACAGCTCCACACAGCAGACTTCACTCAGGTGCTTAGAGTGCAGGCACACAGGACAGACACGGAAAACACATTGAAAGCTGTTTCAGCATCTAGTGCAACGATGTCAATGATTCCTTGAATGGAGCATTCTGCGCTGCTTCCTTTCACCCACATAAGCTGAATCCAAAGCTGACTTGCCTCCACTACGTTTATTTCAGAGCATCTACTCTAACTTCCCTTGTGGCTAGTGGGAATGCCTATTCCAGGCCCACTTATGTCTTTGAGATAGAGGACGTATAGAGAATACAGCCTTTCACTACAACGTTTACTGGTTTCCATACCACATAGGAGCAAATTGCATGCAAGGCGAAAGCAACCTTGTGTTCTCTCAGGGAGGGTCTCCTCGGTGCACGGTGGAATGTTTCCTATTTCAAAGTCTGGCATAAGGCTCTCCTGCAGCGGTTTCGGACACTTTACAGCTAAGGCGTCATCATGGCATTGCTAGCAAAGGGATGACGTGGCCTTTTGCATCCTCTTCTGGCACCTACAGGAAACCAGGTCCTCCCGCATGATTCCAAGTCTTTGGACGAAAGATCCAAGCATGAAAGGCCTTCTTCAGTGTGCTTGAATGCAGAGGTCTTAGGGCTGCCCTTAAGCATTTAGCTTTAGAAACACAGCAAAGGATGGTTTCTCCACGTAGATCATGAGAGTGGTGTGATGCACGTGGTGAGTTCAGGCTGATAGAGTTGTGGCCCAGAGAAACGCTTTGTTCTGATGAAAGGATGATCAGATGAAGGACTCCAACAGCCTCTTCCCTAAACGTTGTTGCAAGTCCTACTCTCAGCACACGTATGTTTCAGACTTAAGCTGCATTCCGAGAGGACACCATGCAAACATACGTTTGGGCATTCCACGGTGTATGAATTTGGAGAAAGCAACTGAAAGTGTTAGATAGTGAAGATTGAGCTCAGTGACCCCAGAAAAATTTCCATTGCACGGTTGAATTAAGCTGCCCTAGCCATCGGAGGAGCTTACTCGCCTGAGGCTCCTGGTCCTCCCTGCTTTTCACCTGTTGAACAGAACGCCCACCCGTCGTGCTTCCAATGCTGTGCAGAAAGCAGCTTTCTTTGCCTCTTCCCCTGAGGCTGGGCAGAAGGCCTCTTCACAGTATTCTCATATCTGGGAGTATAAGTATATACAAGAAGCTCTAATTTTCACAGCAGTGTTTGGCTGCCTTTCTGAATATGGCTGAGTAGGAAATCACATGATCTGAGACAGTCCCAGAGCCTTCTCTGCAGGACAACAGCTCTGAGGTTTGGGGCCTCATCGCCACCGCGCTTTGGAGAAGCTTGCACCCACCTGTTGCTTACATGGTGCCTGGGGATTAAAAAATGGGCACTCACGTTACAAAGCTCAGACTGTGGCATGGGAGACCGGCTTCCATAGCACCCAGACAACATGGGCCCCTCTGCAGCAACCGGGAAGTAGCAGGAAAACGCCACTTTTGAGAATTTCAAGGTAAATTCGTTGAATGCCGGAATTCTTCTGACAGCCGGCCTTCTTCAGCAAGGCTTCACTTGAATGGCAAAACAAGCGAGGGCGTGCCGCCGCTCAGCAAAAGAGAGTACTACACCGGATAAATCGCCCAGTCGCTCAGAGTGCAGCCACCCAAGACAGACACTGAAATCACACTGCAAGAAGAATTCATTGTACGCGGGAATTTTTCTTACAGAAAGTCTTCCACAGCAAGGCCGCATGCGATTGGCCCCACAAGCGAAGCATCTGCTGCTCAGCTGAAGACAGCTCCACACAGCAGACTTCACTCAGGTGCTTAGAGTGCAGGCACACAGGACAGACACGGAAAACACATTGAAAGCTGTTTCAGCATCTAGTGCAACGATGTCAATGATTCCTTGAATGGAGCATTCTGCGCTGCTTCCTTTCACCCACATAAGCTGAATCCAAAGCTGACTTGCCTCCACTACGTTTATTTCAGAGCATCTACTCTAACTTCCCTTGTGGCTAGTGGGAATGCCTATTCCAGGCCCACTTATGTCTTTGAGATAGAGGACGTATAGAGAATACAGCCTTTCACTACAACGTTTACTGGTTTCCATACCACATAGGAGCAAATTGCATGCAAGGCGAAAGCAACCTTGTGTTCTCTCAGGGAGGGTCTCCTCGGTGCACGGTGGAATGTTTCCTATTTCAAAGTCTGGCATAAGGCTCTCCTGCAGCGGTTTCGGACACTTTACAGCTAAGGCGTCATCATGGCATTGCTAGCAAAGGGATGACGTGGCCTTTTGCATCCTCTTCTGGCACCTACAGGAAACCAGGTCCTCCCGCATGATTCCAAGTCTTTGGACGAAAGATCCAAGCATGAAAGGCCTTCTTCAGTGTGCTTGAATGCAGAGGTCTTAGGGCTGCCCTTAAGCATTTAGCTTTAGAAACACAGCAAAGGATGGTTTCTCCACGTAGATCATGAGAGTGGTGTGATGCACGTGGTCAGTTCAGGCTGATAGAGTTGTGGCCCAGAGAAACGCTTTGTTCTGATGAAAGGATGATCAGATGAAGGACTCCAACAGCCTCTTCCCTAAACGTTGTTGCAAGTCCTACTCTCAGCACACGTATGTTTCAGACTTAAGCTGCATTCCGAGAGGACACCATGCAAACATACGTTTGGGCATTCCACGGTGTATGAATTTGGAGAAAGCAACTGAAAGTGTTAGATAGTGAAGATTGAGCTCAGTGACCCCAGAAAAATTTCCATTGCACGGTTGAATTAAGCTGCCCTAGCCATCGGAGGAGCTTACTCGCCTGAGGCTCCTGGTCCTCCCTGCTTTTCACCTGTTGAACAGAACGCCCACCCGTCGTGCTTCCAATGCTGTGCAGAAAGCAGCTTTCTTTGCCTCTTCCCCTGAGGCTGGGCAGAAGGCCTCTTCACAGTATTCTCATATCTGGGAGTATAAGTATATACAAGAAGCTCTAATTTTCACAGCAGTGTTTGGCTGCCTTTCTGAATATGGCTGAGTAGGAAATCACATGATCTGAGACAGTCCCAGAGCCTTCTCTGCAGGACAACAGCTCTGAGGTTTGGGGCCTCATCGCCACCGCGCTTTGGAGAAGCTTGCACCCACCTGTTGCTTACATGGTGCCTGGGGATTAAAAAATGGGCACTCACGTTACAAAGCTCAGACTGTGGCATGGGAGACCGGCTTCCATAGCACCCAGACAACATGGGCCCCTCTGCAGCAACCGGGAAGTAGCAGGAAAACGCCACTTTTGAGAATTTCAAGGTAAATTCGTTGAATGCCGGAATTCTTCTGACAGCCGGCCTTCTTCAGCAAGGCTTCACTTGAATGGCAAAACAAGCGAGGGCGTGCCGCCGCTCAGCAAAAGAGAGTACTACACCGGATAAATCGCCCAGTCGCTCAGAGTGCAGCCACCCAAGACAGACACTGAAATCACACTGCAAGAAGAATTCATTGTACGCGGGAATTTTTCTTACAGAAAGTCTTCCACAGCAAGGCCGCATGCGATTGGCCCCACAAGCGAAGCATCTGCTGCTCAGCTGAAGACAGCTCCACACAGCAGACTTCACTCAGGTGCTTAGAGTGCAGGCACACAGGACAGACACGGAAAACACATTGAAAGCTGTTTCAGCATCTAGTGCAACGATGTCAATGATTCCTTGAATGGAGCATTCTGCGCTGCTTCCTTTCACCCACATAAGCTGAATCCAAAGCTGACTTGCCTCCACTACGTTTATTTCAGAGCATCTACTCTAACTTCCCTTGTGGCTAGTGGGAATGCCTATTCCAGGCCCACTTATGTCTTTGAGATAGAGGACGTATAGAGAATACAGCCTTTCACTACAACGTTTACTGGTTTCCATACCACATAGGAGCAAATTGCATGCAAGGCGAAAGCAACCTTGTGTTCTCTCAGGGAGGGTCTCCTCGGTGCACGGTGGAATGTTTCCTATTTCAAAGTCTGGCATAAGGCTCTCCTGCAGCGGTTTCGGACACTTTACAGCTAAGGCGTCATCATGGCATTGCTAGCAAAGGGATGACGTGGCCTTTTGCATCCTCTTCTGGCACCTACAGGAAACCAGGTCCTCCCGCATGATTCCAAGTCTTTGGACGAAAGATCCAAGCATGAAAGGCCTTCTTCAGTGTGCTTGAATGCAGAGGTCTTAGGGCTGCCCTTAAGCATTTAGCTTTAGAAACACAGCAAAGGATGGTTTCTCCACGTAGATCATGAGAGTGGTGTGATGCACGTGGTGAGTTCAGGCTGATAGAGTTGTGGCCCAGAGAAACGCTTTGTTCTGATGAAAGGATGATCAGATGAAGGACTCCAACAGCCTCTTCCCTAAACGTTGTTGCAAGTCCTACTCTCAGCACACGTATGTTTCAGACTTAAGCTGCATTCCGAGAGGACACCATGCAAACATACGTTTGGGCATTCCACGGTGTATGAATTTGGAGAAAGCAACTGAAAGTGTTAGATAGTGAAGATTGAGCTCAGTGACCCCAGAAAAATTTCCATTGCACGGTTGAATTAAGCTGCCCTAGCCATCGGAGGAGCTTACTCGCCTGAGGCTCCTGGTCCTCCCTGCTTTTCACCTGTTGAACAGAACGCCCACCCGTCGTGCTTCCAATGCTGTGCAGAAAGCAGCTTTCTTTGCCTCTTCCGCTGAGGCTGGGCAGAAGGCCTCTTCACAGTATTCTCATATCTGGGAGTATAAGTATATACAAGAAGCTCTAATTTTCACAGCAGTGTTTGGCTGCCTTTCTGAATATGGCTGAGTAGGAAATCACATGATCTGAGACAGTCCCAGAGCCTTCTCTGCAGGACAACAGCTCTGAGGTTTGGGGCCTCATCGCCACCGCGCTTTGGAGAAGCTTGCACCCACCTGTTGCTTACATGGTGCCTGGGGATTAAAAAATGGGCACTCACGTTACAAAGCTCAGACTGTGGCATGGGAGACCGGCTTCCATAGCACCCAGACAACCTGGGCCCCTCTGCAGCAGCCGGGAAGTAGCAGGAAAACGCCACTTTTGAGAATTTCAAGGTAAATTCGTTGAATGCCGGAATTCTTCTGACAGCCGGCCTTCTTCAGCAAGGCTTCACTTGAATGGCAAAACAAGCGAGGGCGTGCCGCCGCTCAGCAAAAGAGAGTACTACACCGGATAAATCGCCCAGTCGCTCAGAGTGCAGCCACCCAAGACAGACACTGAAATCACACTGCAAGAAGAATTCGTTGTACGCGGGAATTTTTCTTACAGAAAGTCTTCCACAGCAAGGCCGCATGCGATTGGCCCCACAAGCGAAGCATCTGCTGCTCAGCTGAAGACAGCTCCACACAGCAGACTTCACTCAGGTGCTTAGAGTGCATGCACACAGGACAGACACGGAAAACACATTGAAAGCTGTTTCAGCATCTAGTGCAACGATGTCAATGATTCCTTGAATGGAGCATTCTGCGCTGCTTCCTTTCACCCACATAAGCTGAATCCAAAGCTGACTTGCCTCCACTACGTTTATTTCAGAGCATCTACTCTAACTTCCCTTGTGGCTAGTGGGAATGCCTATTCCAGGCCCACTTATGTCTTTGAGATAGAGGACGTATAGAGAATACAGCCTTTCACTACAACGTTTACTGGTTTCCATACCACATAGGAGCAAATTGCATGCAAGGCGAAAGCAACCTTGTGTTCTCTCAGGGAGGGTCTCCTCGGTGCACGGTGGAATGTTTCCTATTTCAAAGTCTGGCATAAGGCTCTCCTGCAGCGGTTTCGGACACTTTACAGCTAAGGCGTCATCATGGCATTGTTAGCAAAGGGATGACGTGGCCTTTTGCATCCTCTTCTGGCACCTACAGGAAACCAGGTCCTCCCGCATGATTCCAAGTCTTTGGACGAAAGATCCAAGCATGAAAGGCCTTCTTCAGTGTGCTTGAATGCAGAGGTCTTAGGGCTGCCCTTAAGCATTTAGCTTTAGAAACACAGCAAAGGATGGTTTCTCCACGTAGATCATGAGAGTGGTGTGATGCACGTGGTCAGTTCAGGCTGATAGAGTTGTGGCCCAGAGAAACGCTTTGTTCTGATGAAAGGATGACCAGATGAAGGACTCCAACAGCCTCTTCAATAAACGTTGTTGCAAGTCCTACTCTCAGCACACGTATGTTTCAGACTTAAGCTGCATTCCGAGAGTACACCATGCAAACATACGTTTGGGCATTCCACGGTGTATGAATTTGGAGAAAGCAACTGAAAGTGTTAGATAGTGAAGATTGAGCTCAGTGACCCCAGAAAAATTTCCATTGCACGGTTGAATTAAGCTGCCCTAGCCATCGGAGGAGCTTACTCGCCTGAGGCTCCTGGTCCTCCCTGCTTTTCACCTGTTGAACAGAACGCCCACCCGTCGTGCTTCCAATGCTGTGCAGAAAGCAGCTTTCTTTGCCTCTTCCCCTGAGGCTGGGCAGAAGGCCTCTTCACAGTATTCTCATATCTGGGAGTATAAGTATATACAAGAAGCTCTAATTTTCACAGCAGTGTTTGGCTGCCTTTCTGAATATGGCTGAGTAGGAAATCACATGATCTGAGACAGTCCCAGAGCCTTCTCTGCAGGACAACAGCTCTGAGGTTTGGGGCCTCATCGCCACCGCGCTTTGGAGAAGCTTGCACCCACCTGTTGCTTACATGGTGCCTGGGGATTAAAAAATGGGCACTCACGTTACAAAGCTCAGACTGTGGCATGGGAGACCGGCTTCCATAGCACCCAGACAACATGGGCCCCTCTGCAGCAACCGGGAAGTAGCAGGAAAACGCCACTTTTGAGAATTTCAAGGTAAATTCGTTGAATGCCGGAATTCTTCTGACAGCCGGCCTTCTTCAGCAAGGCTTCACTTGAATGGCAAAACAAGCGAGGGCGTGCCGCCGCTCAGCAAAAGAGAGTACTACACCGGATAAATCGCCCAGTCGCTCAGAGTGCAGCCACCCAAGACAGACACTGAAATCACACTGCAAGAAGAATTCATTGTACGCGGGAATTTTTCTTACAGAAAGTCTTCCACAGCAAGGCCGCATGCGATTGGCCCCACAAGCGAAGCATCTGCTGCTCAGCTGAAGACAGCTCCACACAGCAGACTTCACTCAGGTGCTTAGAGTGCAGGCACACAGGACAGACACGGAAAACACATTGAAAGCTGTTTCAGCATCTAGTGCAACGATGTCAATGATTCCTTGAATGGAGCATTCTGCGCTGCTTCCTTTCACCCACATAAGCTGAATCCAAAGCTGACTTGCCTCCACTACGTTTATTTCAGAGCATCTACTCTAACTTCCCTTGTGGCTAGTGGGAATGCCTATTCCAGGCCCACTTATGTCTTTGAGATAGAGGACGTATAGAGAATACAGCCTTTCACTACAACGTTTACTGGTTTCCATACCACATAGGAGCAAATTGCATGCAAGGCGAAAGCAACCTTGTGTTCTCTCAGGGAGGGTCTCCTCGGTGCACGGTGGAATGTTTCCTATTTCAAAGTCTGGCATAAGGCTCTCCTGCAGCGGTTTCGGACACTTTACAGCTAAGGCGTCATCATGGCATTGCTAGCAAAGGGATGACGTGGCCTTTTGCATCCTCTTCTGGCACCTACAGGAAACCAGGTCCTCCCGCATGATTCCAAGTCTTTGGACGAAAGATCCAAGCATGAAAGGCCTTCTTCAGTGTGCTTGAATGCAGAGGTCTTAGGGCTGCCCTTAAGCATTTAGCTTTAGAAACACAGCAAAGGATGGTTTCTCCACGTAGATCATGAGAGTGGTGTGATGCACGTGGTGAGTTCAGGCTGATAGAGTTGTGGCCCAGAGAAACGCTTTGTTCTGATGAAAGGATGACCAGATGAAGGACTCCAACAGCCTCTTCAATAAACGTTGTTGCAAGTCCTACTCTCAGCACACGTATGTTTCAGACTTAAGCTGCATTCCGAGAGGACACCATGCAAACATACGTTTGGGCATTCCACGGTGTATGAATTTGGAGAAAGCAACTGAAAGTGTTAGATAGTGAAGATTGAGCTCAGTGACCCCAGAAAAATTTCCATTGCACGGTTGAATTAAGCTGCCCTAGCCATCGGAGGAGCTTACTCGCCTGAGGCTCCTGGTCCTCCCTGCTTTTCACCTGTTGAACAGAACGCCCACCCGTCGTGCTTCCAATGCTGTGCAGAAAGCAGCTTTCTTTGCCTCTTCCCCTGAGGCTGGGCAGAAGGCCTCTTCACAGTATTCTCATATCTGGGAGTATAAGTATATACAAGAAGCTCTAATTTTCACAGCAGTGTTTGGCTGCCTTTCTGAATATGGCTGAGTAGGAAATCACATGATCTGAGACAGTCCCAGAGCCTTCTCTGCAGGACAACAGCTCTGAGGTTTGGGGCCTCATCGCCACCGCGCTTTGGAGAAGCTTGCACCCACCTGTTGCTTACATGGTGCCTGGGGATTAAAAAATGGGCACTCACGTTACAAAGCTCAGACTGTGGCATGGGAGACCGGCTTCCATAGCACCCAGACAACATGGGCCCCTCTGCAGCAGCCGGGAAGTAGCAGGAAAACGCCACTTTTGAGAATTTCAAGGTAAATTCGTTGAATGCCGGAATTCTTCTGACAGCCGGCCTTCTTCAGCAAGGCTTCACTTGAATGGCAAAACAAGCGAGGGCGTGCCGCCGCTCAGCAAAAGAGAGTACTACACCGGATAAATCGCCCAGTCGCTCAGAGTGCAGCCACCCAAGACAGACACTGAAATCACACTGCAAGAAGAATTCATTGTACGCGGGAATTTTTCTTACAGAAAGTCTTCCACAGCAAGGCCGCATGCGATTGGCCCCACAAGCGAAGCATCTGCTGCTCAGCTGAAGACAGCTCCACACAGCAGACTTCACTCAGGTGCTTAGAGTGCAGGCACACAGGACAGACACGGAAAACACATTGAAAGCTGTTTCAGCATCTAGTGCAACGATGTCAATGATTCCTTGAATGGAGCATTCTGCGCTGCTTCCTTTCACCCACATAAGCTGAATCCAAAGCTGACTTGCCTCCACTACGTTTATTTCAGAGCATCTACTCTAACTTCCCTTGTGGCTAGTGGGAATGCCTATTCCAGGCCCACTTATGTCTTTGAGATAGAGGACGTATAGAGAATACAGCCTTTCACTACAACGTTTACTGGTTTCCATACCACATAGGAGCAAATTGCATGCAAGGCGAAAGCAACCTTGTGTTCTCTCAGGGAGGGTCTCCTCGGTGCACGGTGGAATGTTTCCTATTTCAAAGTCTGGCATAAGGCTCTCCTGCAGCGGTTTCGGACACTTTACAGCTAAGGCGTCATCATGGCATTGCTAGCAAAGGGATGACGTGGCCTTTTGCATCCTCTTCTGGCACCTACAGGAAACCAGGTCCTCCCGCATGATTCCAAGTCTTTGGACGAAAGATCCAAGCATGAAAGGCCTTCTTCAGTGTGCTTGAATGCAGAGGTCTTAGGGCTGCCCTTAAGCATTTAGCTTTAGAAACACAGCAAAGGATGGTTTCTCCACGTAGATCATGAGAGTGGTGTGATGCACGTGGTGAGTTCAGGCTGATAGAGTTGTGGCCCAGAGAAACGCTTTGTTCTGATGAAAGGATGACCAGATGAAGGACTCCAACAGCCTCTTCAATAAACGTTGTTGCAAGTCCTACTCTCAGCACACGTATGTTTCAGACTTAAGCTGCATTCCGAGAGTACACCATGCAAACATACGTTTGGGCATTCCACGGTGTATGAATTTGGAGAAAGCAACTGAAAGTGTTAGATAGTGAAGATTGAGCTCAGTGACCCCAGAAAAATTTCCATTGCACGGTTGAATTAAGCTGCCCTAGCCATCGGAGGAGCTTACTCGCCTGAGGCTCCTGGTCCTCCCTGCTTTTCACCTGTTGAACAGAACGCCCACCCGTCGTGCTTCCAATGCTGTGCAGAAAGCAGCTTTCTTTGCCTCTTCCCCTGAGGCTGGGCAGAAGGCCTCTTCACAGTATTCTCATATCTGGGAGTATAAGTATATACAAGAAGCTCTAATTTTCACAGCAGTGTTTGGCTGCCTTTCTGAATATGGCTGAGTAGGAAATCACATGATCTGAGACAGTCCCAGAGCCTTCTCTGCAGGACAACAGCTCTGAGGTTTGGGGCCTCATCGCCACCGCGCTTTGGAGAAGCTTGCACCCACCTGTTGCTTACATGGTGCCTGGGGATTAAAAAATGGGCACTCACGTTACAAAGCTCAGACTGTGGCATGGGAGACCGGCTTCCATAGCACCCAGACAACATGGGCCCCTCTGCAGCAACCGGGAAGTAGCAGGAAAACGCCACTTTTGAGAATTTCAAGGTAAATTCGTTGAATGCCGGAATTCTTCTGACAGCCGGCCTTCTTCAGCAAGGCTTCACTTGAATGGCAAAACAAGCGAGGGCGTGCCGCCGCTCAGCAAAAGAGAGTACTACACCGGATAAATCGCCCAGTCGCTCAGAGTGCAGCCACCCAAGACAGACACTGAAATCACACTGCAAGAAGAATTCATTGTACGCGGGAATTTTTCTTACAGAAAGTCTTCCACAGCAAGGCCGCATGCGATTGGCCCCACAAGCGAAGCATCTGCTGCTCAGCTGAAGACAGCTCCACACAGCAGACTTCACTCAGGTGCTTAGAGTGCAGGCACACAGGACAGACACGGAAAACACATTGAAAGCTGTTTCAGCATCTAGTGCAACGATGTCAATGATTCCTTGAATGGAGCATTCTGCGCTGCTTCCTTTCACCCACATAAGCTGAATCCAAAGCTGACTTGCCTCCACTACGTTTATTTCAGAGCATCTACTCTAACTTCCCTTGTGGCTAGTGGGAATGCCTATTCCAGGCCCACTTATGTCTTTGAGATAGAGGACGTATAGAGAATACAGCCTTTCACTACAACGTTTACTGGTTTCCATACCACATAGGAGCAAATTGCATGCAAGGCGAAAGCAACCTTGTGTTCTCTCAGGGAGGGTCTCCTCGGTGCACGGTGGAATGTTTCCTATTTCAAAGTCTGGCATAAGGCTCTCCTGCAGCGGTTTCGGACACTTTACAGCTAAGGCGTCATCATGGCATTGCTAGCAAAGGGATGACGTGGCCTTTTGCATCCTCTTCTGGCACCTACAGGAAACCAGGTCCTCCCGCATGATTCCAAGTCTTTGGACGAAAGATCCAAGCATGAAAGGCCTTCTTCAGTGTGCTTGAATGCAGAGGTCTTAGGGCTGCCCTTAAGCATTTAGCTTTAGAAACACAGCAAAGGATGGTTTCTCCACGTAGATCATGAGAGTGGTGTGATGCACGTGGTCAGTTCAGGCTGATAGAGTTGTGGCCCAGAGAAACGCTTTGTTCTGATGAAAGGATGATCAGATGAAGGACTCCAACAGCCTCTTCCCTAAACGTTGTTGCAAGTCCTACTCTCAGCACACGTATGTTTCAGACTTAAGCTGCATTCCGAGAGGACACCATGCAAACATACGTTTGGGCATTCCACGGTGTATGAATTTGGAGAAAGCAACTGAAAGTGTTAGATAGTGAAGATTGAGCTCAGTGACCCCAGAAAAATTTCCATTGCACGGTTGAATTAAGCTGCCCTAGCCATCGGAGGAGCTTACTCGCCTGAGGCTCCTGGTCCTCCCTGCTTTTCACCTGTTGAACAGAACGCCCACCCGTCGTGCTTCCAATGCTGTGCAGAAAGCAGCTTTCTTTGCCTCTTCCCCTGAGGCTGGGCAGAAGGCCTCTTCACAGTATTCTCATATCTGGGAGTATAAGTATATACAAGAAGCTCTAATTTTCACAGCAGTGTTTGGCTGCCTTTCTGAATATGGCTGAGTAGGAAATCACATGATCTGAGACAGTCCCAGAGCCTTCTCTGCAGGACAACAGCTCTGAGGTTTGGGGCCTCATCGCCACCGCGCTTTGGAGAAGCTTGCACCCACCTGTTGCTTACATGGTGCCTGGGGATTAAAAAATGGGCACTCACGTTACAAAGCTCAGACTGTGGCATGGGAGACCGGCTTCCATAGCACCCAGACAACATGGGCCCCTCTGCAGCAACCGGGAAGTAGCAGGAAAACGCCACTTTTGAGAATTTCAAGGTAAATTCGTTGAATGCCGGAATTCTTCTGACAGCCGGCCTTCTTCAGCAAGGCTTCACTTGAATGGCAAAACAAGCGAGGGCGTGCCGCCGCTCAGCAAAAGAGAGTACTACACCGGATAAATCGCCCAGTCGCTCAGAGTGCAGCCACCCAAGACAGACACTGAAATCACACTGCAAGAAGAATTCATTGTACGCGGGAATTTTTCTTACAGAAAGTCTTCCACAGCAAGGCCGCATGCGATTGGCCCCACAAGCGAAGCATCTGCTGCTCAGCTGAAGACAGCTCCACACAGCAGACTTCACTCAGGTGCTTAGAGTGCAGGCACACAGGACAGACACGGAAAACACATTGAAAGCTGTTTCAGCATCTAGTGCAACGATGTCAATGATTCCTTGAATGGAGCATTCTGCGCTGCTTCCTTTCACCCACATAAGCTGAATCCAAAGCTGACTTGCCTCCACTACGTTTATTTCAGAGCATCTACTCTAACTTCCCTTGTGGCTAGTGGGAATGCCTATTCCAGGCCCACTTATGTCTTTGAGATAGAGGACGTATAGAGAATACAGCCTTTCACTACAACGTTTACTGGTTTCCATACCACATAGGAGCAAATTGCATGCAAGGCGAAAGCAACCTTGTGTTCTCTCAGGGAGGGTCTCCTCGGTGCACGGTGGAATGTTTCCTATTTCAAAGTCTGGCATAAGGCTCTCCTGCAGCGGTTTCGGACACTTTACAGCTAAGGCGTCATCATGGCATTGCTAGCAAAGGGATGACGTGGCCTTTTGCATCCTCTTCTGGCACCTACAGGAAACCAGGTCCTCCCGCATGATTCCAAGTCTTTGGACGAAAGATCCAAGCATGAAAGGCCTTCTTCAGTGTGCTTGAATGCAGAGGTCTTAGGGCTGCCCTTAAGCATTTAGCTTTAGAAACACAGCAAAGGATGGTTTCTCCACGTAGATCATGAGAGTGGTGTGATGCACGTGGTCAGTTCAGGCTGACAGAGTTGTGGCCCAGAGAAACGCTTTGTTCTGATGAAAGGATGACCAGATGAAGGACTCCAACAGCCTCTTCAATAAACGTTGTTGCAAGTCCTACTCTCAGCACACGTATGTTTCAGACTTAAGCTGCATTCCGAGAGGACACCATGCAAACATACGTTTGGGCATTCCACGGTGTATGAATTTGGAGAAAGCAACTGAAAGTGTTAGATAGTGAAGATTGAGCTCAGTGACCCCAGAAAAATTTCCATTGCACGGTTGAATTAAGCTGCCCTAGCCATCGGAGGAGCTTACTCGCCTGAGGCTCCTGGTCCTCCCTGCTTTTCACCTGTTGAACAGAACGCCCACCCGTCGTGCTTCCAATGCTGTGCAGAAAGCAGCTTTCTTTGCCTCTTCCCCTGAGGCTGGGCAGAAGGCCTCTTCACAGTATTCTCATATCTGGGAGTATAAGTATATACAAGAAGCTCTAATTTTCACAGCAGTGTTTGGCTGCCTTTCTGAATATGGCTGAGTAGGAAATCACATGATCTGAGACAGTCCCAGAGCCTTCTCTGCAGGACAACAGCTCTGAGGTTTGGGGCCTCATCGCCACCGCGCTTTGGAGAAGCTTGCACCCACCTGTTGCTTACATGGTGCCTGGGGATTAAAAAATGGGCACTCACGTTACAAAGCTCAGACTGTGGCATGGGAGACCGGCTTCCATAGCACCCAGACAACATGGGCCCCTCTGCAGCAACCGGGAAGTAGCAGGAAAACGCCACTTTTGAGAATTTCAAGGTAAATTCGTTGAATGCCGGAATTCTTCTGACAGCCGGCCTTCTTCAGCAAGGCTTCACTTGAATGGCAAAACAAGCGAGGGCGTGCCGCCGCTCAGCAAAAGAGAGTACTACACCGGATAAATCGCCCAGTCGCTCAGAGTGCAGCCACCCAAGACAGACACTGAAATCACACTGCAAGAAGAATTCATTGTACGCGGGAATTTTTCTTACAGAAAGTCTTCCACAGCAAGGCCGCATGCGATTGGCCCCACAAGCGAAGCATCTGCTGCTCAGCTGAAGACAGCTCCACACAGCAGACTTCACTCAGGTGCTTAGAGTGCAGGCACACAGGACAGACACGGAAAACACATTGAAAGCTGTTTCAGCATCTAGTGCAACGATGTCAATGATTCCTTGAATGGAGCATTCTGCGCTGCTTCCTTTCACCCACATAAGCTGAATCCAAAGCTGACTTGCCTCCACTACGTTTATTTCAGAGCATCTACTCTAACTTCCCTTGTGGCTAGTGGGAATGCCTATTCCAGGCCCACTTATGTCTTTGAGATAGAGGACGTATAGAGAATACAGCCTTTCACTACAACGTTTACTGGTTTCCATACCACATAGGAGCAAATTGCATGCAAGGCGAAAGCAACCTTGTGTTCTCTCAGGGAGGGTCTCCTCGGTGCACGGTGGAATGTTTCCTATTTCAAAGTCTGGCATAAGGCTCTCCTGCAGCGGTTTCGGACACTTTACAGCTAAGGCGTCATCATGGCATTGCTAGCAAAGGGATGACGTGGCCTTTTGCATCCTCTTCTGGCACCTACAGGAAACCAGGTCCTCCCGCATGATTCCAAGTCTTTGGACGAAAGATCCAAGCATGAAAGGCCTTCTTCAGTGTGCTTGAATGCAGAGGTCTTAGGGCTGCCCTTAAGCATTTAGCTTTAGAAACACAGCAAAGGATGGTTTCTCCACGTAGATCATGAGAGTGGTGTGATGCACGTGGTCAGTTCAGGCTGATAGAGTTGTGGCCCAGAGAAACGCTTTGTTCTGATGAAAGGATGATCAGATGAAGGACTCCAACAGCCTCTTCCCTAAACGTTGTTGCAAGTCCTACTCTCAGCACACGTATGTTTCAGACTTAAGCTGCATTCCGAGAGGACACCATGCAAACATACGTTTGGGCATTCCACGGTGTATGAATTTGGAGAAAGCAACTGAAAGTGTTAGATAGTGAAGATTGAGCTCAGTGACCCCAGAAAAATTTCCATTGCACGGTTGAATTAAGCTGCCCTAGCCATCGGAGGAGCTTACTCGCCTGAGGCTCCTGGTCCTCCCTGCTTTTCACCTGTTGAACAGAACGCCCACCCGTCGTGCTTCCAATGCTGTGCAGAAAGCAGCTTTCTTTGCCTCTTCCCCTGAGGCTGGGCAGAAGGCCTCTTCACAGTATTCTCATATCTGGGAGTATAAGTATATACAAGAAGCTCTAATTTTCACAGCAGTGTTTGGCTGCCTTTCTGAATATGGCTGAGTAGGAAATCACATGATCTGAGACAGTCCCAGAGCCTTCTCTGCAGGACAACAGCTCTGAGGTTTGGGGCCTCATCGCCACCGCGCTTTGGAGAAGCTTGCACCCACCTGTTGCTTACATGGTGCCTGGGGATTAAAAAATGGGCACTCACGTTACAAAGCTCAGACTGTGGCATGGGAGACCGGCTTCCATAGCACCCAGACAACATGGGCCCCTCTGCAGCAACCGGGAAGTAGCAGGAAAACGCCACTTTTGAGAATTTCAAGGTAAATTCGTTGAATGCCGGAATTCTTCTGACAGCCGGCCTTCTTCAGCAAGGCTTCACTTGAATGGCAAAACAAGCGAGGGCGTGCCGCCGCTCAGCAAAAGAGAGTACTACACCGGATAAATCGCCCAGTCGCTCAGAGTGCAGCCACCCAAGACAGACACTGAAATCACACTGCAAGAAGAATTCATTGTACGCGGGAATTTTTCTTACAGAAAGTCTTCCACAGCAAGGCCGCATGCGATTGGCCCCACAAGCGAAGCATCTGCTGCTCAGCTGAAGACAGCTCCACACAGCAGACTTCACTCAGGTGCTTAGAGTGCAGGCACACAGGACAGACACGGAAAACACATTGAAAGCTGTTTCAGCATCTAGTGCAACGATGTCAATGATTCCTTGAATGGAGCATTCTGCGCTGCTTCCTTTCACCCACATAAGCTGAATCCAAAGCTGACTTGCCTCCACTACGTTTATTTCAGAGCATCTACTCTAACTTCCCTTGTGGCTAGTGGGAATGCCTATTCCAGGCCCACTTATGTCTTTGAGATAGAGGACGTATAGAGAATACAGCCTTTCACTACAACGTTTACTGGTTTCCATACCACATAGGAGCAAATTGCATGCAAGGCGAAAGCAACCTTGTGTTCTCTCAGGGAGGGTCTCCTCGGTGCACGGTGGAATGTTTCCTATTTCAAAGTCTGGCATAAGGCTCTCCTGCAGCGGTTTCGGACACTTTACAGCTAAGGCGTCATCATGGCATTGCTAGCAAAGGGATGACGTGGCCTTTTGCATCCTCTTCTGGCACCTACAGGAAACCAGGTCCTCCCGCATGATTCCAAGTCTTTGGACGAAAGATCCAAGCATGAAAGGCCTTCTTCAGTGTGCTTGAATGCAGAGGTCTTAGGGCTGCCCTTAAGCATTTAGCTTTAGAAACACAGCAAAGGATGGTTTCTCCACGTAGATCATGAGAGTGGTGTGATGCACGTGGTCAGTTCAGGCTGATAGAGTTGTGGCCCAGAGAAACGCTTTGTTCTGATGAAAGGATGACCAGATGAAGGACTCCAACAGCCTCTTCAATAAACGTTGTTGCAAGTCCTACTCTCAGCACACGTATGTTTCAGACTTAAGCTGCATTCCGAGAGGACACCATGCAAACATACGTTTGGGCATTCCACGGTGTATGAATTTGGAGAAAGCAACTGAAAGTGTTAGATAGTGAAGATTGAGCTCAGTGACCCCAGAAAAATTTCCATTGCACGGTTGAATTAAGCTGCCCTAGCCATCGGAGGAGCTTACTCGCCTGAGGCTCCTGGTCCTCCCTGCTTTTCACCTGTTGAACAGAACGCCCACCCGTCGTGCTTCCAATGCTGTGCAGAAAGCAGCTTTCTTTGCCTCTTCCCCTGAGGCTGGGCAGAAGGCCTCTTCACAGTATTCTCATATCTGGGAGTATAAGTATATACAAGAAGCTCTAATTTTCACAGCAGTGTTTGGCTGCCTTTCTGAATATGGCTGAGTAGGAAATCACATGATCTGAGACAGTCCCAGAGCCTTCTCTGCAGGACAACAGCTCTGAGGTTTGGGGCCTCATCGCCACCGCGCTTTGGAGAAGCTTGCACCCACCTGTTGCTTACATGGTGCCTGGGGATTAAAAAATGGGCACTCACGTTACAAAGCTCAGACTGTGGCATGGGAGACCGGCTTCCATAGCACCCAGACAACCTGGGCCCCTCTGCAGCAGCCAGGAAGTAGCAGGAAATCGCCACTTTTGAGAATTTCAAGGTAAATTCGTTGAATGCCTGAATTCTTCTGACAGCCGGCCTTCTTCAGCAAGGCTTCACTTGAATGGCAAAACAAGCGAGGGCGTGCCGCCGCTCAGCAAAAGAGAGTACTACACCGGATAAATCGCCCAGTCGCTCAGAGTGCAGCCACCCAAGACAGACACTGAAATCACACTGCAAGAAGAATTCGTTGTACGCGGGAATTTTTCTTACAGAAAGTCTTCCACAGCAAGGCCGCACGCGATTGGCCCCACAAGCGAAGCATCTGCTGCTCAGCTGAAGACAGCTCCACACAGCAGACTTCACTCAGGTGCTTAGAGTGCAGGCACACAGGACAGACACGGAAAACACATTGAAAGCTGTTTCAGCATCTAGTGCAACGATGTCAATGATTCCTTGAATGGAGCATTCTGCGCTGCTTCCTTTCACCCACATAAGCTGAATCCAAAGCTGACTTGCCTCCACTACGTTTATTTCAGAGCATCTACTCTAACTTCCCTTGTGGCTAGTGGGAATGCCTATTCCAGGCCCACTTATGTCTTTGAGATAGAGGACGTATAGAGAATACAGCCTTTCACTACAACGTTTACTGGTTTCCATACCACATAGGAGCAAATTGCATGCAAGGCGAAAGCAACCTTGTGTTCTCTCAGGGAGGGTCTCCTCGGTGCACGGTGGAATGTTTCCTATTTCAAAGTCTGGCATAAGGCTCTCCTGCAGCGGTTTCGGACACTTTACAGCTAAGGCGTCATCATGGCATTGTTAGCAAAGGGATGACGTGGCCTTTTGCATCCTCTTCTGGCACCTACAGGAAACCAGGTCCTCCCGCATGATTCCAAGTCTTTGGACGAAAGATCCAAGCATGAAAGGCCTTCTTCAGTGTGCTTGAATGCAGAGGTCTTAGGGCTGCCCTTAAGCATTTAGCTTTAGAAACACAGCAAAGGATGGTTTCTCCACGTAGATCATGAGAGTGGTGTGATGCACGTGGTCAGTTCAGGCTGATAGAGTTGTGGCCCAGAGAAACGCTTTGTTCTGATGAAAGGATGACCAGATGAAGGACTCCAACAGCCTCTTCCCTAAACGTTGTTGCAAGTCCTACTCTCAGCACACGTATGTTTCAGACTTAAGCTGCATTCCGAGAGGACACCATGCAAACATACGTTTGGGCATTCCACGGTGTATGAATTTGGAGAAAGCAACTGAAAATGTTAGATAGTGAAGATTGAGCTCAGTGACCCCAGAAAAATTTCCATTGCACGGTTGAATTAAGCTGCCCTAGCCATCGGAGGAGCTTACTCGCCTGAGGCTCCTGGTCCTCCCTGCTTTTCACCTGTTGAACAGAACGCCCACCCGTCGTGCTTCCAATGCTGTGCAGAAAGCAGCTTTCTTTGCCTCTTCCGCTGAGGCTGGGCAGAAGGCCTCTTCACAGTATTCTCATATCTGGGAGTATAAGTATATACAAGAAGCTCTAATTTTCACAGCAGTGTTTGGCTGCCTTTCTGAATATGGCTGAGTAGGAAATCACATGATCTGAGACAGTCCCAGAGCCTTCTCTGCAGGACAACAGCTCTGAGGTTTGGGGCCTCATCACCACCACGCTTTGGAGAAGCTTGCACACACCTGTTGCTTACATGATGCCTGGGGATTAAAAAATGGGCACTCAGGTTACAAAGCTCAGACTGTGGCATGGGAGACCGGCTTCCATACCACCCAGACAACCTGGGCCCCTCTGCAGCAGCCGGGAAGTAGCAGGAAAACGCCACTTTTGAGAATTTCAAGGTAAATTCGTTGAATGCCGGAATTCTTCTGACAGCCGGCTTTCTTCAGCAAGGCTTCACTTGAATGGCAAAACAAGCGAGGGCGTGCCGCCGCTCAGCAAAAGAGAGTACTACACCGGATAAATCGCCCAGTCGCTCAGAGTGCAGCCACCCAAGACAGACACTGAAATCACACTGCAAGAAGAATTCGTTGTACGCGGGAATTTTTCTTACAGAAAGTCTTCCACAGCAAGGCCGCACGCGATAGGCCCCACAAGCGAAGCATCTGCTGCTCAGCTGAAGACAGCTCCACACAGCAGACTTCACTCAGGTGCTTAGAGTGCAGGCACACAGGACAGACACGGAAAACACATTGAAAGCTGTTTCAGCATCTAGTGCAACGATGTCAATGATTCCTTGAATGGAGCATTCTGCGCTGCTTCCTTTCACCCACATAAGCTGAATCCAAAGCTGACTTGCCTCCACTACGTTTATTTCAGAGCATCTACTCTAACTTCCCTTGTGGCTAGTGGGAATGCCTATTCCAGGCCCACTTATGTCTTTGAGATAGAGGACGTATAGAGAATACAGCCTTTCACTACAACGTTTACTGGTTTCCATACCACATAGGAGCAAATTGCATGCAAGGCGAAAGCAACCTTGTGTTCTCTCAGGGAGGGTCTCCTCGGTGCACGGTGGAATGTTTCCTATTTCAAAGTCTGGCATAAGGCTCTCCTGCAGCGGTTTCGGACACTTTACAGCTAAGGCGTCATCATGGCATTGCTAGCAAAGGGATGACGTGGCCTTTTGCATCCTCTTCTGGCACCTACAGGAAACCAGGTCCTCCCGCATGATTCCAAGTCTTTGGACGAAAGATCCAAGCATGAAAGGCCTTCTTCAGTGTGCTTGAATGCAGAGGTCTTAGGGCTGCCCTTAAGCATTTAGCTTTAGAAACACAGCAAAGGATGGTTTCTCCACGTAGATCATGAGAGTGGTGTGATGCACGTGGTCAGTTCAGGCTGATAGAGTTGTGGCCCAGAGAAACGCTTTGTTCTGATGAAAGGATGACCAGATGAAGGACTCCAACAGCCTCTTCAATAAACGTTGTTGCAAGTCCTACTCTCAGCACACGTATGTTTCAGACAAGCTGCATTCCGAGAGTACACCATGCAAACATACGTTTGGGCATTCCACGGTGTATGAATTTGGAGAAAGCAACTGAAAGTGTTAGATAGTGAAGATTGAGCTCAGTGACCCCAGAAAAATTTCCATTGCACGGTTGAATTAAGCTGCCCTAGCCATCGGAGGAGCTTACTCGCCTGAGGCTCCTGGTCCTCCCTGCTTTTCACCTGTTGAACAGAACGCCCACCCGTCGTGCTTCCAATGCTGTGCAGAAAGCAGCTTTCTTTGCCTCTTCCCCTGAGGCTGGGCAGAAGGCCTCTTCACAGTATTCTCATATCTGGGAGTATAAGTATATACAAGAAGCTCTAATTTTCACAGCAGTGTTTGGCTGCCTTTCTGAATATGGCTGAGTAGGAAATCACATGATCTGAGACAGTCCCAGAGCCTTCTCTGCAGGACAACAGCTCTGAGGTTTGGGGCCTCATCGCCACCGCGCTTTGGAGAAGCTTGCACCCACCTGTTGCTTACATGGTGCCTGGGGATTAAAAAATGGGCACTCACGTTACAAAGCTCAGACTGTGGCATGGGAGACCGGCTTCCATAGCACCCAGACAACATGGGCCCCTCTGCAGCAACCGGGAAGTAGCAGGAAAACGCCACTTTTGAGAATTTCAAGGTAAATTCGTTGAATGCCGGAATTCTTCTGACAGCCGGCCTTCTTCAGCAAGGCTTCACTTGAATGGCAAAACAAGCGAGGGCGTGCCGCCGCTCAGCAAAAGAGAGTACTACACCGGATAAATCGCCCAGTCGCTCAGAGTGCAGCCACCCAAGACAGACACTGAAATCACACTGCAAGAAGAATTCATTGTACGCGGGAATTTTTCTTACAGAAAGTCTTCCACAGCAAGGCCGCATGCGATTGGCCCCACAAGCGAAGCATCTGCTGCTCAGCTGAAGACAGCTCCACACAGCAGACTTCACTCAGGTGCTTAGAGTGCAGGCACACAGGACAGACACGGAAAACACATTGAAAGCTGTTTCAGCATCTAGTGCAACGATGTCAATGATTCCTTGAATGGAGCATTCTGCGCTGCTTCCTTTCACCCACATAAGCTGAATCCAAAGCTGACTTGCCTCCACTACGTTTATTTCAGAGCATCTACTCTAACTTCCCTTGTGGCTAGTGGGAATGCCTATCCCAGGCCCACTTATGTCTTTGAGATAGAGGACGTATAGAGAATACAGCCTTTCACTACAACGTTTACTGGTTTCCATACCACATAGGAGCAAATTGCATGCAAGGCGAAAGCAACCTTGTGTTCTCTCAGGGAGGGTCTCCTCGGTGCACGGTGGAATGTTTCCTATTTCAAAGTCTGGCATAAGGCTCTCCTGCAGCGGTTTCGGACACTTTACAGCTAAGGCGTCATCATGGCATTGCTAGCAAAGGGATGACGTGGCCTTTTGCATCCTCTTCTGGCACCTACAGGAAACCAGGTCCTCCCGCATGATTCCAAGTCTTTGGACGAAAGATCCAAGCATGAAAGGCCTTCTTCAGTGTGCTTGAATGCAGAGGTCTTAGGGCTGCCCTTAAGCATTTAGCTTTAGAAACACAGCAAAGGATGGTTTCTCCACGTAGATCATGAGAGTGGTGTGATGCACGTGGTGAGTTCAGGCTGATAGAGTTGTGGCCCAGAGAAACGCTTTGTTCTGATGAAAGGATGATCAGATGAAGGACTCCAACAGCCTCTTCCCTAAACGTTGTTGCAAGTCCTACTCTCAGCACACGTATGTTTCAGACTTAAGCTGCATTCCGAGAGGACACCATGCAAACATACGTTTGGGCATTCCACGGTGTATGAATTTGGAGAAAGCAACTGAAAGTGTTAGATAGTGAAGATTGAGCTCAGTGACCCCAGAAAAATTTCCATTGCACGGTTGAATTAAGCTGCCCTAGCCATCGGAGGAGCTTACTCGCCTGAGGCTCCTGGTCCTCCCTGCTTTTCACCTGTTGAACAGAACGCCCACCCGTCGTGCTTCCAATGCTGTGCAGAAAGCAGCTTTCTTTGCCTCTTCCCCTGAGGCTGGGCAGAAGGCCTCTTCACAGTATTCTCATATCTGGGAGTATAAGTATATACAAGAAGCTCTAATTTTCACAGCAGTGTTTGGCTGCCTTTCTGAATATGGCTGAGTAGGAAATCACATGATCTGAGACAGTCCCAGAGCCTTCTCTGCAGGACAACAGCTCTGAGGTTTGGGGCCTCATCGCCACCGCGCTTTGGAGAAGCTTGCACCCACCTGTTGCTTACATGGTGCCTGGGGATTAAAAAATGGGCACTCACGTTACAAAGCTCAGACTGTGGCATGGGAGACCGGCTTCCATAGCACCCAGACAACATGGGCCCCTCTGCAGCAACCGGGAAGTAGCAGGAAAACGCCACTTTTGAGAATTTCAAGGTAAATTCGTTGAATGCCGGAATTCTTCTGACAGCCGGCCTTCTTCAGCAAGGCTTCACTTGAATGGCAAAACAAGCGAGGGCGTGCCGCCGCTCAGCAAAAGAGAGTACTACACCGGATAAATCGCCCAGTCGCTCAGAGTGCAGCCACCCAAGACAGACACTGAAATCACACTGCAAGAAGAATTCATTGTACGCGGGAATTTTTCTTACAGAAAGTCTTCCACAGCAAGGCCGCATGCGATTGGCCCCACAAGCGAAGCATCTGCTGCTCAGCTGAAGACAGCTCCACACAGCAGACTTCACTCAGGTGCTTAGAGTGCAGGCACACAGGACAGACACGGAAAACACATTGAAAGCTGTTTCAGCATCTAGTGCAACGATGTCAATGATTCCTTGAATGGAGCATTCTGCGCTGCTTCCTTTCACCCACATAAGCTGAATCCAAAGCTGACTTGCCTCCACTACGTTTATTTCAGAGCATCTACTCTAACTTCCCTTGTGGCTAGTGGGAATGCCTATCCCAGGCCCACTTATGTCTTTGAGATAGAGGACGTATAGAGAATACAGCCTTTCACTACAACGTTTACTGGTTTCCATACCACATAGGAGCAAATTGCATGCAAGGCGAAAGCAACCTTGTGTTCTCTCAGGGAGGGTCTCCTCGGTGCACGGTGGAATGTTTCCTATTTCAAAGTCTGGCATAAGGCTCTCCTGCAGCGGTTTCGGACACTTTACAGCTAAGGCGTCATCATGGCATTGCTAGCAAAGGGATGACGTGGCCTTTTGCATCCTCTTCTGGCACCTACAGGAAACCAGGTCCTCCCGCATGATTCCAAGTCTTTGGACGAAAGATCCAAGCATGAAAGGCCTTCTTCAGTGTGCTTGAATGCAGAGGTCTTAGGGCTGCCCTTAAGCATTTAGCTTTAGAAACACAGCAAAGGATGGTTTCTCCACGTAGATCATGAGAGTGGTGTGATGCACGTGGTGAGTTCAGGCTGATAGAGTTGTGGCCCAGAGAAACGCTTTGTTCTGATGAAAGGATGATCAGATGAAGGACTCCAACAGCCTCTTCCCTAAACGTTGTTGCAAGTCCTACTCTCAGCACACGTATGTTTCAGACTTAAGCTGCATTCCGAGAGGACACCATGCAAACATACGTTTGGGCATTCCACGGTGTATGAATTTGGAGAAAGCAACTGAAAGTGTTAGATAGTGAAGATTGAGCTCAGTGACCCCAGAAAAATTTCCATTGCACGGTTGAATTAAGCTGCCCTAGCCATCGGAGGAGCTTACTCGCCTGAGGCTCCTGGTCCTCCCTGCTTTTCACCTGTTAAACAGAACGCCCACCCGTCGTGCTTCCAATGCTGTGCAGAAAGCAGCTTTCTTTGCCTCTTCCCCTGAGGCTGGGCAGAAGGCCTCTTCACAGTATTCTCATATCTGGGAGTATAAGTATATACAAGAAGCTCTAATTTTCACAGCAGTGTTTGGCTGCCTTTCTGAATATGGCTGAGTAGGAAATCACATGATCTGAGACAGTCCCAGAGCCTTCTCTGCAGGACAACAGCTCTGAGGTTTGGGGCCTCATCGCCACCGCGCTTTGGAGAAGCTTGCACCCACCTGTTGCTTACATGGTGCCTGGGGATTAAAAAATGGGCACTCACGTTACAAAGCTCAGACTGTGGCATGGGAGACCGGCTTCCATAGCACCCAGACAACATGGGCCCCTCTGCAGCAACCGGGAAGTAGCAGGAAAACGCCACTTTTGAGAATTTCAAGGTAAATTCGTTGAATGCCGGAATTCTTCTGACAGCCGGCCTTCTTCAGCAAGGCTTCACTTGAATGGCAAAACAAGCGAGGGCGTGCCGCCGCTCAGCAAAAGAGAGTACTACACCGGATAAATCGCCCAGTCGCTCAGAGTGCAGCCACCCAAGACAGACACTGAAATCACACTGCAAGAAGAATTCATTGTACGCGGGAATTTTTCTTACAGAAAGTCTTCCACAGCAAGGCCGCATGCGATTGGCCCCACAAGCGAAGCATCTGCTGCTCAGCTGAAGACAGCTCCACACAGCAGACTTCACTCAGGTGCTTAGAGTGCAGGCACACAGGACAGACACGGAAAACACATTGAAAGCTGTTTCAGCATCTAGTGCAACGATGTCAATGATTCCTTGAATGGAGCATTCTGCGCTGCTTCCTTTCACCCACATAAGCTGAATCCAAAGCTGACTTGCCTCCACTACGTTTATTTCAGAGCATCTACTCTAACTTCCCTTGTGGCTAGTGGGAATGCCTATTCCAGGCCCACTTATGTCTTTGAGATAGAGGACGTATAGAGAATACAGCCTTTCACTACAACGTTTACTGGTTTCCATACCACATAGGAGCAAATTGCATGCAAGGCGAAAGCAACCTTGTGTTCTCTCAGGGAGGGTCTCCTCGGTGCACGGTGGAATGTTTCCTATTTCAAAGTCTGGCATAAGGCTCTCCTGCAGCGGTTTCGGACACTTTACAGCTAAGGCGTCATCATGGCATTGCTAGCAAAGGGATGACGTGGCCTTTTGCATCCTCTTCTGGCACCTACAGGAAACCAGGTCCTCCCGCATGATTCCAAGTCTTTGGACGAAAGATCCAAGCATGAAAGGCCTTCTTCAGTGTGCTTGAATGCAGAGGTCTTAGGGCTGCCCTTAAGCATTTAGCTTTAGAAACACAGCAAAGGATGGTTTCTCCACGTAGATCATGAGAGTGGTGTGATGCACGTGGTGAGTTCAGGCTGATAGAGTTGTGGCCCAGAGAAACGCTTTGTTCTGATGAAAGGATGATCAGATGAAGGACTCCAACAGCCTCTTCCCTAAACGTTGTTGCAAGTCCTACTCTCAGCACACGTATGTTTCAGACTTAAGCTGCATTCCGAGAGGACACCATGCAAACATACGTTTGGGCATTCCACGGTGTATGAATTTGGAGAAAGCAACTGAAAGTGTTAGATAGTGAAGATTGAGCTCAGTGACCCCAGAAAAATTTCCATTGCACGGTTGAATTAAGCTGCCCTAGCCATCGGAGGAGCTTACTCGCCTGAGGCTCCTGGTCCTCCCTGCTTTTCACCTGTTGAACAGAACGCCCACCCGTCGTGCTTCCAATGCTGTGCAGAAAGCAGCTTTCTTTGCCTCTTCCGCTGAGGCTGGGCAGAAGGCCTCTTCACAGTATTCTCATATCTGGGAGTATAAGTATATACAAGAAGCTCTAATTTTCACAGCAGTGTTTGGCTGCCTTTCTGAATATGGCTGAGTAGGAAATCACATGATCTGAGACAGTCCCAGAGCCTTCTCTGCAGGACAACAGCTCTGAGGTTTGGGGCCTCATCGCCACCGCGCTTTGGAGAAGCTTGCACCCACCTGTTGCTTACATGGTGCCTGGGGATTAAAAAATGGGCACTCACGTTACAAAGCTCAGACTGTGGCATGGGAGACCGGCTTCCATAGCACCCAGACAACCTGGGCCCCTCTGCAGCAGCCGGGAAGTAGCAGGAAAACGCCACTTTTGAGAATTTCAAGGTAAATTCGTTGAATGCCGGAATTCTTCTGACAGCCGGCCTTCTTCAGCAAGGCTTCACTTGAATGGCAAAACAAGCGAGGGCGTGCCGCCGCTCAGCAAAAGAGAGTACTACACCGGATAAATCGCCCAGTCGCTCAGAGTGCAGCCACCCAAGACAGACACTGAAATCACACTGCAAGAAGAATTCGTTGTACGCGGGAATTTTTCTTACAGAAAGTCTTCCACAGCAAGGCCGCATGCGATTGGCCCCACAAGCGAAGCATCTGCTGCTCAGCTGAAGACAGCTCCACACAGCAGACTTCACTCAGGTGCTTAGAGTGCATGCACACAGGACAGACACGGAAAACACATTGAAAGCTGTTTCAGCATCTAGTGCAACGATGTCAATGATTCCTTGAATGGAGCATTCTGCGCTGCTTCCTTTCACCCACATAAGCTGAATCCAAAGCTGACTTGCCTCCACTACGTTTATTTCAGAGCATCTACTCTAACTTCCCTTGTGGCTAGTGGGAATGCCTATTCCAGGCCCACTTATGTCTTTGAGATAGAGGACGTATAGAGAATACAGCCTTTCACTACAACGTTTACTGGTTTCCATACCACATAGGAGCAAATTGCATGCAAGGCGAAAGCAACCTTGTGTTCTCTCAGGGAGGGTCTCCTCGGTGCACGGTGGAATGTTTCCTATTTCAAAGTCTGGCATAAGGCTCTCCTGCAGCGGTTTCGGACACTTTACAGCTAAGGCGTCATCATGGCATTGCTAGCAAAGGGATGACGTGGCCTTTTGCATCCTCTTCTGGCACCTACAGGAAACCAGGTCCTCCCGCATGATTCCAAGTCTTTGGACGAAAGATCCAAGCATGAAAGGCCTTCTTCAGTGTGCTTGAATGCAGAGGTCTTAGGGCTGCCCTTAAGCATTTAGCTTTAGAAACACAGCAAAGGATGGTTTCTCCACGTAGATCATGAGAGTGGTGTGATGCACGTGGTCAGTTCAGGCTGATAGAGTTGTGGCCCAGAGAAACGCTTTGTTCTGATGAAAGGATGACCAGATGAAGGACTCCAACAGCCTCTTCCCTAAACGTTGTTGCAAGTCCTACTCTCAGCACACGTATGTTTCAGACTTAAGCTGCATTCCGAGAGGACACCATGCAAACATACGTTTGGGCATTCCACGGTGTATGAATTTGGAGAAAGCAACTGAAAATGTTAGATAGTGAAGATTGAGCTCAGTGACCCCAGAAAAATTTCCATTGCACGGTTGAATTAAGCTGCCCTAGCCATCGGAGGAGCTTACTCGCCTGAGGCTCCTGGTCCTCCCTGCTTTTCACCTGTTGAACAGAACGCCCACCCGTCGTGCTTCCAATGCTGTGCAGAAAGCAGCTTTCTTTGCCTCTTCCCCTGAGGCTGGGCAGAAGGCCTCTTCACAGTATTCTCATATCTGGGAGTATAAGTATATACAAGAAGCTCTAATTTTCACAGCAGTGTTTGGCTGCCTTTCTGAATATGGCTGAGTAGGAAATCACATGATCTGAGACAGTCCCAGAGCCTTCTCTGCAGGACAACAGCTCTGAGGTTTGGGGCCTCATCACCACCACGCTTTGGAGAAGCTTGCACACACCTGTTGCTTACATGATGCCTGGGGATTAAAAAATGGGCACTCAGGTTACAAAGCTCAGACTGTGGCATGGGAGACCGGCTTCCATACCACCCAGACAACCTGGGCCCCTCTGCAGCAGCCGGGAAGTAGCAGGAAACGCCACTTTTGAGAATTTCAAGGTAAATTCGTTGAATGCCGGAATTCTTCTGACAGCCGGCTTTCTTCAGCAAGGCTTCACTTGAATGGCAAAACAAGCGAGGGCGTGCCGCCGCTCAGCAAAAGAGAGTACTACACCGGATAAATCGCCCAGTCGCTCAGAGTGCAGCCACCCAAGACAGACACTGAAATCACACTGCAAGAAGAATTCGTTGTACGCGGGAATTTTTCTTACAGAAAGTCTTCCACAGCAAGGCCGCACGCGATAGGCCCCACAAGCGAAGCATCTGCTGCTCAGCTGAAGACAGCTCCACACAGCAGACTTCACTCAGGTGCTTAGAGTGCAGGCACACAGGACAGACACGGAAAACACATTGAAAGCTGTTTCAGCATCTAGTGCAACGATGTCAATGATTCCTTGAATGGAGCATTCTGCGCTGCTTCCTTTCACCCACATAAGCTGAATCCAAAGCTGACTTGCCTCCACTACGTTTATTTCAGAGCATCTACTCTAACTTCCCTTGTGGCTAGTGGGAATGCCTATTCCAGGCCCACTTATGTCTTTGAGATAGAGGACGTATAGAGAATACAGCCTTTCACTACAACGTTTACTGGTTTCCATACCACATAGGAGCAAATTGCATGCAAGGCGAAAGCAACCTTGTGTTCTCTCAGGGAGGGTCTCCTCGGTGCACGGTGGAATGTTTCC
Organism: Manis pentadactyla; assembly: GCF_030020395.1. Taxonomy (NCBI): domain Eukaryota; kingdom Metazoa; phylum Chordata; class Mammalia; order Pholidota; family Manidae; genus Manis; species Manis pentadactyla. Next base: position 2,521,819 of record NC_080035.1, read on the forward strand.
TATTTCAAAGTCTGGCATAAGGCTCTCCTGCAGCGGTTTCGGACACTTTACAGCTAAGGCGTCATCATGGCATTGCTAGCAAAGGGATGACGTGGCCTTTTGCATCCTCTTCTGGCACCTACAGGAAACCAGGTCCTCCCGCATGATTCCAAGTCTTTGGACGAAAGATCCAAGCATGAAAGGCCTTCTTCAGTGTGCTTGAATGCAGAGGTCTTAGGGCTGCCCTTAAGCATTTAGCTTTAGAAACACAGCAAAGGATGGTTTCTCCACGTAGATCATGAGAGTGGTGTGATGCACGTGGTCAGTTCAGGCTGATAGAGTTGTGGCCCAGAGAAACGCTTTGTTCTGATGAAAGGATGACCAGATGAAGGACTCCAACAGCCTCTTCCCTAAACGTTGTTGCAAGTCCTACTCTCAGCACACGTATGTTTCAGACTTAAGCTGCATTCCGAGAGGACACCATGCAAACATACGTTTGGGCATTCCACGGTGTATGAATTTGGAGAAAGCAACTGAAAGTGTTAGATAGTGAAGATTGAGCTCAGTGACCCCAGAAAAATTTCCATTGCACGGTTGAATTAAGCTGCCCTAGCCATCGGAGGAGCTTACTCGCCTGAGGCTCCTGGTCCTCCCTGCTTTTCACCTGTTGAACAGAACGCCCACCCGTCGTGCTTCCAATGCTGTGCAGAAAGCAGCTTTCTTTGCCTCTTCCCCTGAGGCTGGGCAGAAGGCCTCTTCACAGTATTCTCATATCTGGGAGTATAAGTATATACAAGAAGCTCTAATTTTCACAGCAGTGTTTGGCTGCCTTTCTGAATATGGCTGAGTAGGAAATCACATGATCTGAGACAGTCCCAGAGCCTTCTCTGCAGGACAACAGCTCTGAGGTTTGGGGCCTCATCGCCACCGCGCTTTGGAGAAGCTTGCACCCACCTGTTGCTTACATGGTGCCTGGGGATTAAAAAATGGGCACTCACGTTACAAAGCTCAGACTGTGGCATGGGAGACCGGCTTCCATAGCACCCAGACAACATGGGCCCCTCTGCAGCAACCGGGAAGTAGCAGGAAAACGCCACTTTTGAGAATTTCAAGGTAAATTCGTTGAATGCCGGAATTCTTCTGACAGCCGGCCTTCTTCAGCAAGGCTTCACTTGAATGGCAAAACAAGCGAGGGCGTGCCGCCGCTCAGCAAAAGAGAGTACTACACCGGATAAATCGCCCAGTCGCTCAGAGTGCAGCCACCCAAGACAGACACTGAAATCACACTGCAAGAAGAATTCATTGTACGCGGGAATTTTTCTTACAGAAAGTCTTCCACAGCAAGGCCGCATGCGATTGGCCCCACAAGCGAAGCATCTGCTGCTCAGCTGAAGACAGCTCCACACAGCAGACTTCACTCAGGTGCTTAGAGTGCAGGCACACAGGACAGACACGGAAAACACATTGAAAGCTGTTTCAGCATCTAGTGCAACGATGTCAATGATTCCTTGAATGGAGCATTCTGCGCTGCTTCCTTTCACCCACATAAGCTGAATCCAAAGCTGACTTGCCTCCACTACGTTTATTTCAGAGCATCTACTCTAACTTCCCTTGTGGCTAGTGGGAATGCCTATTCCAGGCCCACTTATGTCTTTGAGATAGAGGACGTATAGAGAATACAGCCTTTCACTACAACGTTTACTGGTTTCCATACCACATAGGAGCAAATTGCATGCAAGGCGAAAGCAACCTTGTGTTCTCTCAGGGAGGGTCTCCTCGGTGCACGGTGGAATGTTTCCTATTTCAAAGTCTGGCATAAGGCTCTCCTGCAGCGGTTTCGGACACTTTACAGCTAAGGCGTCATCATGGCATTGCTAGCAAAGGGATGACGTGGCCTTTTGCATCCTCTTCTGGCACCTACAGGAAACCAGGTCCTCCCGCATGATTCCAAGTCTTTGGACGAAAGATCCAAGCATGAAAGGCCTTCTTCAGTGTGCTTGAATGCAGAGGTCTTAGGGCTGCCCTTAAGCATTTAGCTTTAGAAACACAGCAAAGGATGGTTTCTCCACGTAGATCATGAGAGTGGTGTGATGCACGTGGTGAGTTCAGGCTGATAGAGTTGTGGCCCAGAGAAACGCTTTGTTCTGATGAAAGGATGATCAGATGAAGGACTCCAACAGCCTCTTCCCTAAACGTTGTTGCAAGTCCTACTCTCAGCACACGTATGTTTCAGACTTAAGCTGCATTCCGAGAGGACACCATGCAAACATACGTTTGGGCATTCCACGGTGTATGAATTTGGAGAAAGCAACTGAAAGTGTTAGATAGTGAAGATTGAGCTCAGTGACCCCAGAAAAATTTCCATTGCACGGTTGAATTAAGCTGCCCTAGCCATCGGAGGAGCTTACTCGCCTGAGGCTCCTGGTCCTCCCTGCTTTTCACCTGTTGAACAGAACGCCCACCCGTCGTGCTTCCAATGCTGTGCAGAAAGCAGCTTTCTTTGCCTCTTCCCCTGAGGCTGGGCAGAAGGCCTCTTCACAGTATTCTCATATCTGGGAGTATAAGTATATACAAGAAGCTCTAATTTTCACAGCAGTGTTTGGCTGCCTTTCTGAATATGGCTGAGTAGGAAATCACATGATCTGAGACAGTCCCAGAGCCTTCTCTGCAGGACAACAGCTCTGAGGTTTGGGGCCTCATCGCCACCGCGCTTTGGAGAAGCTTGCACCCACCTGTTGCTTACATGGTGCCTGGGGATTAAAAAATGGGCACTCACGTTACAAAGCTCAGACTGTGGCATGGGAGACCGGCTTCCATAGCACCCAGACAACATGGGCCCCTCTGCAGCAACCGGGAAGTAGCAGGAAAACGCCACTTTTGAGAATTTCAAGGTAAATTCGTTGAATGCCGGAATTCTTCTGACAGCCGGCCTTCTTCAGCAAGGCTTCACTTGAATGGCAAAACAAGCGAGGGCGTGCCGCCGCTCAGCAAAAGAGAGTACTACACCGGATAAATCGCCCAGTCGCTCAGAGTGCAGCCACCCAAGACAGACACTGAAATCACACTGCAAGAAGAATTCATTGTACGCGGGAATTTTTCTTACAGAAAGTCTTCCACAGCAAGGCCGCATGCGATTGGCCCCACAAGCGAAGCATCTGCTGCTCAGCTGAAGACAGCTCCACACAGCAGACTTCACTCAGGTGCTTAGAGTGCAGGCACACAGGACAGACACGGAAAACACATTGAAAGCTGTTTCAGCATCTAGTGCAACGATGTCAATGATTCCTTGAATGGAGCATTCTGCGCTGCTTCCTTTCACCCACATAAGCTGAATCCAAAGCTGACTTGCCTCCACTACGTTTATTTCAGAGCATCTACTCTAACTTCCCTTGTGGCTAGTGGGAATGCCTATTCCAGGCCCACTTATGTCTTTGAGATAGAGGACGTATAGAGAATACAGCCTTTCACTACAACGTTTACTGGTTTCCATACCACATAGGAGCAAATTGCATGCAAGGCGAAAGCAACCTTGTGTTCTCTCAGGGAGGGTCTCCTCGGTGCACGGTGGAATGTTTCCTATTTCAAAGTCTGGCATAAGGCTCTCCTGCAGCGGTTTCGGACACTTTACAGCTAAGGCGTCATCATGGCATTGCTAGCAAAGGGATGACGTGGCCTTTTGCATCCTCTTCTGGCACCTACAGGAAACCAGGTCCTCCCGCATGATTCCAAGTCTTTGGACGAAAGATCCAAGCATGAAAGGCCTTCTTCAGTGTGCTTGAATGCAGAGGTCTTAGGGCTGCCCTTAAGCATTTAGCTTTAGAAACACAGCAAAGGATGGTTTCTCCACGTAGATCATGAGAGTGGTGTGATGCACGTGGTGAGTTCAGGCTGATAGAGTTGTGGCCCAGAGAAACGCTTTGTTCTGATGAAAGGATGATCAGATGAAGGACTCCAACAGCCTCTTCCCTAAACGTTGTTGCAAGTCCTACTCTCAGCACACGTATGTTTCAGACTTAAGCTGCATTCCGAGAGGACACCATGCAAACATACGTTTGGGCATTCCACGGTGTATGAATTTGGAGAAAGCAACTGAAAGTGTTAGATAGTGAAGATTGAGCTCAGTGACCCCAGAAAAATTTCCATTGCACGGTTGAATTAAGCTGCCCTAGCCATCGGAGGAGCTTACTCGCCTGAGGCTCCTGGTCCTCCCTGCTTTTCACCTGTTGAACAGAACGCCCACCCGTCGTGCTTCCAATGCTGTGCAGAAAGCAGCTTTCTTTGCCTCTTCCCCTGAGGCTGGGCAGAAGGCCTCTTCACAGTATTCTCATATCTGGGAGTATAAGTATATACAAGAAGCTCTAATTTTCACAGCAGTGTTTGGCTGCCTTTCTGAATATGGCTGAGTAGGAAATCACATGATCTGAGACAGTCCCAGAGCCTTCTCTGCAGGACAACAGCTCTGAGGTTTGGGGCCTCATCGCCACCGCGCTTTGGAGAAGCTTGCACCCACCTGTTGCTTACATGGTGCCTGGGGATTAAAAAATGGGCACTCACGTTACAAAGCTCAGACTGTGGCATGGGAGACCGGCTTCCATAGCACCCAGACAACATGGGCCCCTCTGCAGCAACCGGGAAGTAGCAGGAAAACGCCACTTTTGAGAATTTCAAGGTAAATTCGTTGAATGCCGGAATTCTTCTGACAGCCGGCCTTCTTCAGCAAGGCTTCACTTGAATGGCAAAACAAGCGAGGGCGTGCCGCCGCTCAGCAAAAGAGAGTACTACACCGGATAAATCGCCCAGTCGCTCAGAGTGCAGCCACCCAAGACAGACACTGAAATCACACTGCAAGAAGAATTCGTTGTACGCGGGAATTTTTCTTACAGAAAGTCTTCCACAGCAAGGCCGCATGCGATTGGCCCCACAAGCGAAGCATCTGCTGCTCAGCTGAAGACAGCTCCACACAGCAGACTTCACTCAGGTGCTTAGAGTGCAGGCACACAGGACAGACACGGAAAACACATTGAAAGCTGTTTCAGCATCTAGTGCAACGATGTCAATGATTCCTTGAATGGAGCATTCTGCGCTGCTTCCTTTCACCCACATAAGCTGAATCCAAAGCTGACTTGCCTCCACTACGTTTATTTCAGAGCATCTACTCTAACTTCCCTTGTGGCTAGTGGGAATGCCTATTCCAGGCCCACTTATGTCTTTGAGATAGAGGACGTATAGAGAATACAGCCTTTCACTACAACGTTTACTGGTTTCCATACCACATAGGAGCAAATTGCATGCAAGGCGAAAGCAACCTTGTGTTCTCTCAGGGAGGGTCTCCTCGGTGCACGGTGGAATGTTTCCTATTTCAAAGTCTGGCATAAGGCTCTCCTGCAGCGGTTTCGGACACTTTACAGCTAAGGCGTCATCATGGCATTGCTAGCAAAGGGATGACGTGGCCTTTTGCATCCTCTTCTGGCACCTACAGGAAACCAGGTCCTCCCGCATGATTCCAAGTCTTTGGACGAAAGATCCAAGCATGAAAGGCCTTCTTCAGTGTGCTTGAATGCAGAGGTCTTAGGGCTGCCCTTAAGCATTTAGCTTTAGAAACACAGCAAAGGATGGTTTCTCCACGTAGATCATGAGAGTGGTGTGATGCACGTGGTGAGTTCAGGCTGATAGAGTTGTGGCCCAGAGAAACGCTTTGTTCTGATGAAAGGATGATCAGATGAAGGACTCCAACAGCCTCTTCCCTAAACGTTGTTGCAAGTCCTACTCTCAGCACACGTATGTTTCAGACTTAAGCTGCATTCCGAGAGGACACCATGCAAACATACGTTTGGGCATTCCACGGTGTATGAATTTGGAGAAAGCAACTGAAAGTGTTAGATAGTGAAGATTGAGCTCAGTGACCCCAGAAAAATTTCCATTGCACGGTTGAATTAAGCTGCCCTAGCCATCGGAGGAGCTTACTCGCCTGAGGCTCCTGGTCCTCCCTGCTTTTCACCTGTTGAACAGAACGCCCACCCGTCGTGCTTCCAATGCTGTGCAGAAAGCAGCTTTCTTTGCCTCTTCCGCTGAGGCTGGGCAGAAGGCCTCTTCACAGTATTCTCATATCTGGGAGTATAAGTATATACAAGAAGCTCTAATTTTCACAGCAGTGTTTGGCTGCCTTTCTGAATATGGCTGAGTAGGAAATCACATGATCTGAGACAGTCCCAGAGCCTTCTCTGCAGGACAACAGCTCTGAGGTTTGGGGCCTCATCGCCACCGCGCTTTGGAGAAGCTTGCACCCACCTGTTGCTTACATGGTGCCTGGGGATTAAAAAATGGGCACTCACGTTACAAAGCTCAGACTGTGGCATGGGAGACCGGCTTCCATAGCACCCAGACAACCTGGGCCCCTCTGCAGCAGCCGGGAAGTAGCAGGAAAACGCCACTTTTGAGAATTTCAAGGTAAATTCGTTGAATGCCGGAATTCTTCTGACAGCCGGCCTTCTTCAGCAAGGCTTCACTTGAATGGCAAAACAAGCGAGGGCGTGCCGCCGCTCAGCAAAAGAGAGTACTACACCGGATAAATCGCCCAGTCGCTCAGAGTGCAGCCACCCAAGACAGACACTGAAATCACACTGCAAGAAGAATTCGTTGTACGCGGGAATTTTTCTTACAGAAAGTCTTCCACAGCAAGGCCGCATGCGATTGGCCCCACAAGCGAAGCATCTGCTGCTCAGCTGAAGACAGCTCCACACAGCAGACTTCACTCAGGTGCTTAGAGTGCATGCACACAGGACAGACACGGAAAACACATTGAAAGCTGTTTCAGCATCTAGTGCAACGATGTCAATGATTCCTTGAATGGAGCATTCTGCGCTGCTTCCTTTCACCCACATAAGCTGAATCCAAAGCTGACTTGCCTCCACTACGTTTATTTCAGAGCATCTACTCTAACTTCCCTTGTGGCTAGTGGGAATGCCTATTCCAGGCCCACTTATGTCTTTGAGATAGAGGACGTATAGAGAATACAGCCTTTCACTACAACGTTTACTGGTTTCCATACCACATAGGAGCAAATTGCATGCAAGGCGAAAGCAACCTTGTGTTCTCTCAGGGAGGGTCTCCTCGGTGCACGGTGGAATGTTTCCTATTTCAAAGTCTGGCATAAGGCTCTCCTGCAGCGGTTTCGGACACTTTACAGCTAAGGCGTCATCATGGCATTGCTAGCAAAGGGATGACGTGGCCTTTTGCATCCTCTTCTGGCACCTACAGGAAACCAGGTCCTCCCGCATGATTCCAAGTCTTTGGACGAAAGATCCAAGCATGAAAGGCCTTCTTCAGTGTGCTTGAATGCAGAGGTCTTAGGGCTGCCCTTAAGCATTTAGCTTTAGAAACACAGCAAAGGATGGTTTCTCCACGTAGATCATGAGAGTGGTGTGATGCACGTGGTCAGTTCAGGCTGATAGAGTTGTGGCCCAGAGAAACGCTTTGTTCTGATGAAAGGATGACCAGATGAAGGACTCCAACAGCCTCTTCCCTAAACGTTGTTGCAAGTCCTACTCTCAGCACACGTATGTTTCAGACTTAAGCTGCATTCCGAGAGGACACCATGCAAACATACGTTTGGGCATTCCACGGTGTATGAATTTGGAGAAAGCAACTGAAAATGTTAGATAGTGAAGATTGAGCTCAGTGACCCCAGAAAAATTTCCATTGCACGGTTGAATTAAGCTGCCCTAGCCATCGGAGGAGCTTACTCGCCTGAGGCTCCTGGTCCTCCCTGCTTTTCACCTGTTGAACAGAACGCCCACCCGTCGTGCTTCCAATGCTGTGCAGAAAGCAGCTTTCTTTGCCTCTTCCCCTGAGGCTGGGCAGAAGGCCTCTTCACAGTATTCTCATATCTGGGAGTATAAGTATATACAAGAAGCTCTAATTTTCACAGCAGTGTTTGGCTGCCTTTCTGAATATGGCTGAGTAGGAAATCACATGATCTGAGACAGTCCCAGAGCCTTCTCTGCAGGACAACAGCTCTGAGGTTTGGGGCCTCATCACCACCACGCTTTGGAGAAGCTTGCACACACCTGTTGCTTACATGATGCCTGGGGATTAAAAAATGGGCACTCAGGTTACAAAGCTCAGACTGTGGCATGGGAGACCGGCTTCCATACCACCCAGACAACCTGGGCCCCTCTGCAGCAGCCGGGAAGTAGCAGGAAAACGCCACTTTTGAGAATTTCAAGGTAAATTCGTTGAATGCCGGAATTCTTCTGACAGCCGGCTTTCTTCAGCAAGGCTTCACTTGAATGGCAAAACAAGCGAGGGCGTGCCGCCGCTCAGCAAAAGAGAGTACTACACCGGATAAATCGCCCAGTCGCTCAGAGTGCAGCCACCCAAGACAGACACTGAAATCACACTGCAAGAAGAATTCGTTGTACGCGGGAATTTTTCTTACAGAAAGTCTTCCACAGCAAGGCCGCACGCGATAGGCCCCACAAGCGAAGCATCTGCTGCTCAGCTGAAGACAGCTCCACACAGCAGACTTCACTCAGGTGCTTAGAGTGCAGGCACACAGGACAGACACGGAAAACACATTGAAAGCTGTTTCAGCATCTAGTGCAACGATGTCAATGATTCCTTGAATGGAGCATTCTGCGCTGCTTCCTTTCACCCACATAAGCTGAATCCAAAGCTGACTTGCCTCCACTACGTTTATTTCAGAGCATCTACTCTAACTTCCCTTGTGGCTAGTGGGAATGCCTATTCCAGGCCCACTTATGTCTTTGAGATAGAGGACGTATAGAGAATACAGCCTTTCACTACAACGTTTACTGGTTTCCATACCACATAGGAGCAAATTGCATGCAAGGCGAAAGCAACCTTGTGTTCTCTCAGGGAGGGTCTCCTCGGTGCACGGTGGAATGTTTCCTATTTCAAAGTCTGGCATAAGGCTCTCCTGCAGCGGTTTCGGACACTTTACAGCTAAGGCGTCATCATGGCATTGCTAGCAAAGGGATGACGTGGCCTTTTGCATCCTCTTCTGGCACCTACAGGAAACCAGGTCCTCCCGCATGATTCCAAGTCTTTGGACGAAAGATCCAAGCATGAAAGGCCTTCTTCAGTGTGCTTGAATGCAGAGGTCTTAGGGCTGCCCTTAAGCATTTAGCTTTAGAAACACAGCAAAGGATGGTTTCTCCACGTAGATCATGAGAGTGGTGTGATGCACGTGGTCAGTTCAGGCTGATAGAGTTGTGGCCCAGAGAAACGCTTTGTTCTGATGAAAGGATGACCAGATGAAGGACTCCAACAGCCTCTTCAATAAACGTTGTTGCAAGTCCTACTCTCAGCACACGTATGTTTCAGACTTAAGCTGCATTCCGAGAGTACACCATGCAAACATACGTTTGGGCATTCCACGGTGTATGAATTTGGAGAAAGCAACTGAAAGTGTTAGATAGTGAAGATTGAGCTCAGTGACCCCAGAAAAATTTCCATTGCACGGTTGAATTAAGCTGCCCTAGCCATCGGAGGAGCTTACTCGCCTGAGGCTCCTGGTCCTCCCTGCTTTTCACCTGTTGAACAGAACGCCCACCCGTCGTGCTTCCAATGCTGTGCAGAAAGCAGCTTTCTTTGCCTCTTCCCCTGAGGCTGGGCAGAAGGCCTCTTCACAGTATTCTCATATCTGGGAGTATAAGTATATACAAGAAGCTCTAATTTTCACAGCAGTGTTTGGCTGCCTTTCTGAATATGGCTGAGTAGGAAATCACATGATCTGAGACAGTCCCAGAGCCTTCTCTGCAGGACAACAGCTCTGAGGTTTGGGGCCTCATCGCCACCGCGCTTTGGAGAAGCTTGCACCCACCTGTTGCTTACATGGTGCCTGGGGATTAAAAAATGGGCACTCACGTTACAAAGCTCAGACTGTGGCATGGGAGACCGGCTTCCATAGCACCCAGACAACATGGGCCCCTCTGCAGCAACCGGGAAGTAGCAGGAAAACGCCACTTTTGAGAATTTCAAGGTAAATTCGTTGAATGCCGGAATTCTTCTGACAGCCGGCCTTCTTCAGCAAGGCTTCACTTGAATGGCAAAACAAGCGAGGGCGTGCCGCCGCTCAGCAAAAGAGAGTACTACACCGGATAAATCGCCCAGTCGCTCAGAGTGCAGCCACCCAAGACAGACACTGAAATCACACTGCAAGAAGAATTCATTGTACGCGGGAATTTTTCTTACAGAAAGTCTTCCACAGCAAGGCCGCATGCGATTGGCCCCACAAGCGAAGCATCTGCTGCTCAGCTGAAGACAGCTCCACACAGCAGACTTCACTCAGGTGCTTAGAGTGCAGGCACACAGGACAGACACGGAAAACACATTGAAAGCTGTTTCAGCATCTAGTGCAACGATGTCAATGATTCCTTGAATGGAGCATTCTGCGCTGCTTCCTTTCACCCACATAAGCTGAATCCAAAGCTGACTTGCCTCCACTACGTTTATTTCAGAGCATCTACTCTAACTTCCCTTGTGGCTAGTGGGAATGCCTATTCCAGGCCCACTTATGTCTTTGAGATAGAGGACGTATAGAGAATACAGCCTTTCACTACAACGTTTACTGGTTTCCATACCACATAGGAGCAAATTGCATGCAAGGCGAAAGCAACCTTGTGTTCTCTCAGGGAGGGTCTCCTCGGTGCACGGTGGAATGTTTCCTATTTCAAAGTCTGGCATAAGGCTCTCCTGCAGCGGTTTCGGACACTTTACAGCTAAGGCGTCATCATGGCATTGCTAGCAAAGGGATGACGTGGCCTTTTGCATCCTCTTCTGGCACCTACAGGAAACCAGGTCCTCCCGCATGATTCCAAGTCTTTGGACGAAAGATCCAAGCATGAAAGGCCTTCTTCAGTGTGCTTGAATGCAGAGGTCTTAGGGCTGCCCTTAAGCATTTAGCTTTAGAAACACAGCAAAGGATGGTTTCTCCACGTAGATCATGAGAGTGGTGTGATGCACGTGGTGAGTTCAGGCTGATAGAGTTGTGGCCCAGAGAAACGCTTTGTTCTGATGAAAGGATGATCAGATGAAGGACTCCAACAGCCTCTTCCCTAAACGTTGTTGCAAGTCCTACTCTCAGCACACGTATGTTTCAGACTTAAGCTGCATTCCGAGAGGACACCATGCAAACATACGTTTGGGCATTCCACGGTGTATGAATTTGGAGAAAGCAACTGAAAGTGTTAGATAGTGAAGATTGAGCTCAGTGACCCCAGAAAAATTTCCATTGCACGGTTGAATTAAGCTGCCCTAGCCATCGGAGGAGCTTACTCGCCTGAGGCTCCTGGTCCTCCCTGCTTTTCACCTGTTGAACAGAACGCCCACCCGTCGTGCTTCCAATGCTGTGCAGAAAGCAGCTTTCTTTGCCTCTTCCCCTGAGGCTGGGCAGAAGGCCTCTTCACAGTATTCTCATATCTGGGAGTATAAGTATATACAAGAAGCTCTAATTTTCACAGCAGTGTTTGGCTGCCTTTCTGAATATGGCTGAGTAGGAAATCACATGATCTGAGACAGTCCCAGAGCCTTCTCTGCAGGACAACAGCTCTGAGGTTTGGGGCCTCATCGCCACCGCGCTTTGGAGAAGCTTGCACCCACCTGTTGCTTACATGGTGCCTGGGGATTAAAAAATGGGCACTCACGTTACAAAGCTCAGACTGTGGCATGGGAGACCGGCTTCCATAGCACCCAGACAACATGGGCCCCTCTGCAGCAACCGGGAAGTAGCAGGAAAACGCCACTTTTGAGAATTTCAAGGTAAATTCGTTGAATGCCGGAATTCTTCTGACAGCCGGCCTTCTTCAGCAAGGCTTCACTTGAATGGCAAAACAAGCGAGGGCGTGCCGCCGCTCAGCAAAAGAGAGTACTACACCGGATAAATCGCCCAGTCGCTCAGAGTGCAGCCACCCAAGACAGACACTGAAATCACACTGCAAGAAGAATTCATTGTACGCGGGAATTTTTCTTACAGAAAGTCTTCCACAGCAAGGCCGCATGCGATTGGCCCCACAAGCGAAGCATCTGCTGCTCAGCTGAAGACAGCTCCACACAGCAGACTTCACTCAGGTGCTTAGAGTGCAGGCACACAGGACAGACACGGAAAACACATTGAAAGCTGTTTCAGCATCTAGTGCAACGATGTCAATGATTCCTTGAATGGAGCATTCTGCGCTGCTTCCTTTCACCCACATAAGCTGAATCCAAAGCTGACTTGCCTCCACTACGTTTATTTCAGAGCATCTACTCTAACTTCCCTTGTGGCTAGTGGGAATGCCTATTCCAGGCCCACTTATGTCTTTGAGATAGAGGACGTATAGAGAATACAGCCTTTCACTACAACGTTTACTGGTTTCCATACCACATAGGAGCAAATTGCATGCAAGGCGAAAGCAACCTTGTGTTCTCTCAGGGAGGGTCTCCTCGGTGCACGGTGGAATGTTTCCTATTTCAAAGTCTGGCATAAGGCTCTCCTGCAGCGGTTTCGGACACTTTACAGCTAAGGCGTCATCATGGCATTGCTAGCAAAGGGATGACGTGGCCTTTTGCATCCTCTTCTGGCACCTACAGGAAACCAGGTCCTCCCGCATGATTCCAAGTCTTTGGACGAAAGATCCAAGCATGAAAGGCCTTCTTCAGTGTGCTTGAATGCAGAGGTCTTAGGGCTGCCCTTAAGCATTTAGCTTTAGAAACACAGCAAAGGATGGTTTCTCCACGTAGATCATGAGAGTGGTGTGATGCACGTGGTGAGTTCAGGCTGATAGAGTTGTGGCCCAGAGAAACGCTTTGTTCTGATGAAAGGATGATCAGATGAAGGACTCCAACAGCCTCTTCCCTAAACGTTGTTGCAAGTCCTACTCTCAGCACACGTATGTTTCAGACTTAAGCTGCATTCCGAGAGGACACCATGCAAACATACGTTTGGGCATTCCACGGTGTATGAATTTGGAGAAAGCAACTGAAAGTGTTAGATAGTGAAGATTGAGCTCAGTGACCCCAGAAAAATTTCCATTGCACGGTTGAATTAAGCTGCCCTAGCCATCGGAGGAGCTTACTCGCCTGAGGCTCCTGGTCCTCCCTGCTTTTCACCTGTTGAACAGAACGCCCACCCGTCGTGCTTCCAATGCTGTGCAGAAAGCAGCTTTCTTTGCCTCTTCCCCTGAGGCTGGGCAGAAGGCCTCTTCACAGTATTCTCATATCTGGGAGTATAAGTATATACAAGAAGCTCTAATTTTCACAGCAGTGTTTGGCTGCCTTTCTGAATATGGCTGAGTAGGAAATCACATGATCTGAGACAGTCCCAGAGCCTTCTCTGCAGGACAACAGCTCTGAGGTTTGGGGCCTCATCGCCACCGCGCTTTGGAGAAGCTTGCACCCACCTGTTGCTTACATGGTGCCTGGGGATTAAAAAATGGGCACTCACGTTACAAAGCTCAGACTGTGGCATGGGAGACCGGCTTCCATAGCACCCAGACAACATGGGCCCCTCTGCAGCAACCGGGAAGTAGCAGGAAAACGCCACTTTTGAGAATTTCAAGGTAAATTCGTTGAATGCCGGAATTCTTCTGACAGCCGGCCTTCTTCAGCAAGGCTTCACTTGAATGGCAAAACAAGCGAGGGCGTGCCGCCGCTCAGCAAAAGAGAGTACTACACCGGATAAATCGCCCAGTCGCTCAGAGTGCAGCCACCCAAGACAGACACTGAAATCACACTGCAAGAAGAATTCGTTGTACGCGGGAATTTTTCTTACAGAAAGTCTTCCACAGCAAGGCCGCATGCGATTGGCCCCACAAGCGAAGCATCTGCTGCTCAGCTGAAGACAGCTCCACACAGCAGACTTCACTCAGGTGCTTAGAGTGCAGGCACACAGGACAGACACGGAAAACACATTGAAAGCTGTTTCAGCATCTAGTGCAACGATGTCAATGATTCCTTGAATGGAGCATTCTGCGCTGCTTCCTTTCACCCACATAAGCTGAATCCAAAGCTGACTTGCCTCCACTACGTTTATTTCAGAGCATCTACTCTAACTTCCCTTGTGGCTAGTGGGAATGCCTATTCCAGGCCCACTTATGTCTTTGAGATAGAGGACGTATAGAGAATACAGCCTTTCACTACAACGTTTACTGGTTTCCATACCACATAGGAGCAAATTGCATGCAAGGCGAAAGCAACCTTGTGTTCTCTCAGGGAGGGTCTCCTCGGTGCACGGTGGAATGTTTCCTATTTCAAAGTCTGGCATAAGGCTCTCCTGCAGCGGTTTCGGACACTTTACAGCTAAGGCGTCATCATGGCATTGCTAGCAAAGGGATGACGTGGCCTTTTGCATCCTCTTCTGGCACCTACAGGAAACCAGGTCCTCCCGCATGATTCCAAGTCTTTGGACGAAAGATCCAAGCATGAAAGGCCTTCTTCAGTGTGCTTGAATGCAGAGGTCTTAGGGCTGCCCTTAAGCATTTAGCTTTAGAAACACAGCAAAGGATGGTTTCTCCACGTAGATCATGAGAGTGGTGTGATGCACGTGGTGAGTTCAGGCTGATAGAGTTGTGGCCCAGAGAAACGCTTTGTTCTGATGAAAGGATGATCAGATGAAGGACTCCAACAGCCTCTTCCCTAAACGTTGTTGCAAGTCCTACTCTCAGCACACGTATGTTTCAGACTTAAGCTGCATTCCGAGAGGACACCATGCAAACATACGTTTGGGCATTCCACGGTGTATGAATTTGGAGAAAGCAACTGAAAGTGTTAGATAGTGAAGATTGAGCTCAGTGACCCCAGAAAAATTTCCATTGCACGGTTGAATTAAGCTGCCCTAGCCATCGGAGGAGCTTACTCGCCTGAGGCTCCTGGTCCTCCCTGCTTTTCACCTGTTGAACAGAACGCCCACCCGTCGTGCTTCCAATGCTGTGCAGAAAGCAGCTTTCTTTGCCTCTTCCCCTGAGGCTGGGCAGAAGGCCTCTTCACAGTATTCTCATATCTGGGAGTATAAGTATATACAAGAAGCTCTAATTTTCACAGCAGTGTTTGGCTGCCTTTCTGAATATGGCTGAGTAGGAAATCACATGATCTGAGACAGTCCCAGAGCCTTCTCTGCAGGACAACAGCTCTGAGGTTTGGGGCCTCATCGCCACCGCGCTTTGGAGAAGCTTGCACCCACCTGTTGCTTACATGGTGCCTGGGGATTAAAAAATGGGCACTCACGTTACAAAGCTCAGACTGTGGCATGGGAGACCGGCTTCCATAGCACCCAGACAACATGGGCCCCTCTGCAGCAACCGGGAAGTAGCAGGAAAACGCCACTTTTGAGAATTTCAAGGTAAATTCGTTGAATGCCGGAATTCTTCTGACAGCCGGCCTTCTTCAGCAAGGCTTCACTTGAATGGCAAAACAAGCGAGGGCGTGCCGCCGCTCAGCAAAAGAGAGTACTACACCGGATAAATCGCCCAGTCGCTCAGAGTGCAGCCACCCAAGACAGACACTGAAATCACACTGCAAGAAGAATTCGTTGTACGCGGGAATTTTTCTTACAGAAAGTCTTCCACAGCAAGGCCGCATGCGATTGGCCCCACAAGCGAAGCATCTGCTGCTCAGCTGAAGACAGCTCCACACAGCAGACTTCACTCAGGTGCTTAGAGTGCAGGCACACAGGACAGACACGGAAAACACATTGAAAGCTGTTTCAGCATCTAGTGCAACGATGTCAATGATTCCTTGAATGGAGCATTCTGCGCTGCTTCCTTTCACCCACATAAGCTGAATCCAAAGCTGACTTGCCTCCACTACGTTTATTTCAGAGCATCTACTCTAACTTCCCTTGTGGCTAGTGGGAATGCCTATTCCAGGCCCACTTATGTCTTTGAGATAGAGGACGTATAGAGAATACAGCCTTTCACTACAACGTTTACTGGTTTCCATACCACATAGGAGCAAATTGCATGCAAGGCGAAAGCAACCTTGTGTTCTCTCAGGGAGGGTCTCCTCGGTGCACGGTGGAATGTTTCCTATTTCAAAGTCTGGCATAAGGCTCTCCTGCAGCGGTTTCGGACACTTTACAGCTAAGGCGTCATCATGGCATTGCTAGCAAAGGGATGACGTGGCCTTTTGCATCCTCTTCTGGCACCTACAGGAAACCAGGTCCTCCCGCATGATTCCAAGTCTTTGGACGAAAGATCCAAGCATGAAAGGCCTTCTTCAGTGTGCTTGAATGCAGAGGTCTTAGGGCTGCCCTTAAGCATTTAGCTTTAGAAACACAGCAAAGGATGGTTTCTCCACGTAGATCATGAGAGTGGTGTGATGCACGTGGTGAGTTCAGGCTGATAGAGTTGTGGCCCAGAGAAACGCTTTGTTCTGATGAAAGGATGATCAGATGAAGGACTCCAACAGCCTCTTCCCTAAACGTTGTTGCAAGTCCTACTCTCAGCACACGTATGTTTCAGACTTAAGCTGCATTCCGAGAGGACACCATGCAAACATACGTTTGGGCATTCCACGGTGTATGAATTTGGAGAAAGCAACTGAAAGTGTTAGATAGTGAAGATTGAGCTCAGTGACCCCAGAAAAATTTCCATTGCACGGTTGAATTAAGCTGCCCTAGCCATCGGAGGAGCTTACTCGCCTGAGGCTCCTGGTCCTCCCTGCTTTTCACCTGTTGAACAGAACGCCCACCCGTCGTGCTTCCAATGCTGTGCAGAAAGCAGCTTTCTTTGCCTCTTCCCCTGAGGCTGGGCAGAAGGCCTCTTCACAGTATTCTCATATCTGGGAGTATAAGTATATACAAGAAGCTCTAATTTTCACAGCAGTGTTTGGCTGCCTTTCTGAATATGGCTGAGTAGGAAATCACATGATCTGAGACAGTCCCAGAGCCTTCTCTGCAGGACAACAGCTCTGAGGTTTGGGGCCTCATCGCCACCGCGCTTTGGAGAAGCTTGCACCCACCTGTTGCTTACATGGTGCCTGGGGATTAAAAAATGGGCACTCACGTTACAAAGCTCAGACTGTGGCATGGGAGACCGGCTTCCATAGCACCCAGACAACATGGGCCCCTCTGCAGCAACCGGGAAGTAGCAGGAAAACGCCACTTTTGAGAATTTCAAGGTAAATTCGTTGAATGCCGGAATTCTTCTGACAGCCGGCCTTCTTCAGCAAGGCTTCACTTGAATGGCAAAACAAGCGAGGGCGTGCCGCCGCTCAGCAAAAGAGAGTACTACACCGGATAAATCGCCCAGTCGCTCAGAGTGCAGCCACCCAAGACAGACACTGAAATCACACTGCAAGAAGAATTCATTGTACGCGGGAATTTTTCTTACAGAAAGTCTTCCACAGCAAGGCCGCATGCGATTGGCCCCACAAGCGAAGCATCTGCTGCTCAGCTGAAGACAGCTCCACACAGCAGACTTCACTCAGGTGCTTAGAGTGCAGGCACACAGGACAGACACGGAAAACACATTGAAAGCTGTTTCAGCATCTAGTGCAACGATGTCAATGATTCCTTGAATGGAGCATTCTGCGCTGCTTCCTTTCACCCACATAAGCTGAATCCAAAGCTGACTTGCCTCCACTACGTTTATTTCAGAGCATCTACTCTAACTTCCCTTGTGGCTAGTGGGAATGCCTATTCCAGGCCCACTTATGTCTTTGAGATAGAGGACGTATAGAGAATACAGCCTTTCACTACAACGTTTACTGGTTTCCATACCACATAGGAGCAAATTGCATGCAAGGCGAAAGCAACCTTGTGTTCTCTCAGGGAGGGTCTCCTCGGTGCACGGTGGAATGTTTCCTATTTCAAAGTCTGGCATAAGGCTCTCCTGCAGCGGTTTCGGACACTTTACAGCTAAGGCGTCATCATGGCATTGCTAGCAAAGGGATGACGTGGCCTTTTGCATCCTCTTCTGGCACCTACAGGAAACCAGGTCCTCCCGCATGATTCCAAGTCTTTGGACGAAAGATCCAAGCATGAAAGGCCTTCTTCAGTGTGCTTGAATGCAGAGGTCTTAGGGCTGCCCTTAAGCATTTAGCTTTAGAAACACAGCAAAGGATGGTTTCTCCACGTAGATCATGAGAGTGGTGTGATGCACGTGGTGAGTTCAGGCTGATAGAGTTGTGGCCCAGAGAAACGCTTTGTTCTGATGAAAGGATGATCAGATGAAGGACTCCAACAGCCTCTTCCCTAAACGTTGTTGCAAGTCCTACTCTCAGCACACGTATGTTTCAGACTTAAGCTGCATTCCGAGAGGACACCATGCAAACATACGTTTGGGCATTCCACGGTGTATGAATTTGGAGAAAGCAACTGAAAGTGTTAGATAGTGAAGATTGAGCTCAGTGACCCCAGAAAAATTTCCATTGCACGGTTGAATTAAGCTGCCCTAGCCATCGGAGGAGCTTACTCGCCTGAGGCTCCTGGTCCTCCCTGCTTTTCACCTGTTGAACAGAACGCCCACCCGTCGTGCTTCCAATGCTGTGCAGAAAGCAGCTTTCTTTGCCTCTTCCCCTGAGGCTGGGCAGAAGGCCTCTTCACAGTATTCTCATATCTGGGAGTATAAGTATATACAAGAAGCTCTAATTTTCACAGCAGTGTTTGGCTGCCTTTCTGAATATGGCTGAGTAGGAAATCACATGATCTGAGACAGTCCCAGAGCCTTCTCTGCAGGACAACAGCTCTGAGGTTTGGGGCCTCATCGCCACCGCGCTTTGGAGAAGCTTGCACCCACCTGTTGCTTACATGGTGCCTGGGGATTAAAAAATGGGCACTCACGTTACAAAGCTCAGACTGTGGCATGGGAGACCGGCTTCCATAGCACCCAGACAACATGGGCCCCTCTGCAGCAACCGGGAAGTAGCAGGAAAACGCCACTTTTGAGAATTTCAAGGTAAATTCGTTGAATGCCGGAATTCTTCTGACAGCCGGCCTTCTTCAGCAAGGCTTCACTTGAATGGCAAAACAAGCGAGGGCGTGCCGCCGCTCAGCAAAAGAGAGTACTACACCGGATAAATCGCCCAGTCGCTCAGAGTGCAGCCACCCAAGACAGACACTGAAATCACACTGCAAGAAGAATTCATTGTACGCGGGAATTTTTCTTACAGAAAGTCTTCCACAGCAAGGCCGCATGCGATTGGCCCCACAAGCGAAGCATCTGCTGCTCAGCTGAAGACAGCTCCACACAGCAGACTTCACTCAGGTGCTTAGAGTGCAGGCACACAGGACAGACACGGAAAACACATTGAAAGCTGTTTCAGCATCTAGTGCAACGATGTCAATGATTCCTTGAATGGAGCATTCTGCGCTGCTTCCTTTCACCCACATAAGCTGAATCCAAAGCTGACTTGCCTCCACTACGTTTATTTCAGAGCATCTACTCTAACTTCCCTTGTGGCTAGTGGGAATGCCTATTCCAGGCCCACTTATGTCTTTGAGATAGAGGACGTATAGAGAATACAGCCTTTCACTACAACGTTTACTGGTTTCCATACCACATAGGAGCAAATTGCATGCAAGGCGAAAGCAACCTTGTGTTCTCTCAGGGAGGGTCTCCTCGGTGCACGGTGGAATGTTTCCTATTTCAAAGTCTGGCATAAGGCTCTCCTGCAGCGGTTTCGGACACTTTACAGCTAAGGCGTCATCATGGCATTGCTAGCAAAGGGATGACGTGGCCTTTTGCATCCTCTTCTGGCACCTACAGGAAACCAGGTCCTCCCGCATGATTCCAAGTCTTTGGACGAAAGATCCAAGCATGAAAGGCCTTCTTCAGTGTGCTTGAATGCAGAGGTCTTAGGGCTGCCCTTAAGCATTTAGCTTTAGAAACACAGCAAAGGATGGTTTCTCCACGTAGATCATGAGAGTGGTGTGATGCACGTGGTGAGTTCAGGCTGATAGAGTTGTGGCCCAGAGAAACGCTTTGTTCTGATGAAAGGATGATCAGATGAAGGACTCCAACAGCCTCTTCCCTAAACGTTGTTGCAAGTCCTACTCTCAGCACACGTATGTTTCAGACTTAAGCTGCATTCCGAGAGGACACCATGCAAACATACGTTTGGGCATTCCACGGTGTATGAATTTGGAGAAAGCAACTGAAAGTGTTAGATAGTGAAGATTGAGCTCAGTGACCCCAGAAAAATTTCCATTGCACGGTTGAATTAAGCTGCCCTAGCCATCGGAGGAGCTTACTCGCCTGAGGCTCCTGGTCCTCCCTGCTTTTCACCTGTTGAACAGAACGCCCACCCGTCGTGCTTCCAATGCTGTGCAGAAAGCAGCTTTCTTTGCCTCTTCCCCTGAGGCTGGGCAGAAGGCCTCTTCACAGTATTCTCATATCTGGGAGTATAAGTATATACAAGAAGCTCTAATTTTCACAGCAGTGTTTGGCTGCCTTTCTGAATATGGCTGAGTAGGAAATCACATGATCTGAGACAGTCCCAGAGCCTTCTCTGCAGGACAACAGCTCTGAGGTTTGGGGCCTCATCGCCACCGCGCTTTGGAGAAGCTTGCACCCACCTGTTGCTTACATGGTGCCTGGGGATTAAAAAATGGGCACTCACGTTACAAAGCTCAGACTGTGGCATGGGAGACCGGCTTCCATAGCACCCAGACAACATGGGCCCCTCTGCAGCAACCGGGAAGTAGCAGGAAAACGCCACTTTTGAGAATTTCAAGGTAAATTCGTTGAATGCCGGAATTCTTCTGACAGCCGGCCTTCTTCAGCAAGGCTTCACTTGAATGGCAAAACAAGCGAGGGCGTGCCGCCGCTCAGCAAAAGAGAGTACTACACCGGATAAATCGCCCAGTCGCTCAGAGTGCAGCCACCCAAGACAGACACTGAAATCACACTGCAAGAAGAATTCATTGTACGCGGGAATTTTTCTTACAGAAAGTCTTCCACAGCAAGGCCGCATGCGATTGGCCCCACAAGCGAAGCATCTGCTGCTCAGCTGAAGACAGCTCCACACAGCAGACTTCACTCAGGTGCTTAGAGTGCAGGCACACAGGACAGACACGGAAAACACATTGAAAGCTGTTTCAGCATCTAGTGCAACGATGTCAATGATTCCTTGAATGGAGCATTCTGCGCTGCTTCCTTTCACCCACATAAGCTGAATCCAAAGCTGACTTGCCTCCACTACGTTTATTTCAGAGCATCTACTCTAACTTCCCTTGTGGCTAGTGGGAATGCCTATTCCAGGCCCACTTATGTCTTTGAGATAGAGGACGTATAGAGAATACAGCCTTTCACTACAACGTTTACTGGTTTCCATACCACATAGGAGCAAATTGCATGCAAGGCGAAAGCAACCTTGTGTTCTCTCAGGGAGGGTCTCCTCGGTGCACGGTGGAATGTTTCCTATTTCAAAGTCTGGCATAAGGCTCTCCTGCAGCGGTTTCGGACACTTTACAGCTAAGGCGTCATCATGGCATTGCTAGCAAAGGGATGACGTGGCCTTTTGCATCCTCTTCTGGCACCTACAGGAAACCAGGTCCTCCCGCATGATTCCAAGTCTTTGGACGAAAGATCCAAGCATGAAAGGCCTTCTTCAGTGTGCTTGAATGCAGAGGTCTTAGGGCTGCCCTTAAGCATTTAGCTTTAGAAACACAGCAAAGGATGGTTTCTCCACGTAGATCATGAGAGTGGTGTGATGCACGTGGTGAGTTCAGGCTGATAGAGTTGTGGCCCAGAGAAACGCTTTGTTCTGATGAAAGGATGATCAGATGAAGGACTCCAACAGCCTCTTCCCTAAACGTTGTTGCAAGTCCTACTCTCAGCACACGTATGTTTCAGACTTAAGCTGCATTCCGAGAGGACACCATGCAAACATACGTTTGGGCATTCCACGGTGTATGAATTTGGAGAAAGCAACTGAAAGTGTTAGATAGTGAAGATTGAGCTCAGTGACCCCAGAAAAATTTCCATTGCACGGTTGAATTAAGCTGCCCTAGCCATCGGAGGAGCTTACTCGCCTGAGGCTCCTGGTCCTCCCTGCTTTTCACCTGTTGAACAGAACGCCCACCCGTCGTGCTTCCAATGCTGTGCAGAAAGCAGCTTTCTTTGCCTCTTCCCCTGAGGCTGGGCAGAAGGCCTCTTCACAGTATTCTCATATCTGGGAGTATAAGTATATACAAGAAGCTCTAATTTTCACAGCAGTGTTTGGCTGCCTTTCTGAATATGGCTGAGTAGGAAATCACATGATCTGAGACAGTCCCAGAGCCTTCTCTGCAGGACAACAGCTCTGAGGTTTGGGGCCTCATCGCCACCGCGCTTTGGAGAAGCTTGCACCCACCTGTTGCTTACATGGTGCCTGGGGATTAAAAAATGGGCACTCACGTTACAAAGCTCAGACTGTGGCATGGGAGACCGGCTTCCATAGCACCCAGACAACATGGGCCCCTCTGCAGCAACCGGGAAGTAGCAGGAAAACGCCACTTTTGAGAATTTCAAGGTAAATTCGTTGAATGCCGGAATTCTTCTGACAGCCGGCCTTCTTCAGCAAGGCTTCACTTGAATGGCAAAACAAGCGAGGGCGTGCCGCCGCTCAGCAAAAGAGAGTACTACACCGGATAAATCGCCCAGTCGCTCAGAGTGCAGCCACCCAAGACAGACACTGAAATCACACTGCAAGAAGAATTCATTGTACGCGGGAATTTTTCTTACAGAAAGTCTTCCACAGCAAGGCCGCATGCGATTGGCCCCACAAGCGAAGCATCTGCTGCTCAGCTGAAGACAGCTCCACACAGCAGACTTCACTCAGGTGCTTAGAGTGCAGGCACACAGGACAGACACGGAAAACACATTGAAAGCTGTTTCAGCATCTAGTGCAACGATGTCAATGATTCCTTGAATGGAGCATTCTGCGCTGCTTCCTTTCACCCACATAAGCTGAATC
This sequence comes from Manis pentadactyla, assembly GCF_030020395.1. NCBI lineage: Eukaryota > Metazoa > Chordata > Mammalia > Pholidota > Manidae > Manis > Manis pentadactyla. Next base: position 2,544,691 of record NC_080035.1, read on the forward strand.
CAAAGCTGACTTGCCTCCACTACGTTTATTTCAGAGCATCTACTCTAACTTCCCTTGTGGCTAGTGGGAATGCCTATTCCAGGCCCACTTATGTCTTTGAGATAGAGGACGTATAGAGAATACAGCCTTTCACTACAACGTTTACTGGTTTCCATACCACATAGGAGCAAATTGCATGCAAGGCGAAAGCAACCTTGTGTTCTCTCAGGGAGGGTCTCCTCGGTGCACGGTGGAATGTTTCCTATTTCAAAGTCTGGCATAAGGCTCTCCTGCAGCGGTTTCGGACACTTTACAGCTAAGGCGTCATCATGGCATTGCTAGCAAAGGGATGACGTGGCCTTTTGCATCCTCTTCTGGCACCTACAGGAAACCAGGTCCTCCCGCATGATTCCAAGTCTTTGGACGAAAGATCCAAGCATGAAAGGCCTTCTTCAGTGTGCTTGAATGCAGAGGTCTTAGGGCTGCCCTTAAGCATTTAGCTTTAGAAACACAGCAAAGGATGGTTTCTCCACGTAGATCATGAGAGTGGTGTGATGCACGTGGTGAGTTCAGGCTGATAGAGTTGTGGCCCAGAGAAACGCTTTGTTCTGATGAAAGGATGATCAGATGAAGGACTCCAACAGCCTCTTCCCTAAACGTTGTTGCAAGTCCTACTCTCAGCACACGTATGTTTCAGACTTAAGCTGCATTCCGAGAGTACACCATGCAAACATACGTTTGGGCATTCCACGGTGTATGAATTTGGAGAAAGCAACTGAAAGTGTTAGATAGTGAAGATTGAGCTCAGTGACCCCAGAAAAATTTCCATTGCACGGTTGAATTAAGCTGCCCTAGCCATCGGAGGAGCTTACTCGCCTGAGGCTCCTGGTCCTCCCTGCTTTTCACCTGTTGAACAGAACGCCCACCCGTCGTGCTTCCAATGCTGTGCAGAAAGCAGCTTTCTTTGCCTCTTCCGCTGAGGCTGGGCAGAAGGCCTCTTCACAGTATTCTCATATCTGGGAGTATAAGTATATACAAGAAGCTCTAATTTTCACAGCAGTGTTTGGCTGCCTTTCTGAATATGGCTGAGTAGGAAATCACATGATCTGAGACAGTCCCAGAGCCTTCTCTGCAGGACAACAGCTCTGAGGTTTGGGGCCTCATCACCACCACGCTTTGGAGAAGCTTGCACACACCTGTTGCTTACATGATGCCTGGGGATTAAAAAATGGGCACTCAGGTTACAAAGCTCAGACTGTGGCATGGGAGACCGGCTTCCATACCACCCAGACAACCTGGGCCCCTCTGCAGCAGCCGGGAAGTAGCAGGAAAACGCCACTTTTGAGAATTTCAAGGTAAATTCGTTGAATGCCGGAATTCTTCTGACAGCCGGCTTTCTTCAGCAAGGCTTCACTTGAATGGCAAAACAAGCGAGGGCGTGCCGCCGCTCAGCAAAAGAGAGTACTACACCGGATAAATCGCCCAGTCGCTCAGAGTGCAGCCACCCAAGACAGACACTGAAATCACACTGCAAGAAGAATTCGTTGTACGCGGGAATTTTTCTTACAGAAAGTCTTCCACAGCAAGGCCGCACGCGATAGGCCCCACAAGCGAAGCATCTGCTGCTCAGCTGAAGACAGCTCCACACAGCAGACTTCACTCAGGTGCTTAGAGTGCAGGCACACAGGACAGACACGGAAAACACATTGAAAGCTGTTTCAGCATCTAGTGCAACGATGTCAATGATTCCTTGAATGGAGCATTCTGCGCTGCTTCCTTTCACCCACATAAGCTGAATCCAAAGCTGACTTGCCTCCACTACGTTTATTTCAGAGCATCTACTCTAACTTCCCTTGTGGCTAGTGGGAATGCCTATTCCAGGCCCACTTATGTCTTTGAGATAGAGGACGTATAGAGAATACAGCCTTTCACTACAACGTTTACTGGTTTCCATACCACATAGGAGCAAATTGCATGCAAGGCGAAAGCAACCTTGTGTTCTCTCAGGGAGGGTCTCCTCGGTGCACGGTGGAATGTTTCCTATTTCAAAGTCTGGCATAAGGCTCTCCTGCAGCGGTTTCGGACACTTTACAGCTAAGGCGTCATCATGGCATTGCTAGCAAAGGGATGACGTGGCCTTTTGCATCCTCTTCTGGCACCTACAGGAAACCAGGTCCTCCCGCATGATTCCAAGTCTTTGGACGAAAGATCCAAGCATGAAAGGCCTTCTTCAGTGTGCTTGAATGCAGAGGTCTTAGGGCTGCCCTTAAGCATTTAGCTTTAGAAACACAGCAAAGGATGGTTTCTCCACGTAGATCATGAGAGTGGTGTGATGCACGTGGTCAGTTCAGGCTGATAGAGTTGTGGCCCAGAGAAACGCTTTGTTCTGATGAAAGGATGACCAGATGAAGGACTCCAACAGCCTCTTCAATAAACGTTGTTGCAAGTCCTACTCTCAGCACACGTATGTTTCAGACAAGCTGCATTCCGAGAGTACACCATGCAAACATACGTTTGGGCATTCCACGGTGTATGAATTTGGAGAAAGCAACTGAAAGTGTTAGATAGTGAAGATTGAGCTCAGTGACCCCAGAAAAATTTCCATTGCACGGTTGAATTAAGCTGCCCTAGCCATCGGAGGAGCTTACTCGCCTGAGGCTCCTGGTCCTCCCTGCTTTTCACCTGTTGAACAGAACGCCCACCCGTCGTGCTTCCAATGCTGTGCAGAAAGCAGCTTTCTTTGCCTCTTCCCCTGAGGCTGGGCAGAAGGCCTCTTCACAGTATTCTCATATCTGGGAGTATAAGTATATACAAGAAGCTCTAATTTTCACAGCAGTGTTTGGCTGCCTTTCTGAATATGGCTGAGTAGGAAATCACATGATCTGAGACAGTCCCAGAGCCTTCTCTGCAGGACAACAGCTCTGAGGTTTGGGGCCTCATCGCCACCGCGCTTTGGAGAAGCTTGCACCCACCTGTTGCTTACATGGTGCCTGGGGATTAAAAAATGGGCACTCACGTTACAAAGCTCAGACTGTGGCATGGGAGACCGGCTTCCATAGCACCCAGACAACATGGGCCCCTCTGCAGCAACCGGGAAGTAGCAGGAAAACGCCACTTTTGAGAATTTCAAGGTAAATTCGTTGAATGCCGGAATTCTTCTGACAGCCGGCCTTCTTCAGCAAGGCTTCACTTGAATGGCAAAACAAGCGAGGGCGTGCCGCCGCTCAGCAAAAGAGAGTACTACACCGGATAAATCGCCCAGTCGCTCAGAGTGCAGCCACCCAAGACAGACACTGAAATCACACTGCAAGAAGAATTCATTGTACGCGGGAATTTTTCTTACAGAAAGTCTTCCACAGCAAGGCCGCATGCGATTGGCCCCACAAGCGAAGCATCTGCTGCTCAGCTGAAGACAGCTCCACACAGCAGACTTCACTCAGGTGCTTAGAGTGCAGGCACACAGGACAGACACGGAAAACACATTGAAAGCTGTTTCAGCATCTAGTGCAACGATGTCAATGATTCCTTGAATGGAGCATTCTGCGCTGCTTCCTTTCACCCACATAAGCTGAATCCAAAGCTGACTTGCCTCCACTACGTTTATTTCAGAGCATCTACTCTAACTTCCCTTGTGGCTAGTGGGAATGCCTATTCCAGGCCCACTTATGTCTTTGAGATAGAGGACGTATAGAGAATACAGCCTTTCACTACAACGTTTACTGGTTTCCATACCACATAGGAGCAAATTGCATGCAAGGCGAAAGCAACCTTGTGTTCTCTCAGGGAGGGTCTCCTCGGTGCACGGTGGAATGTTTCCTATTTCAAAGTCTGGCATAAGGCTCTCCTGCAGCGGTTTCGGACACTTTACAGCTAAGGCGTCATCATGGCATTGCTAGCAAAGGGATGACGTGGCCTTTTGCATCCTCTTCTGGCACCTACAGGAAACCAGGTCCTCCCGCATGATTCCAAGTCTTTGGACGAAAGATCCAAGCATGAAAGGCCTTCTTCAGTGTGCTTGAATGCAGAGGTCTTAGGGCTGCCCTTAAGCATTTAGCTTTAGAAACACAGCAAAGGATGGTTTCTCCACGTAGATCATGAGAGTGGTGTGATGCACGTGGTGAGTTCAGGCTGATAGAGTTGTGGCCCAGAGAAACGCTTTGTTCTGATGAAAGGATGATCAGATGAAGGACTCCAACAGCCTCTTCCCTAAACGTTGTTGCAAGTCCTACTCTCAGCACACGTATGTTTCAGACTTAAGCTGCATTCCGAGAGGACACCATGCAAACATACGTTTGGGCATTCCACGGTGTATGAATTTGGAGAAAGCAACTGAAAGTGTTAGATAGTGAAGATTGAGCTCAGTGACCCCAGAAAAATTTCCATTGCACGGTTGAATTAAGCTGCCCTAGCCATCGGAGGAGCTTACTCGCCTGAGGCTCCTGGTCCTCCCTGCTTTTCACCTGTTGAACAGAACGCCCACCCGTCGTGCTTCCAATGCTGTGCAGAAAGCAGCTTTCTTTGCCTCTTCCCCTGAGGCTGGGCAGAAGGCCTCTTCACAGTATTCTCATATCTGGGAGTATAAGTATATACAAGAAGCTCTAATTTTCACAGCAGTGTTTGGCTGCCTTTCTGAATATGGCTGAGTAGGAAATCACATGATCTGAGACAGTCCCAGAGCCTTCTCTGCAGGACAACAGCTCTGAGGTTTGGGGCCTCATCGCCACCGCGCTTTGGAGAAGCTTGCACCCACCTGTTGCTTACATGGTGCCTGGGGATTAAAAAATGGGCACTCACGTTACAAAGCTCAGACTGTGGCATGGGAGACCGGCTTCCATAGCACCCAGACAACATGGGCCCCTCTGCAGCAACCGGGAAGTAGCAGGAAAACGCCACTTTTGAGAATTTCAAGGTAAATTCGTTGAATGCCGGAATTCTTCTGACAGCCGGCCTTCTTCAGCAAGGCTTCACTTGAATGGCAAAACAAGCGAGGGCGTGCCGCCGCTCAGCAAAAGAGAGTACTACACCGGATAAATCGCCCAGTCGCTCAGAGTGCAGCCACCCAAGACAGACACTGAAATCACACTGCAAGAAGAATTCATTGTACGCGGGAATTTTTCTTACAGAAAGTCTTCCACAGCAAGGCCGCATGCGATTGGCCCCACAAGCGAAGCATCTGCTGCTCAGCTGAAGACAGCTCCACACAGCAGACTTCACTCAGGTGCTTAGAGTGCAGGCACACAGGACAGACACGGAAAACACATTGAAAGCTGTTTCAGCATCTAGTGCAACGATGTCAATGATTCCTTGAATGGAGCATTCTGCGCTGCTTCCTTTCACCCACATAAGCTGAATCCAAAGCTGACTTGCCTCCACTACGTTTATTTCAGAGCATCTACTCTAACTTCCCTTGTGGCTAGTGGGAATGCCTATTCCAGGCCCACTTATGTCTTTGAGATAGAGGACGTATAGAGAATACAGCCTTTCACTACAACGTTTACTGGTTTCCATACCACATAGGAGCAAATTGCATGCAAGGCGAAAGCAACCTTGTGTTCTCTCAGGGAGGGTCTCCTCGGTGCACGGTGGAATGTTTCCTATTTCAAAGTCTGGCATAAGGCTCTCCTGCAGCGGTTTCGGACACTTTACAGCTAAGGCGTCATCATGGCATTGCTAGCAAAGGGATGACGTGGCCTTTTGCATCCTCTTCTGGCACCTACAGGAAACCAGGTCCTCCCGCATGATTCCAAGTCTTTGGACGAAAGATCCAAGCATGAAAGGCCTTCTTCAGTGTGCTTGAATGCAGAGGTCTTAGGGCTGCCCTTAAGCATTTAGCTTTAGAAACACAGCAAAGGATGGTTTCTCCACGTAGATCATGAGAGTGGTGTGATGCACGTGGTCAGTTCAGGCTGATAGAGTTGTGGCCCAGAGAAACGCTTTGTTCTGATGAAAGGATGATCAGATGAAGGACTCCAACAGCCTCTTCCCTAAACGTTGTTGCAAGTCCTACTCTCAGCACACGTATGTTTCAGACTTAAGCTGCATTCCGAGAGGACACCATGCAAACATACGTTTGGGCATTCCACGGTGTATGAATTTGGAGAAAGCAACTGAAAGTGTTAGATAGTGAAGATTGAGCTCAGTGACCCCAGAAAAATTTCCATTGCACGGTTGAATTAAGCTGCCCTAGCCATCGGAGGAGCTTACTCGCCTGAGGCTCCTGGTCCTCCCTGCTTTTCACCTGTTGAACAGAACGCCCACCCGTCGTGCTTCCAATGCTGTGCAGAAAGCAGCTTTCTTTGCCTCTTCCCCTGAGGCTGGGCAGAAGGCCTCTTCACAGTATTCTCATATCTGGGAGTATAAGTATATACAAGAAGCTCTAATTTTCACAGCAGTGTTTGGCTGCCTTTCTGAATATGGCTGAGTAGGAAATCACATGATCTGAGACAGTCCCAGAGCCTTCTCTGCAGGACAACAGCTCTGAGGTTTGGGGCCTCATCGCCACCGCGCTTTGGAGAAGCTTGCACCCACCTGTTGCTTACATGGTGCCTGGGGATTAAAAAATGGGCACTCACGTTACAAAGCTCAGACTGTGGCATGGGAGACCGGCTTCCATAGCACCCAGACAACATGGGCCCCTCTGCAGCAACCGGGAAGTAGCAGGAAAACGCCACTTTTGAGAATTTCAAGGTAAATTCGTTGAATGCCGGAATTCTTCTGACAGCCGGCCTTCTTCAGCAAGGCTTCACTTGAATGGCAAAACAAGCGAGGGCGTGCCGCCGCTCAGCAAAAGAGAGTACTACACCGGATAAATCGCCCAGTCGCTCAGAGTGCAGCCACCCAAGACAGACACTGAAATCACACTGCAAGAAGAATTCATTGTACGCGGGAATTTTTCTTACAGAAAGTCTTCCACAGCAAGGCCGCATGCGATTGGCCCCACAAGCGAAGCATCTGCTGCTCAGCTGAAGACAGCTCCACACAGCAGACTTCACTCAGGTGCTTAGAGTGCAGGCACACAGGACAGACACGGAAAACACATTGAAAGCTGTTTCAGCATCTAGTGCAACGATGTCAATGATTCCTTGAATGGAGCATTCTGCGCTGCTTCCTTTCACCCACATAAGCTGAATCCAAAGCTGACTTGCCTCCACTACGTTTATTTCAGAGCATCTACTCTAACTTCCCTTGTGGCTAGTGGGAATGCCTATTCCAGGCCCACTTATGTCTTTGAGATAGAGGACGTATAGAGAATACAGCCTTTCACTACAACGTTTACTGGTTTCCATACCACATAGGAGCAAATTGCATGCAAGGCGAAAGCAACCTTGTGTTCTCTCAGGGAGGGTCTCCTCGGTGCACGGTGGAATGTTTCCTATTTCAAAGTCTGGCATAAGGCTCTCCTGCAGCGGTTTCGGACACTTTACAGCTAAGGCGTCATCATGGCATTGCTAGCAAAGGGATGACGTGGCCTTTTGCATCCTCTTCTGGCACCTACAGGAAACCAGGTCCTCCCGCATGATTCCAAGTCTTTGGACGAAAGATCCAAGCATGAAAGGCCTTCTTCAGTGTGCTTGAATGCAGAGGTCTTAGGGCTGCCCTTAAGCATTTAGCTTTAGAAACACAGCAAAGGATGGTTTCTCCACGTAGATCATGAGAGTGGTGTGATGCACGTGGTGAGTTCAGGCTGATAGAGTTGTGGCCCAGAGAAACGCTTTGTTCTGATGAAAGGATGATCAGATGAAGGACTCCAACAGCCTCTTCCCTAAACGTTGTTGCAAGTCCTACTCTCAGCACACGTATGTTTCAGACTTAAGCTGCATTCCGAGAGGACACCATGCAAACATACGTTTGGGCATTCCACGGTGTATGAATTTGGAGAAAGCAACTGAAAGTGTTAGATAGTGAAGATTGAGCTCAGTGACCCCAGAAAAATTTCCATTGCACGGTTGAATTAAGCTGCCCTAGCCATCGGAGGAGCTTACTCGCCTGAGGCTCCTGGTCCTCCCTGCTTTTCACCTGTTGAACAGAACGCCCACCCGTCGTGCTTCCAATGCTGTGCAGAAAGCAGCTTTCTTTGCCTCTTCCGCTGAGGCTGGGCAGAAGGCCTCTTCACAGTATTCTCATATCTGGGAGTATAAGTATATACAAGAAGCTCTAATTTTCACAGCAGTGTTTGGCTGCCTTTCTGAATATGGCTGAGTAGGAAATCACATGATCTGAGACAGTCCCAGAGCCTTCTCTGCAGGACAACAGCTCTGAGGTTTGGGGCCTCATCGCCACCGCGCTTTGGAGAAGCTTGCACCCACCTGTTGCTTACATGGTGCCTGGGGATTAAAAAATGGGCACTCACGTTACAAAGCTCAGACTGTGGCATGGGAGACCGGCTTCCATAGCACCCAGACAACCTGGGCCCCTCTGCAGCAGCCGGGAAGTAGCAGGAAAACGCCACTTTTGAGAATTTCAAGGTAAATTCGTTGAATGCCGGAATTCTTCTGACAGCCGGCCTTCTTCAGCAAGGCTTCACTTGAATGGCAAAACAAGCGAGGGCGTGCCGCCGCTCAGCAAAAGAGAGTACTACACCGGATAAATCGCCCAGTCGCTCAGAGTGCAGCCACCCAAGACAGACACTGAAATCACACTGCAAGAAGAATTCGTTGTACGCGGGAATTTTTCTTACAGAAAGTCTTCCACAGCAAGGCCGCATGCGATTGGCCGCACAAGCGAAGCATCTGCTGCTCAGCTGAAGACAGCTCCACACAGCAGACTTCACTCAGGTGCTTAGAGTGCAGGCACACAGGACAGACACGGAAAACACATTGAAAGCTGTTTCAGCATCTAGTGCAACGATGTCAATGATTCCTTGAATGGAGCATTCTGCGCTGCTTCCTTTCACCCACATAAGCTGAATCCAAAGCTGACTTGCCTCCACTACGTTTATTTCAGAGCATCTACTCTAACTTCCCTTGTGGCTAGTGGGAATGCCTATTCCAGGCCCACTTATGTCTTTGAGATAGAGGACGTATAGAGAATACAGCCTTTCACTACAACGTTTACTGGTTTCCATACCACATAGGAGCAAATTGCATGCAAGGCGAAAGCAACCTTGTGTTCTCTCAGGGAGGGTCTCCTCGGTGCACGGTGGAATGTTTCCTATTTCAAAGTCTGGCATAAGGCTCTCCTGCAGCGGTTTCGGACACTTTACAGCTAAGGCGTCATCATGGCATTGCTAGCAAAGGGATGACGTGGCCTTTTGCATCCTCTTCTGGCACCTACAGGAAACCAGGTCCTCCCGCATGATTCCAAGTCTTTGGACGAAAGATCCAAGCATGAAAGGCCTTCTTCAGTGTGCTTGAATGCAGAGGTCTTAGAGCTGCCCTTAAGCATTTAGCTTTAGAAACACAGCAAAGGATGGTTTCTCCACGTAGATCATGAGAGTGGTGTGATGCACGTGGTCAGTTCAGGCTGATAGAGTTGTGGCCCAGAGAAACGCTTTGTTCTGATGAAAGGATGACCAGATGAAGGACTCCAACAGCCTCTTCCCTAAACGTTGTTGCAAGTCCTACTCTCAGCACACGTATGTTTCAGACTTAAGCTGCATTCCGAGAGGACACCATGCAAACATACGTTTGGGCATTCCACGGTGTATGAATTTGGAGAAAGCAACTGAAAATGTTAGATAGTGAAGATTGAGCTCAGTGACCCCAGAAAAATTTCCATTGCACGGTTGAATTAAGCTGCCCTAGCCATCGGAGGAGCTTACTCGCCTGAGGCTCCTGGTCCTCCCTGCTTTTCACCTGTTGAACAGAACGCCCACCCGTCGTGCTTCCAATGCTGTGCAGAAAGCAGCTTTCTTTGCCTCTTCCCCTGAGGCTGGGCAGAAGGCCTCTTCACAGTATTCTCATATCTGGGAGTATAAGTATATACAAGAAGCTCTAATTTTCACAGCAGTGTTTGGCTGCCTTTCTGAATATGGCTGAGTAGGAAATCACATGATCTGAGACAGTCCCAGAGCCTTCTCTGCAGGACAACAGCTCTGAGGTTTGGGGCCTCATCACCACCACGCTTTGGAGAAGCTTGCACACACCTGTTGCTTACATGATGCCTGGGGATTAAAAAATGGGCACTCAGGTTACAAAGCTCAGACTGTGGCATGGGAGACCGGCTTCCATACCACCCAGACAACCTGGGCCCCTCTGCAGCAGCCGGGAAGTAGCAGGAAAACGCCACTTTTGAGAATTTCAAGGTAAATTCGTTGAATGCCGGAATTCTTCTGACAGCCGGCTTTCTTCAGCAAGGCTTCACTTGAATGGCAAAACAAGCGAGGGCGTGCCGCCGCTCAGCAAAAGAGAGTACTACACCGGATAAATCGCCCAGTCGCTCAGAGTGCAGCCACCCAAGACAGACACTGAAATCACACTGCAAGAAGAATTCGTTGTACGCGGGAATTTTTCTTACAGAAAGTCTTCCACAGCAAGGCCGCACGCGATAGGCCCCACAAGCGCAGCATCTGCTGCTCAGCTGAAGACAGCTCCACACAGCAGACTTCACTCAGGTGCTTAGAGTGCAGGCACACAGGACAGACACGGAAAACACATTGAAAGCTGTTTCAGCATCTAGTGCAACGATGTCAATGATTCCTTGAATGGAGCATTCTGCGCTGCTTCCTTTCACCCACATAAGCTGAATCCAAAGCTGACTTGCCTCCACTACGTTTATTTCAGAGCATCTACTCTAACTTCCCTTGTGGCTAGTGGGAATGCCTATTCCAGGCCCACTTATGTCTTTGAGATAGAGGACGTATAGAGAATACAGCCTTTCACTACAACGTTTACTGGTTTCCATACCACATAGGAGCAAATTGCATGCAAGGCGAAAGCAACCTTGTGTTCTCTCAGGGAGGGTCTCCTCGGTGCACGGTGGAATGTTTCCTATTTCAAAGTCTGGCATAAGGCTCTCCTGCAGCGGTTTCGGACACTTTACAGCTAAGGCGTCATCATGGCATTGCTAGCAAAGGGATGACGTGGCCTTTTGCATCCTCTTCTGGCACCTACAGGAAACCAGGTCCTCCCGCATGATTCCAAGTCTTTGGACGAAAGATCCAAGCATGAAAGGCCTTCTTCAGTGTGCTTGAATGCAGAGGTCTTAGGGCTGCCCTTAAGCATTTAGCTTTAGAAACACAGCAAAGGATGGTTTCTCCACGTAGATCATGAGAGTGGTGTGATGCACGTGGTCAGTTCAGGCTGATAGAGTTGTGGCCCAGAGAAACGCTTTGTTCTGATGAAAGGATGACCAGATGAAGGACTCCAACAGCCTCTTCAATAAACGTTGTTGCAAGTCCTACTCTCAGCACACGTATGTTTCAGACTTAAGCTGCATTCCGAGAGTACACCATGCAAACATACGTTTGGGCATTCCACGGTGTATGAATTTGGAGAAAGCAACTGAAAGTGTTAGATAGTGAAGATTGAGCTCAGTGACCCCAGAAAAATTTCCATTGCACGGTTGAATTAAGCTGCCCTAGCCATCGGAGGAGCTTACTCGCCTGAGGCTCCTGGTCCTCCCTGCTTTTCACCTGTTGAACAGAACGCCCACCCGTCGTGCTTCCAATGCTGTGCAGAAAGCAGCTTTCTTTGCCTCTTCCCCTGAGGCTGGGCAGAAGGCCTCTTCACAGTATTCTCATATCTGGGAGTATAAGTATATACAAGAAGCTCTAATTTTCACAGCAGTGTTTGGCTGCCTTTCTGAATATGGCTGAGTAGGAAATCACATGATCTGAGACAGTCCCAGAGCCTTCTCTGCAGGACAACAGCTCTGAGGTTTGGGGCCTCATCGCCACCGCGCTTTGGAGAAGCTTGCACCCACCTGTTGCTTACATGGTGCCTGGGGATTAAAAAATGGGCACTCACGTTACAAAGCTCAGACTGTGGCATGGGAGACCGGCTTCCATAGCACCCAGACAACATGGGCCCCTCTGCAGCAACCGGGAAGTAGCAGGAAAACGCCACTTTTGAGAATTTCAAGGTAAATTCGTTGAATGCCGGAATTCTTCTGACAGCCGGCCTTCTTCAGCAAGGCTTCACTTGAATGGCAAAACAAGCGAGGGCGTGCCGCCGCTCAGCAAAAGAGAGTACTACACCGGATAAATCGCCCAGTCGCTCAGAGTGCAGCCACCCAAGACAGACACTGAAATCACACTGCAAGAAGAATTCATTGTACGCGGGAATTTTTCTTACAGAAAGTCTTCCACAGCAAGGCCGCATGCGATTGGCCCCACAAGCGAAGCATCTGCTGCTCAGCTGAAGACAGCTCCACACAGCAGACTTCACTCAGGTGCTTAGAGTGCAGGCACACAGGACAGACACGGAAAACACATTGAAAGCTGTTTCAGCATCTAGTGCAACGATGTCAATGATTCCTTGAATGGAGCATTCTGCGCTGCTTCCTTTCACCCACATAAGCTGAATCCAAAGCTGACTTGCCTCCACTACGTTTATTTCAGAGCATCTACTCTAACTTCCCTTGTGGCTAGTGGGAATGCCTATTCCAGGCCCACTTATGTCTTTGAGATAGAGGACGTATAGAGAATACAGCCTTTCACTACAACGTTTACTGGTTTCCATACCACATAGGAGCAAATTGCATGCAAGGCGAAAGCAACCTTGTGTTCTCTCAGGGAGGGTCTCCTCGGTGCACGGTGGAATGTTTCCTATTTCAAAGTCTGGCATAAGGCTCTCCTGCAGCGGTTTCGGACACTTTACAGCTAAGGCGTCATCATGGCATTGCTAGCAAAGGGATGACGTGGCCTTTTGCATCCTCTTCTGGCACCTACAGGAAACCAGGTCCTCCCGCATGATTCCAAGTCTTTGGACGAAAGATCCAAGCATGAAAGGCCTTCTTCAGTGTGCTTGAATGCAGAGGTCTTAGGGCTGCCCTTAAGCATTTAGCTTTAGAAACACAGCAAAGGATGGTTTCTCCACGTAGATCATGAGAGTGGTGTGATGCACGTGGTGAGTTCAGGCTGATAGAGTTGTGGCCCAGAGAAACGCTTTGTTCTGATGAAAGGATGATCAGATGAAGGACTCCAACAGCCTCTTCCCTAAACGTTGTTGCAAGTCCTACTCTCAGCACACGTATGTTTCAGACTTAAGCTGCATTCCGAGAGGACACCATGCAAACATACGTTTGGGCATTCCACGGTGTATGAATTTGGAGAAAGCAACTGAAAGTGTTAGATAGTGAAGATTGAGCTCAGTGACCCCAGAAAAATTTCCATTGCACGGTTGAATTAAGCTGCCCTAGCCATCGGAGGAGCTTACTCGCCTGAGGCTCCTGGTCCTCCCTGCTTTTCACCTGTTGAACAGAACGCCCACCCGTCGTGCTTCCAATGCTGTGCAGAAAGCAGCTTTCTTTGCCTCTTCCCCTGAGGCTGGGCAGAAGGCCTCTTCACAGTATTCTCATATCTGGGAGTATAAGTATATACAAGAAGCTCTAATTTTCACAGCAGTGTTTGGCTGCCTTTCTGAATATGGCTGAGTAGGAAATCACATGATCTGAGACAGTCCCAGAGCCTTCTCTGCAGGACAACAGCTCTGAGGTTTGGGGCCTCATCGCCACCGCGCTTTGGAGAAGCTTGCACCCACCTGTTGCTTACATGGTGCCTGGGGATTAAAAAATGGGCACTCACGTTACAAAGCTCAGACTGTGGCATGGGAGACCGGCTTCCATAGCACCCAGACAACATGGGCCCCTCTGCAGCAACCGGGAAGTAGCAGGAAAACGCCACTTTTGAGAATTTCAAGGTAAATTCGTTGAATGCCGGAATTCTTCTGACAGCCGGCCTTCTTCAGCAAGGCTTCACTTGAATGGCAAAACAAGCGAGGGCGTGCCGCCGCTCAGCAAAAGAGAGTACTACACCGGATAAATCGCCCAGTCGCTCAGAGTGCAGCCACCCAAGACAGACACTGAAATCACACTGCAAGAAGAATTCATTGTACGCGGGAATTTTTCTTACAGAAAGTCTTCCACAGCAAGGCCGCATGCGATTGGCCCCACAAGCGAAGCATCTGCTGCTCAGCTGAAGACAGCTCCACACAGCAGACTTCACTCAGGTGCTTAGAGTGCAGGCACACAGGACAGACACGGAAAACACATTGAAAGCTGTTTCAGCATCTAGTGCAACGATGTCAATGATTCCTTGAATGGAGCATTCTGCGCTGCTTCCTTTCACCCACATAAGCTGAATCCAAAGCTGACTTGCCTCCACTACGTTTATTTCAGAGCATCTACTCTAACTTCCCTTGTGGCTAGTGGGAATGCCTATTCCAGGCCCACTTATGTCTTTGAGATAGAGGACGTATAGAGAATACAGCCTTTCACTACAACGTTTACTGGTTTCCATACCACATAGGAGCAAATTGCATGCAAGGCGAAAGCAACCTTGTGTTCTCTCAGGGAGGGTCTCCTCGGTGCACGGTGGAATGTTTCCTATTTCAAAGTCTGGCATAAGGCTCTCCTGCAGCGGTTTCGGACACTTTACAGCTAAGGCGTCATCATGGCATTGCTAGCAAAGGGATGACGTGGCCTTTTGCATCCTCTTCTGGCACCTACAGGAAACCAGGTCCTCCCGCATGATTCCAAGTCTTTGGACGAAAGATCCAAGCATGAAAGGCCTTCTTCAGTGTGCTTGAATGCAGAGGTCTTAGGGCTGCCCTTAAGCATTTAGCTTTAGAAACACAGCAAAGGATGGTTTCTCCACGTAGATCATGAGAGTGGTGTGATGCACGTGGTGAGTTCAGGCTGATAGAGTTGTGGCCCAGAGAAACGCTTTGTTCTGATGAAAGGATGATCAGATGAAGGACTCCAACAGCCTCTTCCCTAAACGTTGTTGCAAGTCCTACTCTCAGCACACGTATGTTTCAGACTTAAGCTGCATTCCGAGAGGACACCATGCAAACATACGTTTGGGCATTCCACGGTGTATGAATTTGGAGAAAGCAACTGAAAGTGTTAGATAGTGAAGATTGAGCTCAGTGACCCCAGAAAAATTTCCATTGCACGGTTGAATTAAGCTGCCCTAGCCATCGGAGGAGCTTACTCGCCTGAGGCTCCTGGTCCTCCCTGCTTTTCACCTGTTGAACAGAACGCCCACCCGTCGTGCTTCCAATGCTGTGCAGAAAGCAGCTTTCTTTGCCTCTTCCCCTGAGGCTGGGCAGAAGGCCTCTTCACAGTATTCTCATATCTGGGAGTATAAGTATATACAAGAAGCTCTAATTTTCACAGCAGTGTTTGGCTGCCTTTCTGAATATGGCTGAGTAGGAAATCACATGATCTGAGACAGTCCCAGAGCCTTCTCTGCAGGACAACAGCTCTGAGGTTTGGGGCCTCATCGCCACCGCGCTTTGGAGAAGCTTGCACCCACCTGTTGCTTACATGGTGCCTGGGGATTAAAAAATGGGCACTCACGTTACAAAGCTCAGACTGTGGCATGGGAGACCGGCTTCCATAGCACCCAGACAACATGGGCCCCTCTGCAGCAACCGGGAAGTAGCAGGAAAACGCCACTTTTGAGAATTTCAAGGTAAATTCGTTGAATGCCGGAATTCTTCTGACAGCCGGCCTTCTTCAGCAAGGCTTCACTTGAATGGCAAAACAAGCGAGGGCGTGCCGCCGCTCAGCAAAAGAGAGTACTACACCGGATAAATCGCCCAGTCGCTCAGAGTGCAGCCACCCAAGACAGACACTGAAATCACACTGCAAGAAGAATTCGTTGTACGCGGGAATTTTTCTTACAGAAAGTCTTCCACAGCAAGGCCGCATGCGATTGGCCCCACAAGCGAAGCATCTGCTGCTCAGCTGAAGACAGCTCCACACAGCAGACTTCACTCAGGTGCTTAGAGTGCAGGCACACAGGACAGACACGGAAAACACATTGAAAGCTGTTTCAGCATCTAGTGCAACGATGTCAATGATTCCTTGAATGGAGCATTCTGCGCTGCTTCCTTTCACCCACATAAGCTGAATCCAAAGCTGACTTGCCTCCACTACGTTTATTTCAGAGCATCTACTCTAACTTCCCTTGTGGCTAGTGGGAATGCCTATTCCAGGCCCACTTATGTCTTTGAGATAGAGGACGTATAGAGAATACAGCCTTTCACTACAACGTTTACTGGTTTCCATACCACATAGGAGCAAATTGCATGCAAGGCGAAAGCAACCTTGTGTTCTCTCAGGGAGGGTCTCCTCGGTGCACGGTGGAATGTTTCCTATTTCAAAGTCTGGCATAAGGCTCTCCTGCAGCGGTTTCGGACACTTTACAGCTAAGGCGTCATCATGGCATTGCTAGCAAAGGGATGACGTGGCCTTTTGCATCCTCTTCTGGCACCTACAGGAAACCAGGTCCTCCCGCATGATTCCAAGTCTTTGGACGAAAGATCCAAGCATGAAAGGCCTTCTTCAGTGTGCTTGAATGCAGAGGTCTTAGGGCTGCCCTTAAGCATTTAGCTTTAGAAACACAGCAAAGGATGGTTTCTCCACGTAGATCATGAGAGTGGTGTGATGCACGTGGTGAGTTCAGGCTGATAGAGTTGTGGCCCAGAGAAACGCTTTGTTCTGATGAAAGGATGATCAGATGAAGGACTCCAACAGCCTCTTCCCTAAACGTTGTTGCAAGTCCTACTCTCAGCACACGTATGTTTCAGACTTAAGCTGCATTCCGAGAGGACACCATGCAAACATACGTTTGGGCATTCCACGGTGTATGAATTTGGAGAAAGCAACTGAAAGTGTTAGATAGTGAAGATTGAGCTCAGTGACCCCAGAAAAATTTCCATTGCACGGTTGAATTAAGCTGCCCTAGCCATCGGAGGAGCTTACTCGCCTGAGGCTCCTGGTCCTCCCTGCTTTTCACCTGTTGAACAGAACGCCCACCCGTCGTGCTTCCAATGCTGTGCAGAAAGCAGCTTTCTTTGCCTCTTCCCCTGAGGCTGGGCAGAAGGCCTCTTCACAGTATTCTCATATCTGGGAGTATAAGTATATACAAGAAGCTCTAATTTTCACAGCAGTGTTTGGCTGCCTTTCTGAATATGGCTGAGTAGGAAATCACATGATCTGAGACAGTCCCAGAGCCTTCTCTGCAGGACAACAGCTCTGAGGTTTGGGGCCTCATCGCCACCGCGCTTTGGAGAAGCTTGCACCCACCTGTTGCTTACATGGTGCCTGGGGATTAAAAAATGGGCACTCACGTTACAAAGCTCAGACTGTGGCATGGGAGACCGGCTTCCATAGCACCCAGACAACATGGGCCCCTCTGCAGCAACCGGGAAGTAGCAGGAAAACGCCACTTTTGAGAATTTCAAGGTAAATTCGTTGAATGCCGGAATTCTTCTGACAGCCGGCCTTCTTCAGCAAGGCTTCACTTGAATGGCAAAACAAGCGAGGGCGTGCCGCCGCTCAGCAAAAGAGAGTACTACACCGGATAAATCGCCCAGTCGCTCAGAGTGCAGCCACCCAAGACAGACACTGAAATCACACTGCAAGAAGAATTCATTGTACGCGGGAATTTTTCTTACAGAAAGTCTTCCACAGCAAGGCCGCATGCGATTGGCCCCACAAGCGAAGCATCTGCTGCTCAGCTGAAGACAGCTCCACACAGCAGACTTCACTCAGGTGCTTAGAGTGCAGGCACACAGGACAGACACGGAAAACACATTGAAAGCTGTTTCAGCATCTAGTGCAACGATGTCAATGATTCCTTGAATGGAGCATTCTGCGCTGCTTCCTTTCACCCACATAAGCTGAATCCAAAGCTGACTTGCCTCCACTACGTTTATTTCAGAGCATCTACTCTAACTTCCCTTGTGGCTAGTGGGAATGCCTATTCCAGGCCCACTTATGTCTTTGAGATAGAGGACGTATAGAGAATACAGCCTTTCACTACAACGTTTACTGGTTTCCATACCACATAGGAGCAAATTGCATGCAAGGCGAAAGCAACCTTGTGTTCTCTCAGGGAGGGTCTCCTCGGTGCACGGTGGAATGTTTCCTATTTCAAAGTCTGGCATAAGGCTCTCCTGCAGCGGTTTCGGACACTTTACAGCTAAGGCGTCATCATGGCATTGCTAGCAAAGGGATGACGTGGCCTTTTGCATCCTCTTCTGGCACCTACAGGAAACCAGGTCCTCCCGCATGATTCCAAGTCTTTGGACGAAAGATCCAAGCATGAAAGGCCTTCTTCAGTGTGCTTGAATGCAGAGGTCTTAGGGCTGCCCTTAAGCATTTAGCTTTAGAAACACAGCAAAGGATGGTTTCTCCACGTAGATCATGAGAGTGGTGTGATGCACGTGGTGAGTTCAGGCTGATAGAGTTGTGGCCCAGAGAAACGCTTTGTTCTGATGAAAGGATGATCAGATGAAGGACTCCAACAGCCTCTTCCCTAAACGTTGTTGCAAGTCCTACTCTCAGCACACGTATGTTTCAGACTTAAGCTGCATTCCGAGAGGACACCATGCAAACATACGTTTGGGCATTCCACGGTGTATGAATTTGGAGAAAGCAACTGAAAGTGTTAGATAGTGAAGATTGAGCTCAGTGACCCCAGAAAAATTTCCATTGCACGGTTGAATTAAGCTGCCCTAGCCATCGGAGGAGCTTACTCGCCTGAGGCTCCTGGTCCTCCCTGCTTTTCACCTGTTGAACAGAACGCCCACCCGTCGTGCTTCCAATGCTGTGCAGAAAGCAGCTTTCTTTGCCTCTTCCGCTGAGGCTGGGCAGAAGGCCTCTTCACAGTATTCTCATATCTGGGAGTATAAGTATATACAAGAAGCTCTAATTTTCACAGCAGTGTTTGGCTGCCTTTCTGAATATGGCTGAGTAGGAAATCACATGATCTGAGACAGTCCCAGAGCCTTCTCTGCAGGACAACAGCTCTGAGGTTTGGGGCCTCATCGCCACCGCGCTTTGGAGAAGCTTGCACCCACCTGTTGCTTACATGGTGCCTGGGGATTAAAAAATGGGCACTCAGGTTACAAAGCTCAGACTGTGGCATGGGAGACCGGCTTCCATAGCACCCAGACAACCTGGGCCCCTCTGCAGCAGCCGGGAAGTAGCAGGAAAACGCCACTTTTGAGAATTTCAAGGTAAATTCGTTGAATGCCGGAATTCTTCTGACAGCCGGCCTTCTTCAGCAAGGCTTCACTTGAATGGCAAAACAAGCGAGGGCGTGCCGCCGCTCAGCAAAAGAGAGTACTACACCGGATAAATCGCCCAGTCGCTCAGAGTGCAGCCACCCAAGACAGACACTGAAATCACACTGCAAGAAGAATTCGTTGTACGCGGGAATTTTTCTTACAGAAAGTCTTCCACAGCAAGGCCGCATGCGATTGGCCCCACAAGCGAAGCATCTGCTGCTCAGCTGAAGACAGCTCCACACAGCAGACTTCACTCAGGTGCTTAGAGTGCATGCACACAGGACAGACACGGAAAACACATTGAAAGCTGTTTCAGCATCTAGTGCAACGATGTCAATGATTCCTTGAATGGAGCATTCTGCGCTGCTTCCTTTCACCCACATAAGCTGAATCCAAAGCTGACTTGCCTCCACTACGTTTATTTCAGAGCATCTACTCTAACTTCCCTTGTGGCTAGTGGGAATGCCTATTCCAGGCCCACTTATGTCTTTGAGATAGAGGACGTATAGAGAATACAGCCTTTCACTACAACGTTTACTGGTTTCCATACCACATAGGAGCAAATTGCATGCAAGGCGAAAGCAACCTTGTGTTCTCTCAGGGAGGGTCTCCTCGGTGCACGGTGGAATGTTTCCTATTTCAAAGTCTGGCATAAGGCTCTCCTGCAGCGGTTTCGGACACTTTACAGCTAAGGCGTCATCATGGCATTGTTAGCAAAGGGATGACGTGGCCTTTTGCATCCTCTTCTGGCACCTACAGGAAACCAGGTCCTCCCGCATGATTCCAAGTCTTTGGACGAAAGATCCAAGCATGAAAGGCCTTCTTCAGTGTGCTTGAATGCAGAGGTCTTAGGGCTGCCCTTAAGCATTTAGCTTTAGAAACACAGCAAAGGATGGTTTCTCCACGTAGATCATGAGAGTGGTGTGATGCACGTGGTCAGTTCAGGCTGATAGAGTTGTGGCCCAGAGAAACGCTTTGTTCTGATGAAAGGATGACCAGATGAAGGACTCCAACAGCCTCTTCCCTAAACGTTGTTGCAAGTCCTACTCTCAGCACACGTATGTTTCAGACTTAAGCTGCATTCCGAGAGGACACCATGCAAACATACGTTTGGGCATTCCACGGTGTATGAATTTGGAGAAAGCAACTGAAAATGTTAGATAGTGAAGATTGAGCTCAGTGACCCCAGAAAAATTTCCATTGCACGGTTGAATTAAGCTGCCCTAGCCATCGGAGGAGCTTACTCGCCTGAGGCTCCTGGTCCTCCCTGCTTTTCACCTGTTGAACAGAACGCCCACCCGTCGTGCTTCCAATGCTGTGCAGAAAGCAGCTTTCTTTGCCTCTTCCCCTGAGGCTGGGCAGAAGGCCTCTTCACAGTATTCTCATATCTGGGAGTATAAGTATATACAAGAAGCTCTAATTTTCACAGCAGTGTTTGGCTGCCTTTCTGAATATGGCTGAGTAGGAAATCACATGATCTGAGACAGTCCCAGAGCCTTCTCTGCAGGACAACAGCTCTGAGGTTTGGGGCCTCATCACCACCACGCTTTGGAGAAGCTTGCACACACCTGTTGCTTACATGATGCCTGGGGATTAAAAAATGGGCACTCAGGTTACAAAGCTCAGACTGTGGCATGGGAGACCGGCTTCCATACCACCCAGACAACCTGGGCCCCTCTGCAGCAGCCGGGAAGTAGCAGGAAAACGCCACTTTTGAGAATTTCAAGGTAAATTCGTTGAATGCCGGAATTCTTCTGACAGCCGGCTTTCTTCAGCAAGGCTTCACTTGAATGGCAAAACAAGCGAGGGCGTGCCGCCGCTCAGCAAAAGAGAGTACTACACCGGATAAATCGCCCAGTCGCTCAGAGTGCAGCCACCCAAGACAGACACTGAAATCACACTGCAAGAAGAATTCGTTGTACGCGGGAATTTTTCTTACAGAAAGTCTTCCACAGCAAGGCCGCACGCGATAGGCCCCACAAGCGAAGCATCTGCTGCTCAGCTGAAGACAGCTCCACACAGCAGACTTCACTCAGGTGCTTAGAGTGCAGGCACACAGGACAGACACGGAAAACACATTGAAAGCTGTTTCAGCATCTAGTGCAACGATGTCAATGATTCCTTGAATGGAGCATTCTGCGCTGCTTCCTTTCACCCACATAAGCTGAATCCAAAGCTGACTTGCCTCCACTACGTTTATTTCAGAGCATCTACTCTAACTTCCCTTGTGGCTAGTGGGAATGCCTATTCCAGGCCCACTTATGTCTTTGAGATAGAGGACGTATAGAGAATACAGCCTTTCACTACAACGTTTACTGGTTTCCATACCACATAGGAGCAAATTGCATGCAAGGCGAAAGCAACCTTGTGTTCTCTCAGGGAGGGTCTCCTCGGTGCACGGTGGAATGTTTCCTATTTCAAAGTCTGGCATAAGGCTCTCCTGCAGCGGTTTCGGACACTTTACAGCTAAGGCGTCATCATGGCATTGCTAGCAAAGGGATGACGTGGCCTTTTGCATCCTCTTCTGGCACCTACAGGAAACCAGGTCCTCCCGCATGATTCCAAGTCTTTGGACGAAAGATCCAAGCATGAAAGGCCTTCTTCAGTGTGCTTGAATGCAGAGGTCTTAGGGCTGCCCTTAAGCATTTAGCTTTAGAAACACAGCAAAGGATGGTTTCTCCACGTAGATCATGAGAGTGGTGTGATGCACGTGGTCAGTTCAGGCTGATAGAGTTGTGGCCCAGAGAAACGCTTTGTTCTGATGAAAGGATGACCAGATGAAGGACTCCAACAGCCTCTTCAATAAACGTTGTTGCAAGTCCTACTCTCAGCACACGTATGTTTCAGACTTAAGCTGCATTCCGAGAGTACACCATGCAAACATACGTTTGGGCATTCCACGGTGTATGAATTTGGAGAAAGCAACTGAAAGTGTTAGATAGTGAAGATTGAGCTCAGTGACCCCAGAAAAATTTCCATTGCACGGTTGAATTAAGCTGCCCTAGCCATCGGAGGAGCTTACTCGCCTGAGGCTCCTGGTCCTCCCTGCTTTTCACCTGTTGAACAGAACGCCCACCCGTCGTGCTTCCAATGCTGTGCAGAAAGCAGCTTTCTTTGCCTCTTCCCCTGAGGCTGGGCAGAAGGCCTCTTCACAGTATTCTCATATCTGGGAGTATAAGTATATACAAGAAGCTCTAATTTTCACAGCAGTGTTTGGCTGCCTTTCTGAATATGGCTGAGTAGGAAATCACATGATCTGAGACAGTCCCAGAGCCTTCTCTGCAGGACAACAGCTCTGAGGTTTGGGGCCTCATCGCCACCGCGCTTTGGAGAAGCTTGCACCCACCTGTTGCTTACATGGTGCCTGGGGATTAAAAAATGGGCACTCACGTTACAAAGCTCAGACTGTGGCATGGGAGACCGGCTTCCATAGCACCCAGACAACATGGGCCCCTCTGCAGCAACCGGGAAGTAGCAGGAAAACGCCACTTTTGAGAATTTCAAGGTAAATTCGTTGAATGCCGGAATTCTTCTGACAGCCGGCCTTCTTCAGCAAGGCTTCACTTGAATGGCAAAACAAGCGAGGGCGTGCCGCCGCTCAGCAAAAGAGAGTACTACACCGGATAAATCGCCCAGTCGCTCAGAGTGCAGCCACCCAAGACAGACACTGAAATCACACTGCAAGAAGAATTCATTGTACGCGGGAATTTTTCTTACAGAAAGTCTTCCACAGCAAGGCCGCATGCGATTGGCCCCACAAGCGAAGCATCTGCTGCTCAGCTGAAGACAGCTCCACACAGCAGACTTCACTCAGGTGCTTAGAGTGCAGGCACACAGGACAGACACGGAAAACACATTGAAAGCTGTTTCAGCATCTAGTGCAACGATGTCAATGATTCCTTGAATGGAGCATTCTGCGCTGCTTCCTTTCACCCACATAAGCTGAATCCAAAGCTGACTTGCCTCCACTACGTTTATTTCAGAGCATCTACTCTAACTTCCCTTGTGGCTAGTGGGAATGCCTATTCCAGGCCCACTTATGTCTTTGAGATAGAGGACGTATAGAGAATACAGCCTTTCACTACAACGTTTACTGGTTTCCATACCACATAGGAGCAAATTGCATGCAAGGCGAAAGCAACCTTGTGTTCTCTCAGGGAGGGTCTCCTCGGTGCACGGTGGAATGTTTCCTATTTCAAAGTCTGGCATAAGGCTCTCCTGCAGCGGTTTCGGACACTTTACAGCTAAGGCGTCATCATGGCATTGCTAGCAAAGGGATGACGTGGCCTTTTGCATCCTCTTCTGGCACCTACAGGAAACCAGGTCCTCCCGCATGATTCCAAGTCTTTGGACGAAAGATCCAAGCATGAAAGGCCTTCTTCAGTGTGCTTGAATGCAGAGGTCTTAGGGCTGCCCTTAAGCATTTAGCTTTAGAAACACAGCAAAGGATGGTTTCTCCACGTAGATCATGAGAGTGGTGTGATGCACGTGGTGAGTTCAGGCTGATAGAGTTGTGGCCCAGAGAAACGCTTTGTTCTGATGAAAGGATGATCAGATGAAGGACTCCAACAGCCTCTTCCCTAAACGTTGTTGCAAGTCCTACTCTCAGCACACGTATGTTTCAGACTTAAGCTGCATTCCGAGAGGACACCATGCAAACATACGTTTGGGCATTCCACGGTGTATGAATTTGGAGAAAGCAACTGAAAGTGTTAGATAGTGAAGATTGAGCTCAGTGACCCCAGAAAAATTTCCATTGCACGGTTGAATTAAGCTGCCCTAGCCATCGGAGGAGCTTACTCGCCTGAGGCTCCTGGTCCTCCCTGCTTTTCACCTGTTGAACAGAACGCCCACCCGTCGTGCTTCCAATGCTGTGCAGAAAGCAGCTTTCTTTGCCTCTTCCCCTGAGGCTGGGCAGAAGGCCTCTTCACAGTATTCTCATATCTGGGAGTATAAGTATATACAAGAAGCTCTAATTTTCACAGCAGTGTTTGGCTGCCTTTCTGAATATGGCTGAGTAGGAAATCACATGATCTGAGACAGTCCCAGAGCCTTCTCTGCAGGACAACAGCTCTGAGGTTTGGGGCCTCATCGCCACCGCGCTTTGGAGAAGCTTGCACCCACCTGTTGCTTACATGGTGCCTGGGGATTAAAAAATGGGCACTCACGTTACAAAGCTCAGACTGTGGCATGGGAGACCGGCTTCCATAGCACCCAGACAACATGGGCCCCTCTGCAGCAACCGGGAAGTAGCAGGAAAACGCCACTTTTGAGAATTTCAAGGTAAATTCGTTGAATGCCGGAATTCTTCTGACAGCCGGCCTTCTTCAGCAAGGCTTCACTTGAATGGCAAAACAAGCGAGGGCGTGCCGCCGCTCAGCAAAAGAGAGTACTACACCGGATAAATCGCCCAGTCGCTCAGAGTGCAGCCACCCAAGACAGACACTGAAATCACACTGCAAGAAGAATTCATTGTACGCGGGAATTTTTCTTACAGAAAGTCTTCCACAGCAAGGCCGCATGCGATTGGCCCCACAAGCGAAGCATCTGCTGCTCAGCTGAAGACAGCTCCACACAGCAGACTTCACTCAGGTGCTTAGAGTGCAGGCACACAGGACAGACACGGAAAACACATTGAAAGCTGTTTCAGCATCTAGTGCAACGATGTCAATGATTCCTTGAATGGAGCATTCTGCGCTGCTTCCTTTCACCCACATAAGCTGAATCCAAAGCTGACTTGCCTCCACTACGTTTATTTCAGAGCATCTACTCTAACTTCCCTTGTGGCTAGTGGGAATGCCTATTCCAGGCCCACTTATGTCTTTGAGATAGAGGACGTATAGAGAATACAGCCTTTCACTACAACGTTTACTGGTTTCCATACCACATAGGAGCAAATTGCATGCAAGGCGAAAGCAACCTTGTGTTCTCTCAGGGAGGGTCTCCTCGGTGCACGGTGGAATGTTTCCTATTTCAAAGTCTGGCATAAGGCTCTCCTGCAGCGGTTTCGGACACTTTACAGCTAAGGCGTCATCATGGCATTGCTAGCAAAGGGATGACGTGGCCTTTTGCATCCTCTTCTGGCACCTACAGGAAACCAGGTCCTCCCGCATGATTCCAAGTCTTTGGACGAAAGATCCAAGCATGAAAGGCCTTCTTCAGTGTGCTTGAATGCAGAGGTCTTAGGGCTGCCCTTAAGCATTTAGCTTTAGAAACACAGCAAAGGATGGTTTCTCCACGTAGATCATGAGAGTGGTGTGATGCACGTGGTGAGTTCAGGCTGATAGAGTTGTGGCCCAGAGAAACGCTTTGTTCTGATGAAAGGATGATCAGATGAAGGACTCCAACAGCCTCTTCCCTAAACGTTGTTGCAAGTCCTACTCTCAGCACACGTATGTTTCAGACTTAAGCTGCATTCCGAGAGGACACCATGCAAACATACGTTTGGGCATTCCACGGTGTATGAATTTGGAGAAAGCAACTGAAAGTGTTAGATAGTGAAGATTGAGCTCAGTGACCCCAGAAAAATTTCCATTGCACGGTTGAATTAAGCTGCCCTAGCCATCGGAGGAGCTTACTCGCCTGAGGCTCCTGGTCCTCCCTGCTTTTCACCTGTTGAACAGAACGCCCACCCGTCGTGCTTCCAATGCTGTGCAGAAAGCAGCTTTCTTTGCCTCTTCCCCTGAGGCTGGGCAGAAGGCCTCTTCACAGTATTCTCATATCTGGGAGTATAAGTATATACAAGAAGCTCTAATTTTCACAGCAGTGTTTGGCTGCCTTTCTGAATATGGCTGAGTAGGAAATCACATGATCTGAGACAGTCCCAGAGCCTTCTCTGCAGGACAACAGCTCTGAGGTTTGGGGCCTCATCGCCACCGCGCTTTGGAGAAGCTTGCACCCACCTGTTGCTTACATGGTGCCTGGGGATTAAAAAATGGGCACTCACGTTACAAAGCTCAGACTGTGGCATGGGAGACCGGCTTCCATAGCACCCAGACAACATGGGCCCCTCTGCAGCAACCGGGAAGTAGCAGGAAAACGCCACTTTTGAGAATTTCAAGGTAAATTCGTTGAATGCCGGAATTCTTCTGACAGCCGGCCTTCTTCAGCAAGGCTTCACTTGAATGGCAAAACAAGCGAGGGCGTGCCGCCGCTCAGCAAAAGAGAGTACTACACCGGATAAATCGCCCAGTCGCTCAGAGTGCAGCCACCCAAGACAGACACTGAAATCACACTGCAAGAAGAATTCATTGTACGCGGGAATTTTTCTTACAGAAAGTCTTCCACAGCAAGGCCGCATGCGATTGGCCCCACAAGCGAAGCATCTGCTGCTCAGCTGAAGACAGCTCCACACAGCAGACTTCACTCAGGTGCTTAGAGTGCAGGCACACAGGACAGACACGGAAAACACATTGAAAGCTGTTTCAGCATCTAGTGCAACGATGTCAATGATTCCTTGAATGGAGCATTCTGCGCTGCTTCCTTTCACCCACATAAGCTGAATCCAAAGCTGACTTGCCTCCACTACGTTTATTTCAGAGCATCTACTCTAACTTCCCTTGTGGCTAGTGGGAATGCCTATTCCAGGCCCACTTATGTCTTTGAGATAGAGGACGTATAGAGAATACAGCCTTTCACTACAACGTTTACTGGTTTCCATACCACATAGGAGCAAATTGCATGCAAGGCGAAAGCAACCTTGTGTTCTCTCAGGGAGGGTCTCCTCGGTGCACGGTGGAATGTTTCCTATTTCAAAGTCTGGCATAAGGCTCTCCTGCAGCGGTTTCGGACACTTTACAGCTAAGGCGTCATCATGGCATTGCTAGCAAAGGGATGACGTGGCCTTTTGCATCCTCTTCTGGCACCTACAGGAAACCAGGTCCTCCCGCATGATTCCAAGTCTTTGGACGAAAGATCCAAGCATGAAAGGCCTTCTTCAGTGTGCTTGAATGCAGAGGTCTTAGGGCTGCCCTTAAGCATTTAGCTTTAGAAACACAGCAAAGGATGGTTTCTCCACGTAGATCATGAGAGTGGTGTGATGCACGTGGTGAGTTCAGGCTGATAGAGTTGTGGCCCAGAGAAACGCTTTGTTCTGATGAAAGGATGATCAGATGAAGGACTCCAACAGCCTCTTCCCTAAACGTTGTTGCAAGTCCTACTCTCAGCACACGTATGTTTCAGACTTAAGCTGCATTCCGAGAGGACACCATGCAAACATACGTTTGGGCATTCCACGGTGTATGAATTTGGAGAAAGCAACTGAAAGTGTTAGATAGTGAAGATTGAGCTCAGTGACCCCAGAAAAATTTCCATTGCACGGTTGAATTAAGCTGCCCTAGCCATCGGAGGAGCTTACTCGCCTGAGGCTCCTGGTCCTCCCTGCTTTTCACCTGTTGAACAGAACGCCCACCCGTCGTGCTTCCAATGCTGTGCAGAAAGCAGCTTTCTTTGCCTCTTCCCCTGAGGCTGGGCAGAAGGCCTCTTCACAGTATTCTCATATCTGGGAGTATAAGTATATACAAGAAGCTCTAATTTTCACAGCAGTGTTTGGCTGCCTTTCTGAATATGGCTGAGTAGGAAATCACATGATCTGAGACAGTCCCAGAGCCTTCTCTGCAGGACAACAGCTCTGAGGTTTGGGGCCTCATCGCCACCGCGCTTTGGAGAAGCTTGCACCCACCTGTTGCTTACATGGTGCCTGGGGATTAAAAAATGGGCACTCACGTTACAAAGCTCAGACTGTGGCATGGGAGACCGGCTTCCATAGCACCCAGACAACATGGGCCCCTCTGCAGCAACCGGGAAGTAGCAGGAAAACGCCACTTTTGAGAATTTCAAGGTAAATTCGTTGAATGCCGGAATTCTTCTGACAGCCGGCCTTCTTCAGCAAGGCTTCACTTGAATGGCAAAACAAGCGAGGGCGTGCCGCCGCTCAGCAAAAGAGAGTACTACACCGGATAAATCGCCCAGTCGCTCAGAGTGCAGCCACCCAAGACAGACACTGAAATCACACTGCAAGAAGAATTCATTGTACGCGGGAATTTTTCTTACAGAAAGTCTTCCACAGCAAGGCCGCATGCGATTGGCCCCACAAGCGAAGCATCTGCTGCTCAGCTGAAGACAGCTCCACACAGCAGACTTCACTCAGGTGCTTAGAGTGCAGGCACACAGGACAGACACGGAAAACACATTGAAAGCTGTTTCAGCATCTAGTGCAACGATGTCAATGATTCCTTGAATGGAGCATTCTGCGCTGCTTCCTTTCACCCACATAAGCTGAATCCAAAGCTGACTTGCCTCCACTACGTTTATTTCAGAGCATCTACTCTAACTTCCCTTGTGGCTAGTGGGAATGCCTATTCCAGGCCCACTTATGTCTTTGAGATAGAGGACGTATAGAGAATACAGCCTTTCACTACAACGTTTACTGGTTTCCATACCACATAGGAGCAAATTGCATGCAAGGCGAAAGCAACCTTGTGTTCTCTCAGGGAGGGTCTCCTCGGTGCACGGTGGAATGTTTCCTATTTCAAAGTCTGGCATAAGGCTCTCCTGCAGCGGTTTCGGACACTTTACAGCTAAGGCGTCATCATGGCATTGCTAGCAAAGGGATGACGTGGCCTTTTGCATCCTCTTCTGGCACCTACAGGAAACCAGGTCCTCCCGCATGATTCCAAGTCTTTGGACGAAAGATCCAAGCATGAAAGGCCTTCTTCAGTGTGCTTGAATGCAGAGGTCTTAGGGCTGCCCTTAAGCATTTAGCTTTAGAAACACAGCAAAGGATGGTTTCTCCACGTAGATCATGAGAGTGGTGTGATGCACGTGGTGAGTTCAGGCTGATAGAGTTGTGGCCCAGAGAAACGCTTTGTTCTGATGAAAGGATGATCAGATGAAGGACTCCAACAGCCTCTTCCCTAAACGTTGTTGCAAGTCCTACTCTCAGCACACGTATGTTTCAGACTTAAGCTGCATTCCGAGAGGACACCATGCAAACATACGTTTGGGCATTCCACGGTGTATGAATTTGGAGAAAGCAACTGAAAGTGTTAGATAGTGAAGATTGAGCTCAGTGACCCCAGAAAAATTTCCATTGCACGGTTGAATTAAGCTGCCCTAGCCATCGGAGGAGCTTACTCGCCTGAGGCTCCTGGTCCTCCCTGCTTTTCACCTGTTGAACAGAACGCCCACCCGTCGTGCTTCCAATGCTGTGCAGAAAGCAGCTTTCTTTGCCTCTTCCCCTGAGGCTGGGCAGAAGGCCTCTTCACAGTATTCTCATATCTGGGAGTATAAGTATATACAAGAAGCTCTAATTTTCACAGCAGTGTTTGGCTGCCTTTCTGAATATGGCTGAGTAGGAAATCACATGATCTGAGACAGTCCCAGAGCCTTCTCTGCAGGACAACAGCTCTGAGGTTTGGGGCCTCATCGCCACCGCGCTTTGGAGAAGCTTGCACCCACCTGTTGCTTACATGGTGCCTGGGGATTAAAAAATGGGCACTCACGTTACAAAGCTCAGACTGTGGCATGGGAGACCGGCTTCCATAGCACCCAGACAACATGGGCCCCTCTGCAGCAACCGGGAAGTAGCAGGAAAACGCCACTTTTGAGAATTTCAAGGTAAATTCGTTGAATGCCGGAATTCTTCTGACAGCCGGCCTTCTTCAGCAAGGCTTCACTTGAATGGCAAAACAAGCGAGGGCGTGCCGCCGCTCAGCAAAAGAGAGTACTACACCGGATAAATCGCCCAGTCGCTCAGAGTGCAGCCACCCAAGACAGACACTGAAATCACACTGCAAGAAGAATTCATTGTACGCGGGAATTTTTCTTACAGAAAGTCTTCCACAGCAAGGCCGCATGCGATTGGCCCCACAAGCGAAGCATCTGCTGCTCAGCTGAAGACAGCTCCACACAGCAGACTTCACTCAGGTGCTTAGAGTGCAGGCACACAGGACAGACACGGAAAACACATTGAAAGCTGTTTCAGCATCTAGTGCAACGATGTCAATGATTCCTTGAATGGAGCATTCTGCGCTGCTTCCTTTCACCCACATAAGCTGAATCCAAAGCTGACTTGCCTCCACTACGTTTATTTCAGAGCATCTACTCTAACTTCCCTTGTGGCTAGTGGGAATGCCTATTCCAGGCCCACTTATGTCTTTGAGATAGAGGACGTATAGAGAATACAGCCTTTCACTACAACGTTTACTGGTTTCCATACCACATAGGAGCAAATTGCATGCAAGGCGAAAGCAACCTTGTGTTCTCTCAGGGAGGGTCTCCTCGGTGCACGGTGGAATGTTTCCTATTTCAAAGTCTGGCATAAGGCTCTCCTGCAGCGGTTTCGGACACTTTACAGCTAAGGCGTCATCATGGCATTGCTAGCAAAGGGATGACGTGGCCTTTTGCATCCTCTTCTGGCACCTACAGGAAACCAGGTCCTCCCGCATGATTCCAAGTCTTTGGACGAAAGATCCAAGCATGAAAGGCCTTCTTCAGTGTGCTTGAATGCAGAGGTCTTAGGGCTGCCCTTAAGCATTTAGCTTTAGAAACACAGCAAAGGATGGTTTCTCCACGTAGATCATGAGAGTGGTGTGATGCACGTGGTGAGTTCAGGCTGATAGAGTTGTGGCCCAGAGAAACGCTTTGTTCTGATGAAAGGATGATCAGATGAAGGACTCCAACAGCCTCTTCCCTAAACGTTGTTGCAAGTCCTACTCTCAGCACACGTATGTTTCAGACTTAAGCTGCATTCCGAGAGGACACCATGCAAACATACGTTTGGGCATTCCACGGTGTATGAATTTGGAGAAAGCAACTGAAAGTGTTAGATAGTGAAGATTGAGCTCAGTGACCCCAGAAAAATTTCCATTGCACGGTTGAATTAAGCTGCCCTAGCCATCGGAGGAGCTTACTCGCCTGAGGCTCCTGGTCCTCCCTGCTTTTCACCTGTTGAACAGAACGCCCACCCGTCGTGCTTCCAATGCTGTGCAGAAAGCAGCTTTCTTTGCCTCTTCCGCTGAGGCTGGGCAGAAGGCCTCTTCACAGTATTCTCATATCTGGGAGTATAAGTATATACAAGAAGCTCTAATTTTCACAGCAGTGTTTGGCTGCCTTTCTGAATATGGCTGAGTAGGAAATCACATGATCTGAGACAGTCCCAGAGCCTTCTCTGCAGGACAACAGCTCTGAGGTTTGGGGCCTCATCGCCACCGCGCTTTGGAGAAGCTTGCACCCACCTGTTGCTTACATGGTGCCTGGGGATTAAAAAATGGGCACTCACGTTACAAAGCTCAGACTGTGGCATGGGAGACCGGCTTCCATAGCACCCAGACAACCTGGGCCCCTCTGCAGCAGCCGGGAAGTAGCAGGAAAACGCCACTTTTGAGAATTTCAAGGTAAATTCGTTGAATGCCGGAATTCTTCTGACAGCCGGCCTTCTTCAGCAAGGCTTCACTTGAATGGCAAAACAAGCGAGGGCGTGCCGCCGCTCAGCAAAAGAGAGTACTACACCGGATAAATCGCCCAGTCGCTCAGAGTGCAGCCACCCAAGACAGACACTGAAATCACACTGCAAGAAGAATTCGTTGTACGCGGGAATTTTTCTTACAGAAAGTCTTCCACAGCAAGGCCGCATGCGATTGGCCCCACAAGCGAAGCATCTGCTGCTCAGCTGAAGACAGCTCCACACAGCAGACTTCACTCAGGTGCTTAGAGTGCATGCACACAGGACAGACACGGAAAACACATTGAAAGCTGTTTCAGCATCTAGTGCAACGATGTCAATGATTCCTTGAATGGAGCATTCTGCGCTGCTTCCTTTCACCCACATAAGCTGAATCCAAAGCTGACTTGCCTCCACTACGTTTATTTCAGAGCATCTACTCTAACTTCCCTTGTGGCTAGTGGGAATGCCTATTCCAGGCCCACTTATGTCTTTGAGATAGAGGACGTATAGAGAATACAGCCTTTCACTACAACGTTTACTGGTTTCCATACCACATAGGAGCAAATTGCATGCAAGGCGAAAGCAACCTTGTGTTCTCTCAGGGAGGGTCTCCTCGGTGCACGGTGGAATGTTTCCTATTTCAAAGTCTGGCATAAGGCTCTCCTGCAGCGGTTTCGGACACTTTACAGCTAAGGCGTCATCATGGCATTGCTAGCAAAGGGATGACGTGGCCTTTTGCATCCTCTTCTGGCACCTACAGGAAACCAGGTCCTCCCGCATGATTCCAAGTCTTTGGACGAAAGATCCAAGCATGAAAGGCCTTCTTCAGTGTGCTTGAATGCAGAGGTCTTAGGGCTGCCCTTAAGCATTTAGCTTTAGAAACACAGCAAAGGATGGTTTCTCCACGTAGATCATGAGAGTGGTGTGATGCACGTGGTCAGTTCAGGCTGATAGAGTTGTGGCCTAGAGGAACGCTTTGTTCTGATGAAAGGATGACCAGATGAAGGACTCCAACAGCCTCTTCCCTAATCGTTGTTGCAAGTCCTACTCTCAGCACACGTATGTTTCAGACTTAAGCTGCATTCCGAGAGGACACCATGCAAACATACGTTTGGGCATTCCACGGTGTATGAATTTGGAGAAAGCAACTGAAAGTGTTAGTGAAGATTGAGCTCAGTGACCATAGAAAAATTTCCATTGCACGGTTGAATTAAGCTGCCCTAGCCATCGGAGGAGCTTACTCGCCTGAGGCTCCTGGTCCTCCCTGCTTTTCACCTGTTGAACAGAACGCCCACCCGTCGTGCTTCCAATGCTGTGCAGAAAGCAGCTTTCTTTGCCTCTTCCCCTGAGGCTGGGCAGAAGGCCTCTTCACAGTATTCTCATATCTGGGAGTATAAGTATATACAAGAAGCTCTAATTTTCACAGCAGTGTTTGGCTGCCTTTCTGAATATGGCTGAGTAGGAAATCACATGATCTGAGACAGTCCCAGAGCCTTCTCCGCAGGACAACAGCTCTGAGGTTTGGGGCCCCATCGCCACCGCGCTTTGGAGAAGCTTGCACCCACCTGTTGCTTACATGGTGCCTGGGGATTAAAAAATGGGCACTCAGGTTACAAAGCTCAGACTGTGGCATGGGAGACCGGCTTCCATAGCACCCAGACAACCTGGGCCCCTCTGCAGCAGCCAGGAAGTAGCAGGAAATCGCCACTTTTGAGAATTTCAAGGTAAATTCGTTGAATGCCTGAATTCTTCTGACAGCCGGCCTTCTTCAGCAAGGCTTCACTTGAATGGCAAAACAAGCGAGGGCGTGCCGCCGCTCAGCAAAAGAGAGTACTACACCGAATAAATCGCCCAGTCGCTCAGAGTGCAGCCACCCAAGACAGACACTGAAATCACACTGCAAGAAGAATTCGTTGTACGCGGGAATTTTTCTTACAGAAAGTCTTCCACAGCAAGGCCGCATGCGATTGGCCCCACAAGCGAAGCATCTGCTGCTCAGCTGAAGACAGCTCCACACAGCAGACTTCACTCAGGTGCTTAGAGTGCAGGCACACAGGACAGACACGGAAAACACATTGAAAGCTGTTTCAGCATCTAGTGCAACGATGTCAATGATTCCTTGAATGGAGCATTCTGCGCTGCTTCCTTTCACCCACATAAGCTGAATCCAAAGCTGACTTGCCTCCACTACGTTTATTTCAGAGCATCTACTCTAACTTCCCTTGTGGCTAGTGGGAATGCCTATTCCAGGCCCACTTATGTCTTTGAGATAGAGGACGTATAGAGAATACAGCCTTTCACTACAACGTTTACTGGTTTCCATACCACATAGGAGCAAATTGCATGCAAGGCGAAAGCAACCTTGTGTTCTCTCAGGGAGGGTCTCCTCGGTGCACGGTGGAATGTTTCCTATTTCAAAGTCTGGCATAAGGCTCTCCTGCAGCGGTTTCGGACACTTTACAGCTAAGGCGTCATCATGGCATTGTTAGCAAAGGGATGACGTGGCCTTTTGCATCCTCTTCTGGCACCTACAGGAAACCAGGTCCTCCCGCATGATTCCAAGTCTTTGGACGAAAGATCCAAGCATGAAAGGCCTTCTTCAGTGTGCTTGAATGCAGAGGTCTTAGGGCTGCCCTTAAGCATTTAGCTTTAGAAACACAGCAAAGGATGGTTTCTCCACGTAGATCATGAGAGTGGTGTGATGCACGTGGTCAGTTCAGGCTGATAGAGTTGTGGCCCAGAGAAACGCTTTGTTCTGATGAAAGGATGACCAGATGAAGGACTCCAACAGCCTCTTCCCTAAACGTTGTTGCAAGTCCTACTCTCAGCACACGTATGTTTCAGACTTAAGCTGCATTCCGAGAGGACACCATGCAAACATACGTTTGGGCATTCCACGGTGTATGAATTTGGAGAAAGCAACTGAAAATGTTAGATAGTGAAGATTGAGCTCAGTGACCCCAGAAAAATTTCCATTGCACGGTTGAATTAAGCTGCCCTAGCCATCGGAGGAGCTTACTCGCCTGAGGCTCCTGGTCCTCCCTGCTTTTCACCTGTTGAACAGAACGCCCACCCGTCGTGCTTCCAATGCTGTGCAGAAAGCAGCTTTCTTTGCCTCTTCCCCTGAGGCTGGGCAGAAGGCCTCTTCACAGTATTCTCATATCTGGGAGTATAAGTATATACAAGAAGCTCTAATTTTCACAGCAGTGTTTGGCTGCCTTTCTGAATATGGCTGAGTAGGAAATCACATGATCTGAGACAGTCCCAGAGCCTTCTCTGCAGGACAACAGCTCTGAGGTTTGGGGCCTCATCACCACCACGCTTTGGAGAAGCTTGCACACACCTGTTGCTTACATGATGCCTGGGGATTAAAAAATGGGCACTCAGGTTACAAAGCTCAGACTGTGGCATGGGAGACCGGCTTCCATACCACCCAGACAACCTGGGCCCCTCTGCAGCAGCCGGGAAGTAGCAGGAAAACGCCACTTTTGAGAATTTCAAGGTAAATTCGTTGAATGCCGGAATTCTTCTGACAGCCGGCTTTCTTCAGCAAGGCTTCACTTGAATGGCAAAACAAGCGAGGGCGTGCCGCCGCTCAGCAAAAGAGAGTACTACACCGGATAAATCGCCCAGTCGCTCAGAGTGCAGCCACCCAAGACAGACACTGAAATCACACTGCAAGAAGAATTCGTTGTACGCGGGAATTTTTCTTACAGAAAGTCTTCCACAGCAAGGCCGCATGCGATAGGCCCCACAAGCGAAGCATCTGCTGCTCAGCTGAAGACAGCTCCACACAGCAGACTTCACTCAGGTGCTTAGAGTGCAGGCACACAGGACAGACACGGAAAACACATTGAAAGCTGTTTCAGCATCTAGTGCAACGATGTCAATGATTCCTTGAATGGAGCATTCTGCGCTGCTTCCTTTCACCCACATAAGCTGAATCCAAAGCTGACTTGCCTCCACTACGTTTATTTCAGAGCATCTACTCTAACTTCCCTTGTGGCTAGTGGGAATGCCTATTCCAGGCCCACTTATGTCTTTGAGATAGAGGACGTATAGAGAATACAGCCTTTCACTACAACGTTTACTGGTTTCCATACCACATAGGAGCAAATTGCATGCAAGGCGAAAGCAACCTTGTGTTCTCTCAGGGAGGGTCTCCTCGGTGCACGGTGGAATGTTTCCTATTTCAAAGTCTGGCATAAGGCTCTCCTGCAGCGGTTTCGGACACTTTACAGCTAAGGCGTCATCATGGCATTGTTAGCAAAGGGATGACGTGGCCTTTTGCATCCTCTTCTGGCACCTACAGGAAACCAGGTCCTCCCGCATGATTCCAAGTCTTTGGACGAAAGATCCAAGCATGAAAGGCCTTCTTCAGTGTGCTTGAATGCAGAGGTCTTAGGGCTGCCCTTAAGCATTTAGCTTTAGAAACACAGCAAAGGATGGTTTCTCCACGTAGATCATGAGAGTGGTGTGATGCACGTGGTCAGTTCAGGCTGATAGAGTTGTGGCCCAGAGAAACGCTTTGTTCTGATGAAAGGATGACCAGATGAAGGACTCCAACAGCCTCTTCAATAAACGTTGTTGCAAGTCCTACTCTCAGCACACGTATGTTTCAGACTTAAGCTGCATTCCGAGAGTACACCATGCAAACATACGTTTGGGCATTCCACGGTGTATGAATTTGGAGAAAGCAACTGAAAGTGTTAGATAGTGAAGATTGAGCTCAGTGACCCCAGAAAAATTTCCATTGCACGGTTGAATTAAGCTGCC
The DNA here is from genome assembly GCF_030020395.1 of Manis pentadactyla. Taxonomy (NCBI): domain Eukaryota; kingdom Metazoa; phylum Chordata; class Mammalia; order Pholidota; family Manidae; genus Manis; species Manis pentadactyla. The sequence continues at coordinate 2,581,075 of NC_080035.1, forward strand.
CTAGCCATCGGAGGAGCTTACTCGCCTGAGGCTCCTGGTCCTCCCTGCTTTTCACCTGTTGAACAGAACGCCCACCCGTCGTGCTTCCAATGCTGTGCAGAAAGCAGCTTTCTTTGCCTCTTCCCCTGAGGCTGGGCAGAAGGCCTCTTCACAGTATTCTCATATCTGGGAGTATAAGTATATACAAGAAGCTCTAATTTTCACAGCAGTGTTTGGCTGCCTTTCTGAATATGGCTGAGTAGGAAATCACATGATCTGAGACAGTCCCAGAGCCTTCTCTGCAGGACAACAGCTCTGAGGTTTGGGGCCTCATCGCCACCGCGCTTTGGAGAAGCTTGCACCCACCTGTTGCTTACATGGTGCCTGGGGATTAAAAAATGGGCACTCACGTTACAAAGCTCAGACTGTGGCATGGGAGACCGGCTTCCATAGCACCCAGACAACATGGGCCCCTCTGCAGCAACCGGGAAGTAGCAGGAAAACGCCACTTTTGAGAATTTCAAGGTAAATTCGTTGAATGCCGGAATTCTTCTGACAGCCGGCCTTCTTCAGCAAGGCTTCACTTGAATGGCAAAACAAGCGAGGGCGTGCCGCCGCTCAGCAAAAGAGAGTACTACACCGGATAAATCGCCCAGTCGCTCAGAGTGCAGCCACCCAAGACAGACACTGAAATCACACTGCAAGAAGAATTCATTGTACGCGGGAATTTTTCTTACAGAAAGTCTTCCACAGCAAGGCCGCATGCGATTGGCCCCACAAGCGAAGCATCTGCTGCTCAGCTGAAGACAGCTCCACACAGCAGACTTCACTCAGGTGCTTAGAGTGCAGGCACACAGGACAGACACGGAAAACACATTGAAAGCTGTTTCAGCATCTAGTGCAACGATGTCAATGATTCCTTGAATGGAGCATTCTGCGCTGCTTCCTTTCACCCACATAAGCTGAATCCAAAGCTGACTTGCCTCCACTACGTTTATTTCAGAGCATCTACTCTAACTTCCCTTGTGGCTAGTGGGAATGCCTATTCCAGGCCCACTTATGTCTTTGAGATAGAGGACGTATAGAGAATACAGCCTTTCACTACAACGTTTACTGGTTTCCATACCACATAGGAGCAAATTGCATGCAAGGCGAAAGCAACCTTGTGTTCTCTCAGGGAGGGTCTCCTCGGTGCACGGTGGAATGTTTCCTATTTCAAAGTCTGGCATAAGGCTCTCCTGCAGTGGTTTCGGACACTTTACAGCTAAGGCGTCATCATGGCATTGCTAGCAAAGGGATGACGTGGCCTTTTGCATCCTCTTCTGGCACCTACAGGAAACCAGGTCCTCCCGCATGATTCCAAGTCTTTGGACGAAAGATCCAAGCATGAAAGGCCTTCTTCAGTGTGCTTGAATGCAGAGGTCTTAGGGCTGCCCTTAAGCATTTAGCTTTAGAAACACAGCAAAGGATGGTTTCTCCACGTAGATCATGAGAGTGGTGTGATGCACGTGGTCAGTTCAGGCTGATAGAGTTGTGGCCCAGAGAAACGCTTTGTTCTGATGAAAGGATGACCAGATGAAGGACTCCAACAGCCTCTTCAATAAACGTTGTTGCAAGTCCTACTCTCAGCACACGTATGTTTCAGACTTAAGCTGCATTCCGAGAGTACACCATGCAAACATACGTTTGGGCATTCCACGGTGTATGAATTTGGAGAAAGCAACTGAAAGTGTTAGATAGTGAAGATTGAGCTCAGTGACCCCAGAAAAATTTCCATTGCACGGTTGAATTAAGCTGCCCTAGCCATCGGAGGAGCTTACTCGCCTGAGGCTCCTGGTCCTCCCTGCTTTTCACCTGTTGAACAGAACGCCCACCCGTCGTGCTTCCAATGCTGTGCAGAAAGCAGCTTTCTTTGCCTCTTCCCCTGAGGCTGGGCAGAAGGCCTCTTCACAGTATTCTCATATCTGGGAGTATAAGTATATACAAGAAGCTCTAATTTTCACAGCAGTGTTTGGCTGCCTTTCTGAATATGGCTGAGTAGGAAATCACATGATCTGAGACAGTCCCAGAGCCTTCTCTGCAGGACAACAGCTCTGAGGTTTGGGGCCTCATCGCCACCGCGCTTTGGAGAAGCTTGCACCCACCTGTTGCTTACATGGTGCCTGGGGATTAAAAAATGGGCACTCACGTTACAAAGCTCAGACTGTGGCATGGGAGACCGGCTTCCATAGCACCCAGACAACATGGGCCCCTCTGCAGCAACCGGGAAGTAGCAGGAAAACGCCACTTTTGAGAATTTCAAGGTAAATTCGTTGAATGCCGGAATTCTTCTGACAGCCGGCCTTCTTCAGCAAGGCTTCACTTGAATGGCAAAACAAGCGAGGGCGTGCCGCCGCTCAGCAAAAGAGAGTACTACACCGGATAAATCGCCCAGTCGCTCAGAGTGCAGCCACCCAAGACAGACACTGAAATCACACTGCAAGAAGAATTCATTGTACGCGGGAATTTTTCTTACAGAAAGTCTTCCACAGCAAGGCCGCATGCGATTGGCCCCACAAGCGAAGCATCTGCTGCTCAGCTGAAGACAGCTCCACACAGCAGACTTCACTCAGGTGCTTAGAGTGCAGGCACACAGGACAGACACGGAAAACACATTGAAAGCTGTTTCAGCATCTAGTGCAACGATGTCAATGATTCCTTGAATGGAGCATTCTGCGCTGCTTCCTTTCACCCACATAAGCTGAATCCAAAGCTGACTTGCCTCCACTACGTTTATTTCAGAGCATCTACTCTAACTTCCCTTGTGGCTAGTGGGAATGCCTATTCCAGGCCCACTTATGTCTTTGAGATAGAGGACGTATAGAGAATACAGCCTTTCACTACAACGTTTACTGGTTTCCATACCACATAGGAGCAAATTGCATGCAAGGCGAAAGCAACCTTGTGTTCTCTCAGGGAGGGTCTCCTCGGTGCACGGTGGAATGTTTCCTATTTCAAAGTCTGGCATAAGGCTCTCCTGCAGCGGTTTCGGACACTTTACAGCTAAGGCGTCATCATGGCATTGCTAGCAAAGGGATGACGTGGCCTTTTGCATCCTCTTCTGGCACCTACAGGAAACCAGGTCCTCCCGCATGATTCCAAGTCTTTGGACGAAAGATCCAAGCATGAAAGGCCTTCTTCAGTGTGCTTGAATGCAGAGGTCTTAGGGCTGCCCTTAAGCATTTAGCTTTAGAAACACAGCAAAGGATGGTTTCTCCACGTAGATCATGAGAGTGGTGTGATGCACGTGGTCAGTTCAGGCTGATAGAGTTGTGGCCCAGAGAAACGCTTTGTTCTGATGAAAGGATGACCAGATGAAGGACTCCAACAGCCTCTTCAATAAACGTTGTTGCAAGTCCTACTCTCAGCACACGTATGTTTCAGACTTAAGCTGCATTCCGAGAGTACACCATGCAAACATACGTTTGGGCATTCCACGGTGTATGAATTTGGAGAAAGCAACTGAAAGTGTTAGATAGTGAAGATTGAGCTCAGTGACCCCAGAAAAATTTCCATTGCACGGTTGAATTAAGCTGCCCTAGCCATCGGAGGAGCTTACTCGCCTGAGGCTCCTGGTCCTCCCTGCTTTTCACCTGTTGAACAGAACGCCCACCCGTCGTGCTTCCAATGCTGTGCAGAAAGCAGCTTTCTTTGCCTCTTCCCCTGAGGCTGGGCAGAAGGCCTCTTCACAGTATTCTCATATCTGGGAGTATAAGTATATACAAGAAGCTCTAATTTTCACAGCAGTGTTTGGCTGCCTTTCTGAATATGGCTGAGTAGGAAATCACATGATCTGAGACAGTCCCAGAGCCTTCTCTGCAGGACAACAGCTCTGAGGTTTGGGGCCTCATCGCCACCGCGCTTTGGAGAAGCTTGCACCCACCTGTTGCTTACATGGTGCCTGGGGATTAAAAAATGGGCACTCACGTTACAAAGCTCAGACTGTGGCATGGGAGACCGGCTTCCATAGCACCCAGACAACATGGGCCCCTCTGCAGCAACCGGGAAGTAGCAGGAAAACGCCACTTTTGAGAATTTCAAGGTAAATTCGTTGAATGCCGGAATTCTTCTGACAGCCGGCCTTCTTCAGCAAGGCTTCACTTGAATGGCAAAACAAGCGAGGGCGTGCCGCCGCTCAGCAAAAGAGAGTACTACACCGGATAAATCGCCCAGTCGCTCAGAGTGCAGCCACCCAAGACAGACACTGAAATCACACTGCAAGAAGAATTCATTGTACGCGGGAATTTTTCTTACAGAAAGTCTTCCACAGCAAGGCCGCATGCGATTGGCCCCACAAGCGAAGCATCTGCTGCTCAGCTGAAGACAGCTCCACACAGCAGACTTCACTCAGGTGCTTAGAGTGCAGGCACACAGGACAGACACGGAAAACACATTGAAAGCTGTTTCAGCATCTAGTGCAACGATGTCAATGATTCCTTGAATGGAGCATTCTGCGCTGCTTCCTTTCACCCACATAAGCTGAATCCAAAGCTGACTTGCCTCCACTACGTTTATTTCAGAGCATCTACTCTAACTTCCCTTGTGGCTAGTGGGAATGCCTATTCCAGGCCCACTTATGTCTTTGAGATAGAGGACGTATAGAGAATACAGCCTTTCACTACAACGTTTACTGGTTTCCATACCACATAGGAGCAAATTGCATGCAAGGCGAAAGCAACCTTGTGTTCTCTCAGGGAGGGTCTCCTCGGTGCACGGTGGAATGTTTCCTATTTCAAAGTCTGGCATAAGGCTCTCCTGCAGCGGTTTCGGACACTTTACAGCTAAGGCGTCATCATGGCATTGCTAGCAAAGGGATGACGTGGCCTTTTGCATCCTCTTCTGGCACCTACAGGAAACCAGGTCCTCCCGCATGATTCCAAGTCTTTGGACGAAAGATCCAAGCATGAAAGGCCTTCTTCAGTGTGCTTGAATGCAGAGGTCTTAGGGCTGCCCTTAAGCATTTAGCTTTAGAAACACAGCAAAGGATGGTTTCTCCACGTAGATCATGAGAGTGGTGTGATGCACGTGGTCAGTTCAGGCTGATAGAGTTGTGGCCCAGAGAAACGCTTTGTTCTGATGAAAGGATGATCAGATGAAGGACTCCAACAGCCTCTTCCCTAAACGTTGTTGCAAGTCCTACTCTCAGCACACGTATGTTTCAGACTTAAGCTGCATTCCGAGAGGACACCATGCAAACATACGTTTGGGCATTCCACGGTGTATGAATTTGGAGAAAGCAACTGAAAGTGTTAGATAGTGAAGATTGAGCTCAGTGACCCCAGAAAAATTTCCATTGCACGGTTGAATTAAGCTGCCCTAGCCATCGGAGGAGCTTACTCGCCTGAGGCTCCTGGTCCTCCCTGCTTTTCACCTGTTGAACAGAACGCCCACCCGTCGTGCTTCCAATGCTGTGCAGAAAGCAGCTTTCTTTGCCTCTTCCCCTGAGGCTGGGCAGAAGGCCTCTTCACAGTATTCTCATATCTGGGAGTATAAGTATATACAAGAAGCTCTAATTTTCACAGCAGTGTTTGGCTGCCTTTCTGAATATGGCTGAGTAGGAAATCACATGATCTGAGACAGTCCCAGAGCCTTCTCTGCAGGACAACAGCTCTGAGGTTTGGGGCCTCATCGCCACCGCGCTTTGGAGAAGCTTGCACCCACCTGTTGCTTACATGGTGCCTGGGGATTAAAAAATGGGCACTCACGTTACAAAGCTCAGACTGTGGCATGGGAGACCGGCTTCCATAGCACCCAGACAACATGGGCCCCTCTGCAGCAACCGGGAAGTAGCAGGAAAACGCCACTTTTGAGAATTTCAAGGTAAATTCGTTGAATGCCGGAATTCTTCTGACAGCCGGCCTTCTTCAGCAAGGCTTCACTTGAATGGCAAAACAAGCGAGGGCGTGCCGCCGCTCAGCAAAAGAGAGTACTACACCGGATAAATCGCCCAGTCGCTCAGAGTGCAGCCACCCAAGACAGACACTGAAATCACACTGCAAGAAGAATTCATTGTACGCGGGAATTTTTCTTACAGAAAGTCTTCCACAGCAAGGCCGCATGCGATTGGCCCCACAAGCGAAGCATCTGCTGCTCAGCTGAAGACAGCTCCACACAGCAGACTTCACTCAGGTGCTTAGAGTGCAGGCACACAGGACAGACACGGAAAACACATTGAAAGCTGTTTCAGCATCTAGTGCAACGATGTCAATGATTCCTTGAATGGAGCATTCTGCGCTGCTTCCTTTCACCCACATAAGCTGAATCCAAAGCTGACTTGCCTCCACTACGTTTATTTCAGAGCATCTACTCTAACTTCCCTTGTGGCTAGTGGGAATGCCTATTCCAGGCCCACTTATGTCTTTGAGATAGAGGACGTATAGAGAATACAGCCTTTCACTACAACGTTTACTGGTTTCCATACCACATAGGAGCAAATTGCATGCAAGGCGAAAGCAACCTTGTGTTCTCTCAGGGAGGGTCTCCTCGGTGCACGGTGGAATGTTTCCTATTTCAAAGTCTGGCATAAGGCTCTCCTGCAGCGGTTTCGGACACTTTACAGCTAAGGCGTCATCTTGGCATTGCTAGCAAAGGGATGACGTGGCCTTTTGCATCCTCTTCTGGCACCTACAGGAAACCAGGTCCTCCCGCATGATTCCAAGTCTTTGGACGAAAGATCCAAGCATGAAAGGCCTTCTTCAGTGTGCTTGAATGCAGAGGTCTTAGGGCTGCCCTTAAGCATTTAGCTTTAGAAACACAGCAAAGGATGGTTTCTCCACGTAGATCATGAGAGTGGTGTGATGCACGTGGTCAGTTCAGGCTGATAGAGTTGTGGCCCAGAGAAACGCTTTGTTCTGATGAAAGGATGACCAGATGAAGGACTCCAACAGCCTCTTCAATAAACGTTGTTGCAAGTCCTACTCTCAGCACACGTATGTTTCAGACTTAAGCTGCATTCCGAGAGTACACCATGCAAACATACGTTTGGGCATTCCACGGTGTATGAATTTGGAGAAAGCAACTGAAAGTGTTAGATAGTGAAGATTGAGCTCAGTGACCCCAGAAAAATTTCCATTGCACGGTTGAATTAAGCTGCCCTAGCCATCGGAGGAGCTTACTCGCCTGAGGCTCCTGGTCCTCCCTGCTTTTCACCTGTTGAACAGAACGCCCACCCGTCGTGCTTCCAATGCTGTGCAGAAAGCAGCTTTCTTTGCCTCTTCCCCTGAGGCTGGGCAGAAGGCCTCTTCACAGTATTCTCATATCTGGGAGTATAAGTATATACAAGAAGCTCTAATTTTCACAGCAGTGTTTGGCTGCCTTTCTGAATATGGCTGAGTAGGAAATCACATGATCTGAGACAGTCCCAGAGCCTTCTCTGCAGGACAACAGCTCTGAGGTTTGGGGCCTCATCGCCACCGCGCTTTGGAGAAGCTTGCACCCACCTGTTGCTTACATGGTGCCTGGGGATTAAAAAATGGGCACTCACGTTACAAAGCTCAGACTGTGGCATGGGAGACCGGCTTCCATAGCACCCAGACAACATGGGCCCCTCTGCAGCAACCGGGAAGTAGCAGGAAAACGCCACTTTTGAGAATTTCAAGGTAAATTCGTTGAATGCCGGAATTCTTCTGACAGCCGGCCTTCTTCAGCAAGGCTTCACTTGAATGGCAAAACAAGCGAGGGCGTGCCGCCGCTCAGCAAAAGAGAGTACTACACCGGATAAATCGCCCAGTCGCTCAGAGTGCAGCCACCCAAGACAGACACTGAAATCACACTGCAAGAAGAATTCATTGTACGCGGGAATTTTTCTTACAGAAAGTCTTCCACAGCAAGGCCGCATGCGATTGGCCCCACAAGCGAAGCATCTGCTGCTCAGCTGAAGACAGCTCCACACAGCAGACTTCACTCAGGTGCTTAGAGTGCAGGCACACAGGACAGACACGGAAAACACATTGAAAGCTGTTTCAGCATCTAGTGCAACGATGTCAATGATTCCTTGAATGGAGCATTCTGCGCTGCTTCCTTTCACCCACATAAGCTGAATCCAAAGCTGACTTGCCTCCACTACGTTTATTTCAGAGCATCTACTCTAACTTCCCTTGTGGCTAGTGGGAATGCCTATTCCAGGCCCACTTATGTCTTTGAGATAGAGGACGTATAGAGAATACAGCCTTTCACTACAACGTTTACTGGTTTCCATACCACATAGGAGCAAATTGCATGCAAGGCGAAAGCAACCTTGTGTTCTCTCAGGGAGGGTCTCCTCGGTGCACGGTGGAATGTTTCCTATTTCAAAGTCTGGCATAAGGCTCTCCTGCAGCGGTTTCGGACACTTTACAGCTAAGGCGTCATCATGGCATTGCTAGCAAAGGGATGACGTGGCCTTTTGCATCCTCTTCTGGCACCTACAGGAAACCAGGTCCTCCCGCATGATTCCAAGTCTTTGGACGAAAGATCCAAGCATGAAAGGCCTTCTTCAGTGTGCTTGAATGCAGAGGTCTTAGGGCTGCCCTTAAGCATTTAGCTTTAGAAACACAGCAAAGGATGGTTTCTCCACGTAGATCATGAGAGTGGTGTGATGCACGTGGTCAGTTCAGGCTGATAGAGTTGTGGCCCAGAGAAACGCTTTGTTCTGATGAAAGGATGACCAGATGAAGGACTCCAACAGCCTCTTCAATAAACGTTGTTGCAAGTCCTACTCTCAGCACACGTATGTTTCAGACTTAAGCTGCATTCCGAGAGTACACCATGCAAACATACGTTTGGGCATTCCACGGTGTATGAATTTGGAGAAAGCAACTGAAAGTGTTAGATAGTGAAGATTGAGCTCAGTGACCCCAGAAAAATTTCCATTGCACGGTTGAATTAAGCTGCCCTAGCCATCGGAGGAGCTTACTCGCCTGAGGCTCCTGGTCCTCCCTGCTTTTCACCTGTTGAACAGAACGCCCACCCGTCGTGCTTCCAATGCTGTGCAGAAAGCAGCTTTCTTTGCCTCTTCCCCTGAGGCTGGGCAGAAGGCCTCTTCACAGTATTCTCATATCTGGGAGTATAAGTATATACAAGAAGCTCTAATTTTCACAGCAGTGTTTGGCTGCCTTTCTGAATATGGCTGAGTAGGAAATCACATGATCTGAGACAGTCCCAGAGCCTTCTCTGCAGGACAACAGCTCTGAGGTTTGGGGCCTCATCGCCACCGCGCTTTGGAGAAGCTTGCACCCACCTGTTGCTTACATGGTGCCTGGGGATTAAAAAATGGGCACTCACGTTACAAAGCTCAGACTGTGGCATGGGAGACCGGCTTCCATAGCACCCAGACAACATGGGCCCCTCTGCAGCAACCGGGAAGTAGCAGGAAAACGCCACTTTTGAGAATTTCAAGGTAAATTCGTTGAATGCCGGAATTCTTCTGACAGCCGGCCTTCTTCAGCAAGGCTTCACTTGAATGGCAAAACAAGCGAGGGCGTGCCGCCGCTCAGCAAAAGAGAGTACTACACCGGATAAATCGCCCAGTCGCTCAGAGTGCAGCCACCCAAGACAGACACTGAAATCACACTGCAAGAAGAATTCATTGTACGCGGGAATTTTTCTTACAGAAAGTCTTCCACAGCAAGGCCGCATGCGATTGGCCCCACAAGCGAAGCATCTGCTGCTCAGCTGAAGACAGCTCCACACAGCAGACTTCACTCAGGTGCTTAGAGTGCAGGCACACAGGACAGACACGGAAAACACATTGAAAGCTGTTTCAGCATCTAGTGCAACGATGTCAATGATTCCTTGAATGGAGCATTCTGCGCTGCTTCCTTTCACCCACATAAGCTGAATCCAAAGCTGACTTGCCTCCACTACGTTTATTTCAGAGCATCTACTCTAACTTCCCTTGTGGCTAGTGGGAATGCCTATTCCAGGCCCACTTATGTCTTTGAGATAGAGGACGTATAGAGAATACAGCCTTTCACTACAACGTTTACTGGTTTCCATACCACATAGGAGCAAATTGCATGCAAGGCGAAAGCAACCTTGTGTTCTCTCAGGGAGGGTCTCCTCGGTGCACGGTGGAATGTTTCCTATTTCAAAGTCTGGCATAAGGCTCTCCTGCAGCGGTTTCGGACACTTTACAGCTAAGGCGTCATCATGGCATTGCTAGCAAAGGGATGACGTGGCCTTTTGCATCCTCTTCTGGCACCTACAGGAAACCAGGTCCTCCCGCATGATTCCAAGTCTTTGGACGAAAGATCCAAGCATGAAAGGCCTTCTTCAGTGTGCTTGAATGCAGAGGTCTTAGGGCTGCCCTTAAGCATTTAGCTTTAGAAACACAGCAAAGGATGGTTTCTCCACGTAGATCATGAGAGTGGTGTGATGCACGTGGTCAGTTCAGGCTGATAGAGTTGTGGCCCAGAGAAACGCTTTGTTCTGATGAAAGGATGACCAGATGAAGGACTCCAACAGCCTCTTCAATAAACGTTGTTGCAAGTCCTACTCTCAGCACACGTATGTTTCAGACTTAAGCTGCATTCCGAGAGTACACCATGCAAACATACGTTTGGGCATTCCACGGTGTATGAATTTGGAGAAAGCAACTGAAAGTGTTAGATAGTGAAGATTGAGCTCAGTGACCCCAGAAAAATTTCCATTGCACGGTTGAATTAAGCTGCCCTAGCCATCGGAGGAGCTTACTCGCCTGAGGCTCCTGGTCCTCCCTGCTTTTCACCTGTTGAACAGAACGCCCACCCGTCGTGCTTCCAATGCTGTGCAGAAAGCAGCTTTCTTTGCCTCTTCCCCTGAGGCTGGGCAGAAGGCCTCTTCACAGTATTCTCATATCTGGGAGTATAAGTATATACAAGAAGCTCTAATTTTCACAGCAGTGTTTGGCTGCCTTTCTGAATATGGCTGAGTAGGAAATCACATGATCTGAGACAGTCCCAGAGCCTTCTCTGCAGGACAACAGCTCTGAGGTTTGGGGCCTCATCGCCACCGCGCTTTGGAGAAGCTTGCACCCACCTGTTGCTTACATGGTGCCTGGGGATTAAAAAATGGGCACTCACGTTACAAAGCTCAGACTGTGGCATGGGAGACCGGCTTCCATAGCACCCAGACAACATGGGCCCCTCTGCAGCAACCGGGAAGTAGCAGGAAAACGCCACTTTTGAGAATTTCAAGGTAAATTCGTTGAATGCCGGAATTCTTCTGACAGCCGGCCTTCTTCAGCAAGGCTTCACTTGAATGGCAAAACAAGCGAGGGCGTGCCGCCGCTCAGCAAAAGAGAGTACTACACCGGATAAATCGCCCAGTCGCTCAGAGTGCAGCCACCCAAGACAGACACTGAAATCACACTGCAAGAAGAATTCATTGTACGCGGGAATTTTTCTTACAGAAAGTCTTCCACAGCAAGGCCGCATGCGATTGGCCCCACAAGCGAAGCATCTGCTGCTCAGCTGAAGACAGCTCCACACAGCAGACTTCACTCAGGTGCTTAGAGTGCAGGCACACAGGACAGACACGGAAAACACATTGAAAGCTGTTTCAGCATCTAGTGCAACGATGTCAATGATTCCTTGAATGGAGCATTCTGCGCTGCTTCCTTTCACCCACATAAGCTGAATCCAAAGCTGACTTGCCTCCACTACGTTTATTTCAGAGCATCTACTCTAACTTCCCTTGTGGCTAGTGGGAATGCCTATTCCAGGCCCACTTATGTCTTTGAGATAGAGGACGTATAGAGAATACAGCCTTTCACTACAACGTTTACTGGTTTCCATACCACATAGGAGCAAATTGCATGCAAGGCGAAAGCAACCTTGTGTTCTCTCAGGGAGGGTCTCCTCGGTGCACGGTGGAATGTTTCCTATTTCAAAGTCTGGCATAAGGCTCTCCTGCAGCGGTTTCGGACACTTTACAGCTAAGGCGTCATCATGGCATTGCTAGCAAAGGGATGACGTGGCCTTTTGCATCCTCTTCTGGCACCTACAGGAAACCAGGTCCTCCCGCATGATTCCAAGTCTTTGGACGAAAGATCCAAGCATGAAAGGCCTTCTTCAGTGTGCTTGAATGCAGAGGTCTTAGGGCTGCCCTTAAGCATTTAGCTTTAGAAACACAGCAAAGGATGGTTTCTCCACGTAGATCATGAGAGTGGTGTGATGCACGTGGTCAGTTCAGGCTGATAGAGTTGTGGCCCAGAGAAACGCTTTGTTCTGATGAAAGGATGATCAGATGAAGGACTCCAACAGCCTCTTCCCTAAACGTTGTTGCAAGTCCTACTCTCAGCACACGTATGTTTCAGACTTAAGCTGCATTCCGAGAGGACACCATGCAAACATACGTTTGGGCATTCCACGGTGTATGAATTTGGAGAAAGCAACTGAAAGTGTTAGATAGTGAAGATTGAGCTCAGTGACCCCAGAAAAATTTCCATTGCACGGTTGAATTAAGCTGCCCTAGCCATCGGAGGAGCTTACTCGCCTGAGGCTCCTGGTCCTCCCTGCTTTTCACCTGTTGAACAGAACGCCCACCCGTCGTGCTTCCAATGCTGTGCAGAAAGCAGCTTTCTTTGCCTCTTCCCCTGAGGCTGGGCAGAAGGCCTCTTCACAGTATTCTCATATCTGGGAGTATAAGTATATACAAGAAGCTCTAATTTTCACAGCAGTGTTTGGCTGCCTTTCTGAATATGGCTGAGTAGGAAATCACATGATCTGAGACAGTCCCAGAGCCTTCTCTGCAGGACAACAGCTCTGAGGTTTGGGGCCTCATCGCCACCGCGCTTTGGAGAAGCTTGCACCCACCTGTTGCTTACATGGTGCCTGGGGATTAAAAAATGGGCACTCACGTTACAAAGCTCAGACTGTGGCATGGGAGACCGGCTTCCATAGCACCCAGACAACATGGGCCCCTCTGCAGCAACCGGGAAGTAGCAGGAAAACGCCACTTTTGAGAATTTCAAGGTAAATTCGTTGAATGCCGGAATTCTTCTGACAGCCGGCCTTCTTCAGCAAGGCTTCACTTGAATGGCAAAACAAGCGAGGGCGTGCCGCCGCTCAGCAAAAGAGAGTACTACACCGGATAAATCGCCCAGTCGCTCAGAGTGCAGCCACCCAAGACAGACACTGAAATCACACTGCAAGAAGAATTCATTGTACGCGGGAATTTTTCTTACAGAAAGTCTTCCACAGCAAGGCCGCATGCGATTGGCCCCACAAGCGAAGCATCTGCTGCTCAGCTGAAGACAGCTCCACACAGCAGACTTCACTCAGGTGCTTAGAGTGCAGGCACACAGGACAGACACGGAAAACACATTGAAAGCTGTTTCAGCATCTAGTGCAACGATGTCAATGATTCCTTGAATGGAGCATTCTGCGCTGCTTCCTTTCACCCACATAAGCTGAATCCAAAGCTGACTTGCCTCCACTACGTTTATTTCAGAGCATCTACTCTAACTTCCCTTGTGGCTAGTGGGAATGCCTATTCCAGGCCCACTTATGTCTTTGAGATAGAGGACGTATAGAGAATACAGCCTTTCACTACAACGTTTACTGGTTTCCATACCACATAGGAGCAAATTGCATGCAAGGCGAAAGCAACCTTGTGTTCTCTCAGGGAGGGTCTCCTCGGTGCACGGTGGAATGTTTCCTATTTCAAAGTCTGGCATAAGGCTCTCCTGCAGCGGTTTCGGACACTTTACAGCTAAGGCGTCATCATGGCATTGCTAGCAAAGGGATGACGTGGCCTTTTGCATCCTCTTCTGGCACCTACAGGAAACCAGGTCCTCCCGCATGATTCCAAGTCTTTGGACGAAAGATCCAAGCATGAAAGGCCTTCTTCAGTGTGCTTGAATGCAGAGGTCTTAGGGCTGCCCTTAAGCATTTAGCTTTAGAAACACAGCAAAGGATGGTTTCTCCACGTAGATCATGAGAGTGGTGTGATGCACGTGGTCAGTTCAGGCTGATAGAGTTGTGGCCCAGAGAAACGCTTTGTTCTGATGAAAGGATGATCAGATGAAGGACTCCAACAGCCTCTTCCCTAAACGTTGTTGCAAGTCCTACTCTCAGCACACGTATGTTTCAGACTTAAGCTGCATTCCGAGAGGACACCATGCAAACATACGTTTGGGCATTCCACGGTGTATGAATTTGGAGAAAGCAACTGAAAGTGTTAGATAGTGAAGATTGAGCTCAGTGACCCCAGAAAAATTTCCATTGCACGGTTGAATTAAGCTGCCCTAGCCATCGGAGGAGCTTACTCGCCTGAGGCTCCTGGTCCTCCCTGCTTTTCACCTGTTGAACAGAACGCCCACCCGTCGTGCTTCCAATGCTGTGCAGAAAGCAGCTTTCTTTGCCTCTTCCGCTGAGGCTGGGCAGAAGGCCTCTTCACAGTATTCTCATATCTGGGAGTATAAGTATATACAAGAAGCTCTAATTTTCACAGCAGTGTTTGGCTGCCTTTCTGAATATGGCTGAGTAGGAAATCACATGATCTGAGACAGTCCCAGAGCCTTCTCTGCAGGACAACAGCTCTGAGGTTTGGGGCCTCATCGCCACCGCGCTTTGGAGAAGCTTGCACCCACCTGTTGCTTACATGGTGCCTGGGGATTAAAAAATGGGCACTCACGTTACAAAGCTCAGACTGTGGCATGGGAGACCGGCTTCCATAGCACCCAGACAACCTGGGCCCCTCTGCAGCAGCCGGGAAGTAGCAGGAAAACGCCACTTTTGAGAATTTCAAGGTAAATTCGTTGAATGCCGGAATTCTTCTGACAGCCGGCCTTCTTCAGCAAGGCTTCACTTGAATGGCAAAACAAGCGAGGGCGTGCCGCCGCTCAGCAAAAGAGAGTACTACACCGGATAAATCGCCCAGTCGCTCAGAGTGCAGCCACCCAAGACAGACACTGAAATCACACTGCAAGAAGAATTCGTTGTACGCGGGAATTTTTCTTACAGAAAGTCTTCCACAGCAAGGCCGCATGCGATTGGCCCCACAAGCGAAGCATCTGCTGCTCAGCTGAAGACAGCTCCACACAGCAGACTTCACTCAGGTGCTTAGAGTGCATGCACACAGGACAGACACGGAAAACACATTGAAAGCTGTTTCAGCATCTAGTGCAACGATGTCAATGATTCCTTGAATGGAGCATTCTGCGCTGCTTCCTTTCACCCACATAAGCTGAATCCAAAGCTGACTTGCCTCCACTACGTTTATTTCAGAGCATCTACTCTAACTTCCCTTGTGGCTAGTGGGAATGCCTATTCCAGGCCCACTTATGTCTTTGAGATAGAGGACGTATAGAGAATACAGCCTTTCACTACAACGTTTACTGGTTTCCATACCACATAGGAGCAAATTGCATGCAAGGCGAAAGCAACCTTGTGTTCTCTCAGGGAGGGTCTCCTCGGTGCACGGTGGAATGTTTCCTATTTCAAAGTCTGGCATAAGGCTCTCCTGCAGCGGTTTCGGACACTTTACAGCTAAGGCGTCATCATGGCATTGCTAGCAAAGGGATGACGTGGCCTTTTGCATCCTCTTCTGGCACCTACAGGAAACCAGGTCCTCCCGCATGATTCCAAGTCTTTGGACGAAAGATCCAAGCATGAAAGGCCTTCTTCAGTGTGCTTGAATGCAGAGGTCTTAGGGCTGCCCTTAAGCATTTAGCTTTAGAAACACAGCAAAGGATGGTTTCTCCACGTAGATCATGAGAGTGGTGTGATGCACGTGGTCAGTTCAGGCTGATAGAGTTGTGGCCCAGAGGAACGCTTTGTTCTGATGAAAGGATGATCAGATGAAGGACTCCAACAGCCTCTTCCCTAAACGTTGTTGCAAGTCCTACTCTCAGCACACGTATGTTTCAGACTTAAGCTGCATTCCGAGAGGACACCATGCAAACATACGTTTGGGCATTCCACGGTGTATGAATTTGGAGAAAGCAACTGAAAGTGTTAGTGAAGATTGAGCTCAGTGACCATAGAAAAATTTCCATTGCACGGTTGAATTAAGCTGCCCTAGCCATCGGAGGAGCTTACTCGCCTGAGGCTCCTGGTCCTCCCTGCTTTTCACCTGTTGAACAGAACGCCCACCCGTCGTGCTTCCAATGCTGTGCAGAAAGCAGCTTTCTTTGCCTCTTCCCCTGAGGCTGGGCAGAAGGCCTCTTCACAGTATTCTCATATCTGGGAGTATAAGTATATACAAGAAGCTCTAATTTTCACAGCAGTGTTTGGCTGCCTTTCTGAATATGGCTGAGTAGGAAATCACATGATCTGAGACAGTCCCAGAGCCTTCTCCGCAGGACAACAGCTCTGAGGTTTGGGGCCCCATCACCACCGCGCTTTGGAGAAGCTTGCACCCACCTGTTGCTTACATGGTGCCTGGGGATTAAAAAATGGGCACTCAGGTTACAAAGCTCAGACTGTGGCATGGGAGACCGGCTTCCATAGCACCCAGACAACCTGGGCCCCTCTGCAGCAGCCAGGAAGTAGCAGGAAATCGCCACTTTTGAGAATTTCAAGGTAAATTCGTTGAATGCCTGAATTCTTCTGACAGCCGGCCTTCTTCAGCAAGGCTTCACTTGAATGGCAAAACAAGCGAGGGCGTGCCGCCGCTCAGCAAAAGAGAGTACTACACCGGATAAATCGCCCAGTCGCTCAGAGTGCAGCCACCCAAGACAGACACTGAAATCACACTGCAAGAAGAATTCGTTGTACGCGGGAATTTTTCTTACAGAAAGTCTTCCACAGCAAGGCCGCATGCGATTGGCCCCACAAGCGAAGCATCTGCTGCTCAGCTGAAGACAGCTCCACACAGCAGACTTCACTCAGGTGCTTAGAGTGCAGGCACACAGGACAGACACGGAAAACACATTGAAAGCTGTTTCAGCATCCAGTGCAACGATGTCAATGATTCCTTGAATGGAGCATTCTGCGCTGCTTCCTTTCACCCACATAAGCTGAATCCAAAGCTGACTTGCCTCCACTACGTTTATTTCAGAGCATCTACTCTAACTTCCCTTGTGGCTAGTGGGAATGCCTATTCCAGGCCCACTTATGTCTTTGAGATAGAGGACGTATAGAGAATACAGCCTTTCACTACAACGTTTACTGGTTTCCATACCACATAGGAGCAAATTGCATGCAAGGCGAAAGCAACCTTGTGTTCTCTCAGGGAGGGTCTCCTCGGTGCACGGTGGAATGTTTCCTATTTCAAAGTCTGGCATAAGGCTCTCCTGCAGCGGTTTCGGACACTTTACAGCTAAGGCGTCATCATGGCATTGTTAGCAAAGGGATGACGTGGCCTTTTGCATCCTCTTCTGGCACCTACAGGAAACCAGGTCCTCCCGCATGATTCCAAGTCTTTGGACGAAAGATCCAAGCATGAAAGGCCTTCTTCAGTGTGCTTGAATGCAGAGGTCTTAGGGCTGCCCTTAAGCATTTAGCTTTAGAAACACAGCAAAGGATGGTTTCTCCACGTAGATCATGAGAGTGGTGTGATGCACGTGGTCAGTTCAGGCTGATAGAGTTGTGGCCCAGAGAAACGCTTTGTTCTGATGAAAGGATGACCAGATGAAGGACTCCAACAGCCTCTTCAATAAACGTTGTTGCAAGTCCTACTCTCAGCACACGTATGTTTCAGACTTAAGCTGCATTCCGAGAGTACACCATGCAAACATACGTTTGGGCATTCCACGGTGTATGAATTTGGAGAAAGCAACTGAAAGTGTTAGATAGTGAAGATTGAGCTCAGTGACCCCAGAAAAATTTCCATTGCACGGTTGAATTAAGCTGCCCTAGCCATCGGAGGAGCTTACTCGCCTGAGGCTCCTGGTCCTCCCTGCTTTTCACCTGTTGAACAGAACGCCCACCCGTCGTGCTTCCAATGCTGTGCAGAAAGCAGCTTTCTTTGCCTCTTCCCCTGAGGCTGGGCAGAAGGCCTCTTCACAGTATTCTCATATCTGGGAGTATAAGTATATACAAGAAGCTCTAATTTTCACAGCAGTGTTTGGCTGCCTTTCTGAATATGGCTGAGTAGGAAATCACATGATCTGAGACAGTCCCAGAGCCTTCTCTGCAGGACAACAGCTCTGAGGTTTGGGGCCTCATCGCCACCGCGCTTTGGAGAAGCTTGCACCCACCTGTTGCTTACATGGTGCCTGGGGATTAAAAAATGGGCACTCACGTTACAAAGCTCAGACTGTGGCATGGGAGACCGGCTTCCATAGCACCCAGACAACATGGGCCCCTCTGCAGCAACCGGGAAGTAGCAGGAAAACGCCACTTTTGAGAATTTCAAGGTAAATTCGTTGAATGCCGGAATTCTTCTGACAGCCGGCCTTCTTCAGCAAGGCTTCACTTGAATGGCAAAACAAGCGAGGGCGTGCCGCCGCTCAGCAAAAGAGAGTACTACACCGGATAAATCGCCCAGTCGCTCAGAGTGCAGCCACCCAAGACAGACACTGAAATCACACTGCAAGAAGAATTCATTGTACGCGGGAATTTTTCTTACAGAAAGTCTTCCACAGCAAGGCCGCATGCGATTGGCCCCACAAGCGAAGCATCTGCTGCTCAGCTGAAGACAGCTCCACACAGCAGACTTCACTCAGGTGCTTAGAGTGCAGGCACACAGGACAGACACGGAAAACACATTGAAAGCTGTTTCAGCATCTAGTGCAACGATGTCAATGATTCCTTGAATGGAGCATTCTGCGCTGCTTCCTTTCACCCACATAAGCTGAATCCAAAGCTGACTTGCCTCCACTACGTTTATTTCAGAGCATCTACTCTAACTTCCCTTGTGGCTAGTGGGAATGCCTATTCCAGGCCCACTTATGTCTTTGAGATAGAGGACGTATAGAGAATACAGCCTTTCACTACAACGTTTACTGGTTTCCATACCACATAGGAGCAAATTGCATGCAAGGCGAAAGCAACCTTGTGTTCTCTCAGGGAGGGTCTCCTCGGTGCACGGTGGAATGTTTCCTATTTCAAAGTCTGGCATAAGGCTCTCCTGCAGCGGTTTCGGACACTTTACAGCTAAGGCGTCATCATGGCATTGCTAGCAAAGGGATGACGTGGCCTTTTGCATCCTCTTCTGGCACCTACAGGAAACCAGGTCCTCCCGCATGATTCCAAGTCTTTGGACGAAAGATCCAAGCATGAAAGGCCTTCTTCAGTGTGCTTGAATGCAGAGGTCTTAGGGCTGCCCTTAAGCATTTAGCTTTAGAAACACAGCAAAGGATGGTTTCTCCACGTAGATCATGAGAGTGGTGTGATGCACGTGGTCAGTTCAGGCTGATAGAGTTGTGGCCCAGAGAAACGCTTTGTTCTGATGAAAGGATGATCAGATGAAGGACTCCAACAGCCTCTTCCCTAAACGTTGTTGCAAGTCCTACTCTCAGCACACGTATGTTTCAGACTTAAGCTGCATTCCGAGAGGACACCATGCAAACATACGTTTGGGCATTCCACGGTGTATGAATTTGGAGAAAGCAACTGAAAGTGTTAGTGAAGATTGAGCTCAGTGACCATAGAAAAATTTCCATTGCACGGTTGAATTAAGCTGCCCTAGCCATCGGAGGAGCTTACTCGCCTGAGGCTCCTGGTCCTCCCTGCTTTTCACCTGTTGAACAGAACGCCCACCCGTCGTGCTTCCAATGCTGTGCAGAAAGCAGCTTTCTTTGCCTCTTCCCCTGAGGCTGGGCAGAAGGCCTCTTCACAGTATTCTCATATCTGGGAGTATAAGTATATACAAGAAGCTCTAATTTTCACAGCAGTGTTTGGCTGCCTTTCTGAATATGGCTGAGTAGGAAATCACATGATCTGAGACAGTCCCAGAGCCTTCTCCGCAGGACAACAGCTCTGAGGTTTGGGGCCCCATCACCACCGCGCTTTGGAGAAGCTTGCACCCACCTGTTGCTTACATGGTGCCTGGGGATTAAAAAATGGGCACTCAGGTTACAAAGCTCAGACTGTGGCATGGGAGACCGGCTTCCATAGCACCCAGACAACCTGGGCCCCTCTGCAGCAGCCAGGAAGTAGCAGGAAATCGCCACTTTTGAGAATTTCAAGGTAAATTCGTTGAATGCCTGAATTCTTCTGACAGCCGGCCTTCTTCAGCAAGGCTTCACTTGAATGGCAAAACAAGCGAGGGCGTGCCGCCGCTCAGCAAAAGAGAGTACTACACCGGATAAATCGCCCAGTCGCTCAGAGTGCAGCCACCCAAGACAGACACTGAAATCACACTGCAAGAAGAATTCGTTGTACGCGGGAATTTTTCTTACAGAAAGTCTTCCACAGCAAGGCCGCATGCGATTGGCCCCACAAGCGAAGCATCTGCTGCTCAGCTGAAGACAGCTCCACACAGCAGACTTCACTCAGGTGCTTAGAGTGCAGGCACACAGGACAGACACGGAAAACACATTGAAAGCTGTTTCAGCATCTAGTGCAACGATGTCAATGATTCCTTGAATGGAGCATTCTGCGCTGCTTCCTTTCACCCACATAAGCTGAATCCAAAGCTGACTTGCCTCCACTACGTTTATTTCAGAGCATCTACTCTAACTTCCCTTGTGGCTAGTGGGAATGCCTATTCCAGGCCCACTTATGTCTTTGAGATAGAGGACGTATAGAGAATACAGCCTTTCACTACAACGTTTACTGGTTTCCATACCACATAGGAGCAAATTGCATGCAAGGCGAAAGCAACCTTGTGTTCTCTCAGGGAGGGTCTCCTCGGTGCACGGTGGAATGTTTCCTATTTCAAAGTCTGGCATAAGGCTCTCCTGCAGCGGTTTCGGACACTTTACAGCTAAGGCGTCATCATGGCATTGCTAGCAAAGGGATGACGTGGCCTTTTGCATCCTCTTCTGGCACCTACAGGAAACCAGGTCCTCCCGCATGATTCCAAGTCTTTGGACGAAAGATCCAAGCATGAAAGGCCTTCTTCAGTGTGCTTGAATGCAGAGGTCTTAGGGCTGCCCTTAAGCATTTAGCTTTAGAAACACAGCAAAGGATGGTTTCTCCACGTAGATCATGAGAGTGGTGTGATGCACGTGGTCAGTTCAGGCTGATAGAGTTGTGGCCCAGAGAAACGCTTTGTTCTGATGAAAGGATGACCAGATGAAGGACTCCAACAGCCTCTTCCCTAAACGTTGTTGCAAGTCCTACTCTCAGCACACGTATGTTTCAGACTTAAGCTGCATTCCGAGAGGACACCATGCAAACATACGTTTGGGCATTCCACGGTGTATGAATTTGGAGAAAGCAACTGAAAGTGTTAGATAGTGAAGATTGAGCTCAGTGACCCCAGAAAAATTTCCATTGCACGGTTGAATTAAGCTGCCCTAGCCATCGGAGGAGCTTATTCGCCTGAGGCTCCTGGTCCTCCCTGCTTTTCACCTGTTGAACAGAACGCCCACCCGTCGTGCTTCCAATGCTGTGCAGAAAGCAGCTTTCTTTGCCTCTTCCCCTGAGGCTGGGCAGAAGGCCTCTTCACAGTATTCTCATATCTGGGAGTATAAGTATATACAAGAAGCTCTAATTTTCACAGCAGTGTTTGGCTGCCTTTCTGAATATGGCTGAGTAGGAAATCACATGATCTGAGACAGTCCCAGAGCCTTCTCTGCAGGACAACAGCTCTGAGGTTTGGGGCCTCATCGCCACCGCGCTTTGGAGAAGCTTGCACCCACCTGTTGCTTACATGGTGCCTGGGGATTAAAAAATGGGCACTCACGTTACAAAGCTCAGACTGTGGCATGGGAGACCGGCTTCCATAGCACCCAGACAACATGGGCCCCTCTGCAGCAACCGGGAAGTAGCAGGAAAACGCCACTTTTGAGAATTTCAAGGTAAATTCGTTGAATGCCGGAATTCTTCTGACAGCCGGCCTTCTTCAGCAAGGCTTCACTTGAATGACAAAACAAGCGAGGGCGTGCCGCCGCTCAGCAAAAGAGAGTACTACACCGGATAAATCGCCCAGTCGCTCAGAGTGCAGCCACCCAAGACAGACACTGAAATCACACTGCAAGAAGAATTCATTGTACGCGGGAATTTTTCTTACAGAAAGTCTTCCACAGCAAGGCCGCATGCGATTGGCCCCACAAGCGAAGCATCTGCTGCTCAGCTGAAGACAGCTCCACACAGCAGACTTCACTCAGGTGCTTAGAGTGCAGGCACACAGGACAGACACGGAAAACACATTGAAAGCTGTTTCAGCATCTAGTGCAACGATGTCAATGATTCCTTGAATGGAGCATTCTGCGCTGCTTCCTTTCACCCACATAAGCTGAATCCAAAGCTGACTTGCCTCCACTACGTTTATTTCAGAGCATCTACTCTAACTTCCCTTGTGGCTAGTGGGAATGCCTATTCCAGGCCCACTTATGTCTTTGAGATAGAGGACGTATAGAGAATACAGCCTTTCACTACAACGTTTACTGGTTTCCATACCACATAGGAGCAAATTGCATGCAAGGCGAAAGCAACCTTGTGTTCTCTCAGGGAGGGTCTCCTCGGTGCACGGTGGAATGTTTCCTATTTCAAAGTCTGGCATAAGGCTCTCCTGCAGCGGTTTCGGACACTTTACAGCTAAGGCGTCATCATGGCATTGCTAGCAAAGGAATGACGTGGCCTTTTGCATCCTCTTCTGGCACCTACAGGAAACCAGGTCCTCCCGCATGATTCCAAGTCTTTGGACGAAAGATCCAAGCATGAAAGACCTTCTTCAGTGTGCTTGAATGCAGAGATCTTAGGGCTGCCCTTAAGCATTTAGCTTTAGAAACACAGCAAAGGATGGTTTCTCCACGTAGATCATGAGAGTGGTGTGATGCACGTGGTCAGTTCAGGCTGATAGAGTTGTGGCCCAGAGAAACGCTTTGTTCTGATGAAAGGATGACCAGATGAAGGACTCCAACAGCCTCTTCCCTAAACGTTGTTGCAAGTCCTACTCTCAGCACACGTATGTTTCAGACTTAAGCTGCATTCCGAGAGGACACCATGCAAACATACGTTTGGGCATTCCACGGTGTATGAATTTGGAGAAAGCAACTGAAAGTGTTAGTGAAGATTGAGCTCAGTGACCATAGAAAAATTTCCATTGCACGGTTGAATTAAGCTGCCCTAGCCATCGGAGGAGCTTACTCGCCTGAGGCTCCTGGTCCTCCCTGCTTTTCACCTGTTGAACAGAACGCCCACCCGTCGTGCTTCCAATGCTGTGCAGAAAGCAGCTTTCTTTGCCTCTTCCCCTGAGGCTGGGCAGAAGGCCTCTTCACAGTATTCTCATATCTGGGAGTATAAGTATATACAAGAAGCTCTAATTTTCACAGCAGTGTTTGGCTGCCTTTCTGAATATGGCTGAGTAGGAAATCACATGATCTGAGACAGTCCCAGAGCCTTCTCCGCAGGACAACAGCTCTGAGGTTTGGGGCCCCATCACCACCGCGCTTTGGAGAAGCTTGCACCCACCTGTTGCTTACATGGTGCCTGGGGATTAAAAAATGGGCACTCAGGTTACAAAGCTCAGACTGTGGCATGGGAGACCGGCTTCCATAGCACCCAGACAACCTGGGCCCCTCTGCAGCAGCCAGGAAGTAGCAGGAAATCGCCACTTTTGAGAATTTCAAGGTAAATTCGTTGAATGCCTGAATTCTTCTGACAGCCGGCCTTCTTCAGCAAGGCTTCACTTGAATGGCAAAACAAGCGAGGGCGTGCCGCCGCTCAGCAAAAGAGAGTACTACACCGGATAAATCGCCCAGTCGCTCAGAGTGCAGCCACCCAAGACAGACACTGAAATCACACTGCAAGAAGAATTCATTGTACGCGGGAATTTTTCTTACAGAAAGTCTTCCACAGCAAGGCCGCATGCGATTGGCCCCACAAGCGAAGCATCTGCTGCTCAGCTGAAGACAGCTCCACACAGCAGACTTCACTCAGGTGCTTAGAGTGCAGGCACACAGGACAGACACGGAAAACACATTGAAAGCTGTTTCAGCATCTAGTGCAACGATGTCAATGATTCCTTGAATGGAGCATTCTGCGCTGCTTCCTTTCACCCACATAAGCTGAATCCAAAGCTGACTTGCCTCCACTACGTTTATTTCAGAGCATCTACTCTAACTTCCCTTGTGGCTAGTGGGAATGCCTATTCCAGGCCCACTTATGTCTTTGAGATAGAGGACGTATAGAGAATACAGCCTTTCACTACAACGTTTACTGGTTTCCATACCACATAGGAGCAAATTGCATGCAAGGCGAAAGCAACCTTGTGTTCTCTCAGGGAGGGTCTCCTCGGTGCACGGTGGAATGTTTCCTATTTCAAAGTCTGGCATAAGGCTCTCCTGCAGTGGTTTCGGACACTTTACAGCTAAGGCGTCATCATGGCATTGCTAGCAAAGGGATGACGTGGCCTTTTGCATCCTCTTCTGGCACCTACAGGAAACCAGGTCCTCCCGCATGATTCCAAGTCTTTGGACGAAAGATCCAAGCATGAAAGACCTTCTTCAGTGTGCTTGAATGCAGAGATCTTAGGGCTGCCCTTAAGCATTTAGCTTTAGAAACACAGCAAAGGATGGTTTCTCCACGTAGATCATGAGAGTGGTGTGATGCACGTGGTCAGTTCAGGCTGATAGAGTTGTGGCCTAGAGGAACGCTTTGTTCTGATGAAAGGATGACCAGATGAAGGACTCCAACAGCCTCTTCCCTAAACGTTGTTGCAAGTCCTACTCTCAGCACACGTATGTTTCAGACTTAAGCTGCATTCCGAGAGGACACCATGCAAACATACGTTTGGGCATTCCACGGTGTATGAATTTGGAGAAAGCAACTGAAAGTGTTAGTGAAGATTGAGCTCAGTGACCATAGAAAAATTTCCATTGCACGGTTGAATTAAGCTGCCCTAGCCATCGGAGGAGCTTACTCGCCTGAGGCTCCTGGTCCTCCCTGCTTTTCACCTGTTGAACAGAACGCCCACCCGTCGTGCTTCCAATGCTGTGCAGAAAGCAGCTTTCTTTGCCTCTTCCCCTGAGGCTGGGCAGAAGGCCTCTTCACAGTATTCTCATATCTGGGAGTATAAGTATATACAAGAAGCTCTAATTTTCACAGCAGTGTTTGGCTGCCTTTCTGAATATGGCTGAGTAGGAAATCACATGATCTGAGACAGTCCCAGAGCCTTCTCCGCAGGACAACAGCTCTGAGGTTTGGGGCCTCATCACCACCGCGCTTTGGAGAAGCTTGCACCCACCTGTTGCTTACATGGTGCCTGGGGATTAAAAAATGGGCACTCAGGTTACAAAGCTCAGACTGTGGCATGGGAGACCGGCTTCCATAGCACCCAGACAACCTGGGCCCCTCTGCAGCAGCCAGGAAGTAGCAGGAAATCGCCACTTTTGAGAATTTCAAGGTAAATTCGTTGAATGCCTGAATTCTTCTGACAGCCGGCCTTCTTCAGCAAGGCTTCACTTGAATGGCAAAACAAGCGAGGGCGTGCCGCCGCTCAGCAAAAGAGAGTACTACACCGGATAAATCGCCCAGTCGCTCAGAGTGCAGCCACCCAAGACAGACACTGAAATCACACTGCAAGAAGAATTCGTTGTACGCGGGAATTTTTCTTACAGAAAGTCTTCCACAGCAAGGCCGCATGCGATTGGCCCCACAAGCGAAGCATCTGCTGCTCAGCTGAAGACAGCTCCACACAGCAGACTTCACTCAGGTGCTTAGAGTGCAGGCACACAGGACAGACACGGAAAACACATTGAAAGCTGTTTCAGCATCTAGTGCAACGATGTCAATGATTCCTTGAATGGAGCATTCTGCGCTGCTTCCTTTCACCCACATAAGCTGAATCCAAAGCTGACTTGCCTCCACTACGTTTATTTCAGAGCATCTACTCTAACTTCCCTTGTGGCTAGTGGGAATGCCTATTCCAGGCCCACTTATGTCTTTGAGATAGAGGACGTATAGAGAATACAGCCTTTCACTACAACGTTTACTGGTTTCCATACCACATAGGAGCAAATTGCATGCAAGGCGAAAGCAACCTTGTGTTCTCTCAGGGAGGGTCTCCTCGGTGCACGGTGGAATGTTTCCTATTTCAAAGTCTGGCATAAGGCTCTCCTGCAGCGGTTTCGGACACTTTACAGCTAAGGCGTCATCATGGCATTGTTAGCAAAGGGATGACGTGGCCTTTTGCATCCTCTTCTGGCACCTACAGGAAACCAGGTCCTCCCGCATGATTCCAAGTCTTTGGACGAAAGATCCAAGCATGAAAGGCCTTCTTCAGTGTGCTTGAATGCAGAGGTCTTAGGGCTGCCCTTAAGCATTTAGCTTTAGAAACACAGCAAAGGATGGTTTCTCCACGTAGATCATGAGAGTGGTGTGATGCACATGGTCAGTTCAGGCTGATAGAGTTGTGGCCCAGAGAAACGCTTTGTTCTGATGAAAGGATGACCAGATGAAGGACTCCAACAGCCTCTTCCCTAAACGTTGTTGCAAGTCCTACTCTCAGCACACGTATGTTTCAGACTTAAGCTGCATTCCGAGAGGACACCATGCAAACATACGTTTGGGCATTCCACGGTGTATGAATTTGGAGAAAGCAACTGAAAATGTTAGATAGTGAAGATTGAGCTCAGTGACCCCAGAAAAATTTCCATTGCACGGTTGAATTAAGCTGCCCTAGCCATCGGAGGAGCTTACTCGCCTGAGGCTCCTGGTCCTCCCTGCTTTTCACCTGTTGAACAGAACGCCCACCCGTCGTGCTTCCAATGCTGTGCAGAAAGCAGCTTTCTTTGCCTCTTCCCCTGAGGCTGGGCAGAAGGCCTCTTCACAGTATTCTCATATCTGGGAGTATAAGTATATACAAGAAGCTCTAATTTTCACAGCAGTGTTTGGCTGCCTTTCTGAATATGGCTGAGTAGGAAATCACATGATCTGAGACAGTCCCAGAGCCTTCTCCGCAGGACAACAGCTCTGAGGTTTGGGGCCCCATCACCACCGCGCTTTGGAGAAGCTTGCACCCACCTGTTGCTTACATGGTGCCTGGGGATTAAAAAATGGGCACTCAGGTTACAAAGCTCAGACTGTGGCATGGGAGACCGGCTTCCATAGCACCCAGACAACCTGGGCCCCTCTGCAGCAGCCAGGAAGTAGCAGGAAATCGCCACTTTTGAGAATTTCAAGGTAAATTCGTTGAATGCCTGAATTCTTCTGACAGCCGGCCTTCTTCAGCAAGGCTTCACTTGAATGGCAAAACAAGCGAGGGCGTGCCGCCGCTCAGCAAAAGAGAGTACTACACCGGATAAATCGCCCAGTCGCTCAGAGTGCAGCCACCCAAGACAGACACTGAAATCACACTGCAAGAAGAATTCGTTGTACGCGGGAATTTTTCTTACAGAAAGTCTTCCACAGCAAGGCCGCATGCGATTGGCCCCACAAGCGAAGCATCTGCTGCTCAGCTGAAGACAGCTCCACACAGCAGACTTCACTCAGGTGCTTAGAGTGCAGGCACACAGGACAGACACGGAAAACACATTGAAAGCTGTTTCAGCATCTAGTGCAACGATGTCAATGATTCCTTGAATGGAGCATTCTGCGCTGCTTCCTTTCACCCACATAAGCTGAATCCAAAGCTGACTTGCCTCCACTACGTTTATTTCAGAGCATCTACTCTAACTTCCCTTGTGGCTAGTGGGAATGCCTATTCCAGGCCCACTTATGTCTTTGAGATAGAGGACGTATAGAGAATACAGCCTTTCACTACAACGTTTACTGGTTTCCATACCACATAGGAGCAAATTGCATGCAAGGCGAAAGCAACCTTGTGTTCTCTCAGGGAGGGTCTCCTCGGTGCACGGTGGAATGTTTCCTATTTCAAAGTCTGGCATAAGGCTCTCCTGCAGCGGTTTCGGACACTTTACAGCTAAGGCGTCATCATGGCATTGCTAGCAAAGGGATGACGTGGCCTTTTGCATCCTCTTCTGGCACCTACAGGAAACCAGGTCCTCCCGCATGATTCCAAGTCTTTGGACGAAAGATCCAAGCATGAAAGGCCTTCTTCAGTGTGCTTGAATGCAGAGGTCTTAGGGCTGCCCTTAAGCATTTAGCTTTAGAAACACAGCAAAGGATGGTTTCTCCACGTAGATCATGAGAGTGGTGTGATGCACGTGGTCAGTTCAGGCTGATAGAGTTGTGGCCCAGAGAAACGCTTTGTTCTGATGAAAGGATGACCAGATGAAGGACTCCAACAGCCTCTTCCCTAAACGTTGTTGCAAGTCCTACTCTCAGCACACGTATGTTTCAGACTTAAGCTGCATTCCGAGAGGACAGCATGCAAACATACGTTTGGGCATTCCACGGTGTATGAATTTGGAGAAAGCAACTGAAAGTGTTAGATAGTGAAGATTGAGCTCAGTGACCCCAGAAAAATTTCCATTGCACGGTTGAATTAAGCTGCCCTAGCCATCGGAGGAGCTTACTCGCCTGAGGCTCCTGGTCCTCCCTGCTTTTCACCTGTTGAACAGAACGCCCACCCGTCGTGCTTCCAATGCTGTGCAGAAAGCAGCTTTCTTTGCCTCTTCCCCTGAGGCTGGGCAGAAGGCCTCTTCACAGTATTCTCATATCTGGGAGTATAAGTATATACAAGAAGCTCTAATTTTCACAGCAGTGTTTGGCTGCCTTTCTGAATATGGCTGAGTAGGAAATCACATGATCTGAGACAGTCCCAGAGCCTTCTCTGCAGGACAACAGCTCTGAGGTTTGGGGCCTCATCACCACCACGCTTTGGAGAAGCTTGCACACACCTGTTGCTTACATGATGCCTGGGGATTAAAAAATGGGCACTCAGGTTACAAAGCTCAGACTGTGGCATGGGAGACCGGCTTCCATACCACCCAGACAACCTGGGCCCCTCTGCAGCAGCCGGGAAGTAGCAGGAAAACGCCACTTTTGAGAATTTCAAGGTAAATTCGTTGAATGCCGGAATTCTTCTGACAGCCGGCTTTCTTCAGCAAGGCTTCACTTGAATGGCAAAACAAGCGAGGGCGTGCCGCCGCTCAGCAAAAGAGAGTACTACACCGGATAAATCGCCCAGTCGCTCAGAGTGCAGCCACCCAAGACAGACACTGAAATCACACTGCAAGAAGAATTCGTTGTACGCGGGAATTTTTCTTACAGAAAGTCTTCCACAGCAAGGCCGCATGCGATAGGCCCCACAAGCGAAGCATCTGCTGCTCAGCTGAAGACAGCTCCACACAGCAGACTTCACTCAGGTGCTTAGAGTGCAGGCACACAGGACAGACACGGAAAACACATTGAAAGCTGTTTCAGCATCTAGTGCAACGATGTCAATGATTCCTTGAATGGAGCATTCTGCGCTGCTTCCTTTCACCCACATAAGCTGAATCCAAAGCTGACTTGCCTCCACTACGTTTATTTCAGAGCATCTACTCTAACTTCCCTTGTGGCTAGTGGGAATGCCTATTCCAGGCCCACTTATGTCTTTGAGATAGAGGACGTACAGAGAATACAGCCTTTCACTACAACGTTTACTGGTTTCCATACCACATAGGAGCAAATTGCATGCAAGGCGAAAGCAACCTTGTGTTCTCTCACGGAGGGTCTCCTCAGTGCACGGTGGAATGTTTCCTATTTCAAAGTCTGGCATAAGGCTCTCCTGCAGCGGTTTCGGACACTTTACAGCTAAGGCGTCATCATGGCATTGCTAGCAAAGGGATGACGTGGCCTTTTGCATCCTCTTCTGGCACCTACAGGAAACCAGGTCCTCCCGCATGATTCCAAGTCTTTGGACGAAAGATCCAAGCATGAAAGGCCTTCTTCAGTGTGCTTGAATGCAGAGGTCTTAGGGCTGCCCTTAAGCATTTAGCTTTAGAAACACAGCAAAGGATGGTTTCTCCACGTAGATCATGAGAGTGGTGTGATGCACGTGGTCAGTTCAGGCTGATAGAGTTGTGGCCCAGAGAAACGCTTTGTTCTGATGAAAGGATGATCAGATGAAGGACTCCAACAGCCTCTTCCCTAAACGTTGTTGCAAGTCCTACTCTCAGCACACGTATGTTTCAGACTTAAGCTGCATTCCGAGAGGACACCATGCAAACATACGTTTGGGCATTCCACGGTGTATGAATTTGGAGAAAGCAACTGAAAGTGTTAGATAGTGAAGATTGAGCTCAGTGACCCCAGAAAAATTTCCATTGCACGGTTGAATTAAGCTGCCCTAGCCATCGGAGGAGCTTACTCGCCTGAGGCTCCTGGTCCTCCCTGCTTTTCACCTGTTGAACAGAACGCCCACCCGTCGTGCTTCCAATGCTGTGCAGAAAGCAGCTTTCTTTGCCTCTTCCCCTGAGGCTGGGCAGAAGGCCTCTTCACAGTATTCTCATATCTGGGAGTATAAGTATATACAAGAAGCTCTAATTTTCAAGGCAGTGTTTGGCTGCCTTTCTGAATATGGCTGAGTAGGAAATCACATGATCTGAGACAGTCCCAGAGCCTTCTCTGCAGGACAACAGCTCTGAGGTTTGGGGCCTCATCGCCACCGCGCTTTGGAGAAGCTTGCACCCACCTGTTGCTTACATGGTGCCTGGGGATTAAAAAATGGGCACTCACGTTACAAAGCTCAGACTGTGGCATGGGAGACCGGCTTCCATACCACCCAGACAACCTGGGCCCCTCTGCAGCAGCCGGGAAGTAGCAGGAAAACGCCACTTTTGAGAATTTCAAGGTAAATTCGTTGAATGCCGGAATTCTTCTGACAGCCGGCCTTCTTCAGCAAGGCTTCACTTGAATGGCAAAACAAGCGAGGGCGTGCCGCCGCTCAGCAAAAGAGAGTACTACACCGGATAAATCGCCCAGTCGCTCAGAGTGCAGCCACCCAAGACAGACACTGAAATCACACTGCAAGAAGAATTCGTTGTACGCGGGAATTTTTCTTACAGAAAGTCTTCCACAGCAAGGCCGCATGCGATTGGCCCCACAAGCGAAGCATCTGCTGCTCAGCTGAAGACAGCTCCACACAGCAGACTTCACTCAGGTGCTTAGAGTGCAGGCACACAGGACAGACACGGAAAACACATTGAAAGCTGTTTCAGCATCTAGTGCAACGATGTCAATGATTCCTTGAATGGAGCATTCTGCGCTGCTTCCTTTCACCCACATAAGCTGAATCCAAAGCTGACTTGCCTCCACTACGTTTATTTCAGAGCATCTACTCTAACTTCCCTTGTGGCTAGTGGGAATGCCTATTCCAGGCCCACTTATGTCTTTGAGATAGAGGACGTATAGAGAATACAGCCTTTCACTACAACGTTTACTGGTTTCCATACCACATAGGAGCAAATTGCATGCAAGGCGAAAGCAACCTTGTGTTCTCTCAGGGAGGGTCTCCTCGGTGCACGGTGGAATGTTTCCTATTTCAAAGTCTGGCATAAGGCTCTCCTGCAGCGGTTTCGGACACTTTACAGCTAAGGCGTCATCATGGCATTGCTAGCAAAGGGATGACGTGGCCTTTTGCATCCTCTTCTGGCACCTACAGGAAACCAGGTCCTCCCGCATGATTCCAAGTCTTTGGACGAAAGATCCAAGCATGAAAGGCCTTCTTCAGTGTGCTTGAATGCAGAGGTCTTAGGGCTGCCCTTAAGCATTTAGCTTTAGAAACACAGCAAAGGATGGTTTCTCCACGTAGATCATGAGAGTGGTGTGATGCACGTGGTCAGTTCAGGCTGATAGAGTTGTGGCCTAGAGGAACGCTTTGTTCTGATGAAAGGATGACCAGATGAAGGACTCCAACAGCCTCTTCCCTAAACGTTGTTGCAAGTCCTACTCTCAGCACACGTATGTTTCAGACTTAAGCTGCATTCCGAGAGGACACCATGCAAACATACGTTTGGGCATTCCACGGTGTATGAATTTGGAGAAAGCAACTGAAAGTGTTAGTGAAGATTGAGCTCAGTGACCATAGAAAAATTTCCATTGCACGGTTGAATTAAGCTGCCCTAGCCATCGGAGGAGCTTACTCGCCTGAGGCTCCTGGTCCTCCCTGCTTTTCACCTGTTGAACAGAACGCCCACCCGTCGTGCTTCCAATGCTGTGCAGAAAGCAGCTTTCTTTGCCTCTTCCCCTGAGGCTGGGCAGAAGGCCTCTTCACAGTATTCTCATATCTGGGAGTATAAGTATATACAAGAAGCTCTAATTTTCACAGCAGTGTTTGGCTGCCTTTCTGAATATGGCTGAGTAGGAAATCACATGATCTGAGACAGTCCCAGAGCCTTCTCCGCAGGACAACAGCTCTGAGGTTTGGGGCCCCATCACCACCGCGCTTTGGAGAAGCTTGCACCCACCTGTTGCTTACATGGTGCCTGGGGATTAAAAAATGGGCACTCAGGTTACAAAGCTCAGACTGTGGCATGGGAGACCGGCTTCCATAGCACCCAGACAACCTGGGCCCCTCTGCAGCAGCCAGGAAGTAGCAGGAAATCGCCACTTTTGAGAATTTCAAGGTAAATTCGTTGAATGCCTGAATTCTTCTGACAGCCGGCCTTCTTCAGCAAGGCTTCACTTGAATGGCAAAACAAGCGAGGGCGTGCCGCCGCTCAGCAAAAGAGAGTACTACACCGGATAAATCGCCCAGTCGCTCAGAGTGCAGCCACCCAAGACAGACACTGAAATCACACTGCAAGAAGAATTCGTTGTACGCGGGAATTTTTCTTACAGAAAGTCTTCCACAGCAAGGCCGCATGCGATTGGCCCCACAAGCGAAGCATCTGCTGCTCAGCTGAAGACAGCTCCACACAGCAGACTTCAATCAGGTGCTTAGAGTGCAGGCACACAGGACAGACACGGAAAACACATTGAAAGCTGTTTCAGCATCTAGTGCAACGATGTCAATGATTCCTTGAATGGAGCATTCTGCGCTGCTTCCTTTCACCCACATAAGCTGAATCCAAAGCTGACTTGCCTCCACTACGTTTATTTCAGAGCATCTACTCTAACTTCCCTTGTGGCTAGTGGGAATGCCTATTCCAGGCCCACTTATGTCTTTGAGATAGAGGACGTATAGAGAATACAGCCTTTCACTACAACGTTTACTGGTTTCCATACCACATAGGAGCAAATTGCATGCAAGGCGAAAGCAACCTTGTGTTCTCTCAGGGAGGGTCTCCTCGGTGCACGGTGGAATGTTTCCTATTTCAAAGTCTGGCATAAGGCTCTCCTGCAGCGGTTTCGGACACTTTACAGCTAAGGCGTCATCATGGCATTGCTAGCAAAGGGATGACGTGGCCTTTTGCATCCTCTTCTGGCACCTACAGGAAACCAGGTCCTCCCGCATGATTCCAAGTCTTTGGACGAAAGATCCAAGCATGAAAGGCCTTCTTCAGTGTGCTTGAATGCAGAGGTCTTAGGGCTGCCCTTAAGCATTTAGCTTTAGAAACACAGCAAAGGATGGTTTCTCCACGTAGATCATGAGAGTGGTGTGATGCACGTGGTCAGTTCAGGCTGATAGAGTTGTGGCCCAGAGAAACGCTTTGTTCTGATGAAAGGATGACCAGATGAAGGACTCCAACAGCCTCTTCCCTAAACGTTGTTGCAAGTCCTACTCTCAGCACACGTATGTTTCAGACTTAAGCTGCATTCCGAGAGGACACCATGCAAACATACGTTTGGGCATTCCACGGTGTATGAATTTGGAGAAAGCAACTGAAAGTGTTAGATAGTGAAGATTGAGCTCAGTGACCCCAGAAAAATTTCCATTGCACGGTTGAATTAAGCTGCCCTAGCCATCGGAGGAGCTTACTCGCCTGAGGCTCCTGGTCCTCCCTGCTTTTCACCTGTTGAACAGAACGCCCACCCGTCGTGCTTCCAATGCTGTGCAGAAAGCAGCTTTCTTTGCCTCTTCCCCTGAGGCTGGGCAGAAGGCCTCTTCACAGTATTCTCATATCTGGGAGTATAAGTATATACAAGAAGCTCTAATTTTCACAGCAGTGTTTGGCTGCCTTTCTGAATATGGCTGAGTAGGAAATCACATGATCTGAGACAGTCCCAGAGCCTTCTCTGCAGGACAACAGCTCTGAGGTTTGGGGCCTCATCACCACCACGCTTTGGAGAAGCTTGCACACACCTGTTGCTTACATGATGCCTGGGGATTAAAAAATGGGCACTCAGGTTACAAAGCTCAGACTGTGGCATGGGAGACCGGCTTCCATAGCACCCAGACAACCTGGGCCCCTCTGCAGCAGCCGGGAAGTAGCAGGAAAACGCCACTTTTGAGAATTTCAAGGTAAATTCGTTGAATGCCGGAATTCTTCTGACAGCCGGCTTTCTTCAGCAAGGCTTCACTTGAATGGCAAAACAAGCGAGGGCGTGCCGCCGCTCAGCAAAAGAGAGTACTACACCGGATAAATCGCCCAGTCGCTCAGAGTGCAGCCACCCAAGACAGACACTGAAATCACACTGCAAGAAGAATTCGTTGTACGCGGGAATTTTTCTTACAGAAAGTCTTCCACAGCAAGGCCGCATGCGATTGGCCCCACAAGCGAAGCATCTGCTGCTCAGCTGAAGACAGCTCCACACAGCAGACTTCACTCAGGTGCTTAGAGTGCAGGCACACAGGACAGACACGGAAAACACATTGAAAGCTGTTTCAGCATCTAGTGCAACGATGTCAATGATTCCTTGAATGGAGCATTCTGCGCTGCTTCCTTTCACCCACATAAGCTGAATCCAAAGCTGACTTGCCTCCACTACGTTTATTTCAGAGCATCTACTCTAACTTCCCTTGTGGCTAGTGGGAATGCCTATTCCAGGCCCACTTATGTCTTTGAGATAGAGGACGTATAGAGAATACAGCCTTTCACTACAACGTTTACTGGTTTCCATACCACATAGGAGCAAATTGCATGCAAGGCGAAAGCAACCTTGTGTTCTCTCAGGGAGGGTCTCCTCGGTGCACGGTGGAATGTTTCCTATTTCAAAGTCTGGCATAAGGCTCTCCTGCAGCGGTTTCGGACACTTTACAGCTAAGGCGTCATCATGGCATTGCTAGCAAAGGGATGACGTGGCCTTTTGCATCCTCTTCTGGCACCTACAGGAAACCAGGTCCTCCCGCATGATTCCAAGTCTTTGGACGAAAGATCCAAGCATGAAAGACCTTCTTCAGTGTGCTTGAATGCAGAGATCTTAGGGCTGCCCTTAAGCATTTAGCTTTAGAAACACAGCAAAGGATGGTTTCTCCACGTAGATCATGAGAGTGGTGTGATGCACGTGGTCAGTTCAGGCTGATAGAGTTGTGGCCTAGAGGAACGCTTTGTTCTGATGAAAGGATGACCAGATGAAGGACTCCAACAGCCTCTTCCCTAAACGTTGTTGCAAGTCCTACTCTCAGCACACGTATGTTTCAGACTTAAGCTGCATTCCGAGAGGACACCATGCAAACATACGTTTGGGCATTCCACGGTGTATGAATTTGGAGAAAGCAACTGAAAGTGTTAGTGAAGATTGAGCTCAGTGACCATAGAAAAATTTCCATTGCACGGTTGAATTAAGCTGCCCTAGCCATCGGAGGAGCTTACTCGCCTGAGGCTCCTGGTCCTCCCTGCTTTTCACCTGTTGAACAGAACGCCCACCCGTCGTGCTTCCAATGCTGTGCAGAAAGCAGCTTTCTTTGCCTCTTCCCCTGAGGCTGGGCAGAAGGCCTCTTCACAGTATTCTCATATCTGGGAGTATAAGTATATACAAGAAGCTCTAATTTTCACAGCAGTGTTTGGCTGCCTTTCTGAATATGGCTGAGTAGGAAATCACATGATCTGAGACAGTCCCAGAGCCTTCTCCGCAGGACAACAGCTCTGAGGTTTGGGGCCTCATCACCACCGCGCTTTGGAGAAGCTTGCACCCACCTGTTGCTTACATGGTGCCTGGGGATTAAAAAATGGGCACTCAGGTTACAAAGCTCAGACTGTGGCATGGGAGACCGGCTTCCATAGCACCCAGACAACCTGGGCCCCTCTGCAGCAGCCAGGAAGTAGCAGGAAATCGCCACTTTTGAGAATTTCAAGGTAAATTCGTTGAATGCCTGAATTCTTCTGACAGCCGGCCTTCTTCAGCAAGGCTTCACTTGAATGGCAAAACAAGCGAGGGCGTGCCGCCGCTCAGCAAAAGAGAGTACTACACCGGATAAATCGCCCAGTCGCTCAGAGTGCAGCCACCCAAGACAGACACTGAAATCACACTGCAAGAAGAATTCGTTGTACGCGGGAATTTTTCTTACAGAAAGTCTTCCACAGCAAGGCCGCATGCGATTGGCCCCACAAGCGAAGCATCTGCTGCTCAGCTGAAGACAGCTCCACACAGCAGACTTCACTCAGGTGCTTAGAGTGCAGGCACACAGGACAGACACGGAAAACACATTGAAAGCTGTTTCAGCATCTAGTGCAACGATGTCAATGATTCCTTGAATGGAGCATTCTGCGCTGCTTCCTTTCACCCACATAAGCTGAATCCAAAGCTGACTTGCCTCCACTACGTTTATTTCAGAGCATCTACTCTAACTTCCCTTGTGGCTAGTGGGAATGCCTATTCCAGGCCCACTTATGTCTTTGAGATAGAGGACGTATAGAGAATACAGCCTTTCACTACAACGTTTACTGGTTTCCATACCACATAGGAGCAAATTGCATGCAAGGCGAAAGCAACCTTGTGTTCTCTCAGGGAGGGTCTCCTCGGTGCACGGTGGAATGTTTCCTATTTCAAAGTCTGGCATAAGGCTCTCCTGCAGCGGTTTCGGACACTTTACAGCTAAGGCGTCATCATGGCATTGTTAGCAAAGGGATGACGTGGCCTTTTGCACCCTCTTCTGGCACCTACAGGAAACCAGGTCCTCCCGCATGATTCCAAGTCTTTGGACGAAAGATCCAAGCATGAAAGGCCTTCTTCAGTGTGCTTGAATGCAGAGGTCTTAGGGCTGCCCTTAAGCATTTAGCTTTAGAAACACAGCAAAGGATGGTTTCTCCACGTAGATCATGAGAGTGGTGTGATGCACGTGGTCAGTTCAGGCTGATAGAGTTGTGGCCCAGAGAAACGCTTTGTTCTGATGAAAGGATGACCAGATGAAGGACTCCAACAGCCTCTTCCCTAAACGTTGTTGCAAGTCCTACTCTCAGCACACGTATGTTTCAGACTTAAGCTGCATTCCGAGAGGACACCATGCAAACATACGTTTGGGCATTCCACGGTGTATGAATTTGGAGAAAGCAACTGAAAATGTTAGATAGTGAAGATTGAGCTCAGTGACCCCAGAAAAATTTCCATTGCACGGTTGAATTAAGCTGCCCTAGCCATCGGAGGAGCTTACTCGCCTGAGGCTCCTGGTCCTCCCTGCTTTTCACCTGTTGAACAGAACGCCCACCCGTCGTGCTTCCAATGCTGTGCAGAAAGCAGCTTTCTTTGCCTCTTCCCCTGAGGCTGGGCAGAAGGCCTCTTCACAGTATTCTCATATCTGGGAGTATAAGTATATACAAGAAGCTCTAATTTTCACAGCAGTGTTTGGCTGCCTTTCTGAATATGGCTGAGTAGGAAATCACATGATCTGAGACAGTCCCAGAGCCTTCTCTGCAGGACAACAGCTCTGAGGTTTGGGGCCTCATCACCACCACGCTTTGGAGAAGCTTGCACACACCTGTTGCTTACATGATGCCTGGGGATTAAAAAATGGGCACTCAGGTTACAAAGCTCAGACTGTGGCATGGGAGACCGGCTTCCATACCACCCAGAAAACCTGGGCCCCTCTGCAGCAACCAGGAAGTAGCAGGAAAACGCCACTTTTGAGAATTTCAAGGTAAATTCATTGAATGCCGGAATTCTTCTGACAGCCGGCCTTCTTCAGCAAGGCTTCACTTGAATGGCAAAACAAGCGAGGGCGTGCCGCCGCTCAGCAAAAGAGAGTACTACACCGGATAAATCGCCCAGTCGCTCAGAGTGCAGCCACCCAAGACAGACACTGAAATCACACTGCAAGAAGAATTCGTTGTACGCGGGAATTTTTCTTACAGAAAATCTTCCACAGCAAGGCCGCATGCGATTGGCACCACAAGCGAAGCATCTGCTGCTCAGCTGAAGACAGCTCCACACAGCAGACTTCACTCAGGTGCTTAGAGTG
This sequence comes from Manis pentadactyla, assembly GCF_030020395.1. Lineage (NCBI taxonomy): Eukaryota > Metazoa > Chordata > Mammalia > Pholidota > Manidae > Manis > Manis pentadactyla. The sequence continues at coordinate 2,619,214 of NC_080035.1, forward strand.
CAGGCACACAGGACAGACACGGAAAAACACATGGAAAGCTGTTTCAGCATCTAGTGCAACGATGTCAATGATTCCTTGAATGGAGCGTGCTGCGCTGCTTCCTTTCACCAACATAAGCTGAATCCAAAGTTGACTTGCCTCCACTACGTTTATTTCAGAGCATCTACTCTAACTTCCCTTGTGGCTAGTGGGAATGCCTATTCCAGGCCCACTTATGTCTTTGAGATAGAGGACGTATAGAGAATACAGCCTTTCACTAAAACGTTTACTGGTTTCCATACCACATAGGAGCAAATTGCATGCAAGGCGAAAGCAACCTTGTGTTCTCTCACGGAGGGTCTCCTCGGTGCACGGTGGAATGTTTCCTATTTCAAAGTCTGGCATAAGGCTCTCCTGCAGCGGTTTCGGACACTTTACAGCTAAGGCGTCATCATGGCATTGCTAGCAAAGGGATGACGTGGCCTTTTGCATCCTCTTCTGGCACCTACAGGAAACCAGGTCCTCCCGCATGATTCCAAGTCTTTGGACGAAAGATCCAAGCATGAAAGGCCTTCTTCAGTGTGCTTGAATGCAGAGGTCTTAGGGCTGCCCTTAAGCATTTAGCTTTAGAAACACAGCAAAGGATGGTTTCTCCACGTAGATCATGAGAGTGGTGTGATGCACGTGGTCAGTTCAGGCTGATAGAGTTGTGGCCCAGAGAAACGCTTTGTTCTGATGAAAGGATGACCAGATGAAGGACTCCAACAGCCTCTTCAATAAACGTTGTTGCAAGTCCTACTCTCAGCACACGTATGTTTCAGACTTAAGCTGCATTCCGAGAGTACACCATGCAAACATACGTTTGGGCATTCCACGGTGTATGAATTTGGAGAAAGCAACTGAAAGTGTTAGATAGTGAAGATTGAGCTCAGTGACCCCAGAAAAATTTCCATTGCACGGTTGAATTAAGCTGCCCTAGCCATCGGAGGAGCTTACTCGCCTGAGGCTCCTGGTCCTCCCTGCTTTTCACCTGTTGAACAGAACGCCCACCCGTCGTGCTTCCAATGCTGTGCAGAAAGCAGCTTTCTTTGCCTCTTCCCCTGAGGCTGGGCAGAAGGCCTCTTCACAGTATTCTCATATCTGGGAGTATAAGTATATACAAGAAGCTCTAATTTTCACAGCAGTGTTTGGCTGCCTTTCTGAATATGGCTGAGTAGGAAATCACATGATCTGAGACAGTCCCAGAGCCTTCTCTGCAGGACAACAGCTCTGAGGTTTGGGGCCTCATCGCCACCGCGCTTTGGAGAAGCTTGCACCCACCTGTTGCTTACATGGTGCCTGGGGATTAAAAAATGGGCACTCACGTTACAAAGCTCAGACTGTGGCATGGGAGACCGGCTTCCATAGCACCCAGACAACATGGGCCCCTCTGCAGCAACCGGGAAGTAGCAGGAAAACGCCACTTTTGAGAATTTCAAGGTAAATTCGTTGAATGCCGGAATTCTTCTGACAGCCGGCCTTCTTCAGCAAGGCTTCACTTGAATGGCAAAACAAGCGAGGGCGTGCCGCCGCTCAGCAAAAGAGAGTACTACACCGGATAAATCGCCCAGTCGCTCAGAGTGCAGCCACCCAAGACAGACACTGAAATCACACTGCAAGAAGAATTCGTTGTACGCGGGAATTTTTCTTACAGAAAGTCTTCCACAGCAAGGCCGCATGCGATTGGCCCCACAAGCGAAGCATCTGCTGCTCAGCTGAAGACAGCTCCACACAGCAGACTTCACTCAGGTGCTTAGAGTGCAGGCACACAGGACAGACACGGAAAACACATTGAAAGCTGTTTCAGCATCTAGTGCAACGATGTCAATGATTCCTTGAATGGAGCATTCTGCGCTGCTTCCTTTCACCCACATAAGCTGAATCCAAAGCTGACTTGCCTCCACTACGTTTATTTCAGAGCATCTACTCTAACTTCCCTTGTGGCTAGTGGGAATGCCTATTCCAGGCCCACTTATGTCTTTGAGATAGAGGACGTATAGAGAATACAGCCTTTCACTACAACGTTTACTGGTTTCCATACCACATAGGAGCAAATTGCATGCAAGGCGAAAGCAACCTTGTGTTCTCTCAGGGAGGGTCTCCTCGGTGCACGGTGGAATGTTTCCTATTTCAAAGTCTGGCATAAGGCTCTCCTGCAGCGGTTTCGGACACTTTACAGCTAAGGCGTCATCATGGCATTGCTAGCAAAGGGATGACGTGGCCTTTTGCATCCTCTTCTGGCACCTACAGGAAACCAGGTCCTCCCGCATGATTCCAAGTCTTTGGACGAAAGATCCAAGCATGAAAGACCTTCTTCAGTGTGCTTGAATGCAGAGATCTTAGGGCTGCCCTTAAGCATTTAGCTTTAGAAACACAGCAAAGGATGGTTTCTCCACGTAGATCATGAGAGTGGTGTGATGCACGTGGTCAGTTCAGGCTGATAGAGTTGTGGCCCAGAGGAACGCTTTGTTCTGATGAAAGGATGACCAGATGAAGGACTCCAACAGCCTCTTCCCTAAACGTTGTTGCAAGTCCTACTCTCAGCACACGTATGTTTCAGACTTAAGCTGCATTCCGAGAGGACACCATGCAAACATACGTTTGGGCATTCCACGGTGTATGAATTTGGAGAAAGCAACTGAAAGTGTTAGTGAAGATTGAGCTCAGTGACCATAGAAAAATTTCCATTGCACGGTTGAATTAAGCTGCCCTAGCCATCGGAGGAGCTTACTCGCCTGAGGCTCCTGGTCCTCCCTGCTTTTCACCTGTTGAACAGAACGCCCACCCGTCGTGCTTCCAATGCTGTGCAGAAAGCAGCTTTCTTTGCCTCTTCCCCTGAGGCTGGGCAGAAGGCCTCTTCACAGTATTCTCATATCTGGGAGTATAAGTATATACAAGAAGCTCTAATTTTCACAGCAGTGTTTGGCTGCCTTTCTGAATATGGCTGAGTAGGAAATCACATGATCTGAGACAGTCCCAGAGCCTTCTCCGCAGGACAACAGCTCTGAGGTTTGGGGCCCCATCACCACCGCGCTTTGGAGAAGCTTGCACCCACCTGTTGCTTACATGGTGCCTGGGGATTAAAAAATGGGCACTCAGGTTACAAAGCTCAGACTGTGGCATGGGAGACCGGCTTCCATAGCACCCAGACAACCTGGGCCCCTCTGCAGCAGCCAGGAAGTAGCAGGAAATCGCCACTTTTGAGAATTTCAAGGTAAATTCGTTGAATGCCTGAATTCTTCTGACAGCCGGCCTTCTTCAGCAAGGCTTCACTTGAATGGCAAAACAAGCGAGGGCGTGCCGCCGCTCAGCAAAAGAGAGTACTACACCGGATAAATCGCCCAGTCGCTCAGAGTGCAGCCACCCAAGACAGACACTGAAATCACACTGCAAGAAGAATTCGTTGTACGCGGGAATTTTTCTTACAGAAAGTCTTCCACAGCAAGGCCGCATGCGATTGGCCCCACAAGCGAAGCATCTGCTGCTCAGCTGAAGACAGCTCCACACAGCAGACTTCACTCAGGTGCTTAGAGTGCAGGCACACAGGACAGACACGGAAAACACATTGAAAGCTGTTTCAGCATCTAGTGCAACGATGTCAATGATTCCTTGAATGGAGCATTCTGCGCTGCTTCCTTTCACCCACATAAGCTGAATCCAAAGCTGACTTGCCTCCACTACGTTTATTTCAGAGCATCTACTCTAACTTCCCTTGTGGCTAGTGGGAATGCCTATTCCAGGCCCACTTATGTCTTTGAGATAGAGGACGTATAGAGAATACAGCCTTTCACTACAACGTTTACTGGTTTCCATACCACATAGGAGCAAATTGCATGCAAGGCGAAAGCAACCTTGTGTTCTCTCAGGGAGGGTCTCCTCGGTGCACGGTGGAATGTTTCCTATTTCAAAGTCTGGCATAAGGCTCTCCTGCAGCGGTTTCGGACACTTTACAGCTAAGGCGTCATCATGGCATTGCTAGCAAAGGGATGACGTGGCCTTTTGCATCCTCTTCTGGCACCTACAGGAAACCAGGTCCTCCCGCATGATTCCAAGTCTTTGGACGAAAGATCCAAGCATGAAAGGCCTTCTTCAGTGTGCTTGAATGCAGAGGTCTTAGGGCTGCCCTTAAGCATTTAGCTTTAGAAACACAGCAAAGGATGGTTTCTCCACGTAGATCATGAGAGTGGTGTGATGCACGTGGTCAGTTCAGGCTGATAGAGTTGTGGCCCAGAGAAACGCTTTGTTCTGATGAAAGGATGACCAGATGAAGGACTCCAACAGCCTCTTCCCTAAACGTTGTTGCAAGTCCTACTCTCAGCACACGTATGTTTCAGACTTAAGCTGCATTCCGAGAGTACACCATGCAAACATACGTTTGGGCATTCCACGGTGTATGAATTTGGAGAAAGCAACTGAAAGTGTTAGATAGTGAAGATTGAGCTCAGTGACCCCAGAAAAATTTCCATTGCACGGTTGAATTAAGCTGCCCTAGCCATCGGAGGAGCTTACTCGCCTGAGGCTCCTGGTCCTCCCTGCTTTTCACCTGTTGAACAGAACGCCCACCCGTCGTGCTTCCAATGCTGTGCAGAAAGCAGCTTTCTTTGCCTCTTCCCCTGAGGCTGGGCAGAAGGCCTCTTCACAGTATTCTCATATCTGGGAGTATAAGTATATACAAGAAGCTCTAATTTTCACAGCAGTGTTTGGCTGCCTTTCTGAATATGGCTGAGTAGGAAATCACATGATCTGAGACAGTCCCAGAGCCTTCTCTGCAGGACAACAGCTCTGAGGTTTGGGGCCTCATCGCCACCGCGCTTTGGAGAAGCTTGCACCCACCTGTTGCTTACATGGTGACTGGGGATTAAAAAATGGGCACTCACGTTACAAAGCTCAGACTGTGGCATGGGAGACCGGCTTCCATAGCACCCAGACAACATGGGCCCCTCTGCAGCAACCGGGAAGTAGCAGGAAAACGCCACTTTTGAGAATTTCAAGGTAAATTCGTTGAATGCCGGAATTCTTCTGACAGCCGGCCTTCTTCAGCAAGGCTTCACTTGAATGGCAAAACAAGCGAGGGCGTGCCGCCGCTCAGCAAAAGAGAGTACTACACCGGATAAATCGCCCAGTCGCTCAGAGTGCAGCCACCCAAGACAGACACTGAAATCACACTGCAAGAAGAATTCGTTGTACGCGGGAATTTTTCTTACAGAAAGTCTTCCACAGCAAGGCCGCATGCGATTGGCCCCACAAGCGAAGCATCTGCTGCTCAGCTGAAGACAGCTCCACACAGCAGACTTCAATCAGGTGCTTAGAGTGCAGGCACACAGGACAGACACGGAAAACACATTGAAAGCTGTTTCAGCATCTAGTGCAACGATGTCAATGATTCCTTGAATGGAGCATTCTGCGCTGCTTCCTTTCACCCACATAAGCTGAATCCAAAGCTGACTTGCCTCCACTACGTTTATTTCAGAGCATCTACTCTAACTTCCCTTGTGGCTAGTGGGAATGCCTATTCCAGGCCCACTTATGTCTTTGAGATAGAGGACGTATAGAGAATACAGCCTTTCACTACAACGTTTACTGGTTTCCATACCACATAGGAGCAAATTGCATGCAAGGCGAAAGCAACCTTGTGTTCTCTCAGGGAGGGTCTCCTCGGTGCACGGTGGAATGTTTCCTATTTCAAAGTCTGGCATAAGGCTCTCCTGCAGCGGTTTCGGACACTTTACAGCTAAGGCGTCATCATGGCATTGCTAGCAAAGGGATGACGTGGCCTTTTGCATCCTCTTCTGGCACCTACAGGAAACCAGGTCCTCCCGCATGATTCCAAGTCTTTGGACGAAAGATCCAAGCATGAAAGGCCTTCTTCAGTGTGCTTGAATGCAGAGGTCTTAGGGCTGCCCTTAAGCATTTAGCTTTAGAAACACAGCAAAGGATGGTTTCTCCACGTAGATCATGAGAGTGGTGTGATGCACGTGGTCAGTTCAGGCTGATAGAGTTGTGGCCCAGAGAAACGCTTTGTTCTGATGAAAGGATGACCAGATGAAGGACTCCAACAGCCTCTTCCCTAAACGTTGTTGCAAGTCCTACTCTCAGCACACGTATGTTTCAGACTTAAGCTGCATTCCGAGAGGACACCATGCAAACATACGTTTGGGCATTCCACGGTGTATGAATTTGGAGAAAGCAACTGAAAGTGTTAGATAGTGAAGATTGAGCTCAGTGACCCCAGAAAAATTTCCATTGCACGGTTGAATTAAGCTGCCCTAGCCATCGGAGGAGCTTACTCGCCTGAGGCTCCTGGTCCTCCCTGCTTTTCACCTGTTGAACAGAACGCCCACCCGTCGTGCTTCCAATGCTGTGCAGAAAGCAGCTTTCTTTGCCTCTTCCCCTGAGGCTGGGCAGAAGGCCTCTTCACAGTATTCTCATATCTGGGAGTATAAGTATATACAAGAAGCTCTAATTTTCACAGCAGTGTTTGGCTGCCTTTCTGAATATGGCTGAGTAGGAAATCACATGATCTGAGACAGTCCCAGAGCCTTCTCTGCAGGACAACAGCTCTGAGGTTTGGGGCCTCATCACCACCACGCTTTGGAGAAGCTTGCACACACCTGTTGCTTACATGATGCCTGGGGATTAAAAAATGGGCACTCAGGTTACAAAGCTCAGACTGTGGCATGGGAGACCGGCTTCCATAGCACCCAGACAACCTGGGCCCCTCTGCAGCAGCCGGGAAGTAGCAGGAAAACGCCACTTTTGAGAATTTCAAGGTAAATTCGTTGAATGCCGGAATTCTTCTGACAGCCGGCTTTCTTCAGCAAGGCTTCACTTGAATGGCAAAACAAGCGAGGGCGTGCCGCCGCTCAGCAAAAGAGAGTACTACACCGGATAAATCGCCCAGTCGCTCAGAGTGCAGCCACCCAAGACAGACACTGAAATCACACTGCAAGAAGAATTCGTTGTACGCGGGAATTTTTCTTACAGAAAGTCTTCCACAGCAAGGCCGCATGCGATTGGCCCCACAAGCGAAGCATCTGCTGCTCAGCTGAAGACAGCTCCACACAGCAGACTTCACTCAGGTGCTTAGAGTGCAGGCACACAGGACAGACACGGAAAACACATTGAAAGCTGTTTCAGCATCTAGTGCAACGATGTCAATGATTCCTTGAATGGAGCATTCTGCGCTGCTTCCTTTCACCCACATAAGCTGAATCCAAAGCTGACTTGCCTCCACTACGTTTATTTCAGAGCATCTACTCTAACTTCCCTTGTGGCTAGTGGGAATGCCTATTCCAGGCCCACTTATGTCTTTGAGATAGAGGACGTATAGAGAATACAGCCTTTCACTACAACGTTTACTGGTTTCCATACCACATAGGAGCAAATTGCATGCAAGGCGAAAGCAACCTTGTGTTCTCTCAGGGAGGGTCTCCTCGGTGCACGGTGGAATGTTTCCTATTTCAAAGTCTGGCATAAGGCTCTCCTGCAGCGGTTTCGGACACTTTACAGCTAAGGCGTCATCATGGCATTGCTAGCAAAGGGATGACGTGGCCTTTTGCATCCTCTTCTGGCACCTACAGGAAACCAGGTCCTCCCGCATGATTCCAAGTCTTTGGACGAAAGATCCAAGCATGAAAGGCCTTCTTCAGTGTGCTTGAATGCAGAGGTCTTAGGGCTGCCCTTAAGCATTTAGCTTTAGAAACACAGCAAAGGATGGTTTCTCCACGTAGATCATGAGAGTGGTGTGATGCACGTGGTCAGTTCAGGCTGATAGAGTTGTGGCCTAGAGGAACGCTTTGTTCTGATGAAAGGATGACCAGATGAAGGACTCCAACAGCCTCTTCCCTAAACGTTGTTGCAAGTCCTACTCTCAGCACACGTATGTTTCAGACTTAAGCTGCATTCCGAGAGGACACCATGCAAACATACGTTTGGGCATTCCACGGTGTATGAATTTGGAGAAAGCAACTGAAAGTGTTAGTGAAGATTGAGCTCAGTGACCATAGAAAAATTTCCATTGCACGGTTGAATTAAGCTGCCCTAGCCATCGGAGGAGCTTACTCGCCTGAGGCTCCTGGTCCTCCCTGCTTTTCACCTGTTGAACAGAACGCCCACCCGTCGTGCTTCCAATGCTGTGCAGAAAGCAGCTTTCTTTGCCTCTTCCCCTGAGGCTGGGCAGAAGGCCTCTTCACAGTATTCTCATATCTGGGAGTATAAGTATATACAAGAAGCTCTAATTTTCACAGCAGTGTTTGGCTGCCTTTCTGAATATGGCTGAGTAGGAAATCACATGATCTGAGACAGTCCCAGAGCCTTCTCCGCAGGACAACAGCTCTGAGGTTTGGGGCCCCATCACCACCGCGCTTTGGAGAAGCTTGCACCCACCTGTTGCTTACATGGTGCCTGGGGATTAAAAAATGGGCACTCAGGTTACAAAGCTCAGACTGTGGCATGGGAGACCGGCTTCCATAGCACCCAGACAACCTGGGCCCCTCTGCAGCAGCCAGGAAGTAGCAGGAAATCGCCACTTTTGAGAATTTCAAGGTAAATTCGTTGAATGCCTGAATTCTTCTGACAGCCGGCCTTCTTCAGCAAGGCTTCACTTGAATGGCAAAACAAGCGAGGGCGTGCCGCCGCTCAGCAAAAGAGAGTACTACACCGGATAAATCGCCCAGTCGCTCAGAGTGCAGCCACCCAAGACAGACACTGAAATCACACTGCAAGAAGAATTCGTTGTACGCGGGAATTTTTCTTACAGAAAGTCTTCCACAGCAAGGCCGCATGCGATTGGCCCCACAAGCGAAGCATCTGCTGCTCAGCTGAAGACAGCTCCACACAGCAGACTTCAATCAGGTGCTTAGAGTGCAGGCACACAGGACAGACACGGAAAACACATTGAAAGCTGTTTCAGCATCTAGTGCAACGATGTCAATGATTCCTTGAATGGAGCATTCTGCGCTGCTTCCTTTCACCCACATAAGCTGAATCCAAAGCTGACTTGCCTCCACTACGTTTATTTCAGAGCATCTACTCTAACTTCCCTTGTGGCTAGTGGGAATGCCTATTCCAGGCCCACTTATGTCTTTGAGATAGAGGACGTATAGAGAATACAGCCTTTCACTACAACGTTTACTGGTTTCCATACCACATAGGAGCAAATTGCATGCAAGGCGAAAGCAACCTTGTGTTCTCTCAGGGAGGGTCTCCTCGGTGCACGGTGGAATGTTTCCTATTTCAAAGTCTGGCATAAGGCTCTCCTGCAGCGGTTTCGGACACTTTACAGCTAAGGCGTCATCATGGCATTGCTAGCAAAGGGATGACGTGGCCTTTTGCATCCTCTTCTGGCACCTACAGGAAACCAGGTCCTCCCGCATGATTCCAAGTCTTTGGACGAAAGATCCAAGCATGAAAGGCCTTCTTCAGTGTGCTTGAATGCAGAGGTCTTAGGGCTGCCCTTAAGCATTTAGCTTTAGAAACACAGCAAAGGATGGTTTCTCCACGTAGATCATGAGAGTGGTGTGATGCACGTGGTCAGTTCAGGCTGATAGAGTTGTGGCCCAGAGAAACGCTTTGTTCTGATGAAAGGATGACCAGATGAAGGACTCCAACAGCCTCTTCCCTAAACGTTGTTGCAAGTCCTACTCTCAGCACACGTATGTTTCAGACTTAAGCTGCATTCCGAGAGGACACCATGCAAACATACGTTTGGGCATTCCACGGTGTATGAATTTGGAGAAAGCAACTGAAAGTGTTAGATAGTGAAGATTGAGCTCAGTGACCCCAGAAAAATTTCCATTGCACGGTTGAATTAAGCTGCCCTAGCCATCGGAGGAGCTTACTCGCCTGAGGCTCCTGGTCCTCCCTGCTTTTCACCTGTTGAACAGAACGCCCACCCGTCGTGCTTCCAATGCTGTGCAGAAAGCAGCTTTCTTTGCCTCTTCCCCTGAGGCTGGGCAGAAGGCCTCTTCACAGTATTCTCATATCTGGGAGTATAAGTATATACAAGAAGCTCTAATTTTCACAGCAGTGTTTGGCTGCCTTTCTGAATATGGCTGAGTAGGAAATCACATGATCTGAGACAGTCCCAGAGCCTTCTCTGCAGGACAACAGCTCTGAGGTTTGGGGCCTCATCACCACCACGCTTTGGAGAAGCTTGCACACACCTGTTGCTTACATGATGCCTGGGGATTAAAAAATGGGCACTCAGGTTACAAAGCTCAGACTGTGGCATGGGAGACCGGCTTCCATAGCACCCAGACAACCTGGGCCCCTCTGCAGCAGCCGGGAAGTAGCAGGAAAACGCCACTTTTGAGAATTTCAAGGTAAATTCGTTGAATGCCGGAATTCTTCTGACAGCCGGCTTTCTTCAGCAAGGCTTCACTTGAATGGCAAAACAAGCGAGGGCGTGCCGCCGCTCAGCAAAAGAGAGTACTACACCGGATAAATCGCCCAGTCGCTCAGAGTGCAGCCACCCAAGACAGACACTGAAATCACACTGCAAGAAGAATTCGTTGTACGCGGGAATTTTTCTTACAGAAAGTCTTCCACAGCAAGGCCGCATGCGATTGGCCCCACAAGCGAAGCATCTGCTGCTCAGCTGAAGACAGCTCCACACAGCAGACTTCACTCAGGTGCTTAGAGTGCAGGCACACAGGACAGACACGGAAAACACATTGAAAGCTGTTTCAGCATCTAGTGCAACGATGTCAATGATTCCTTGAATGGAGCATTCTGCGCTGCTTCCTTTCACCCACATAAGCTGAATCCAAAGCTGACTTGCCTCCACTACGTTTATTTCAGAGCATCTACTCTAACTTCCCTTGTGGCTAGTGGGAATGCCTATTCCAGGCCCACTTATGTCTTTGAGATAGAGGACGTATAGAGAATACAGCCTTTCACTACAACGTTTACTGGTTTCCATACCACATAGGAGCAAATTGCATGCAAGGCGAAAGCAACCTTGTGTTCTCTCAGGGAGGGTCTCCTCGGTGCACGGTGGAATGTTTCCTATTTCAAAGTCTGGCATAAGGCTCTCCTGCAGCGGTTTCGGACACTTTACAGCTAAGGCGTCATCATGGCATTGCTAGCAAAGGGATGACGTGGCCTTTTGCATCCTCTTCTGGCACCTACAGGAAACCAGGTCCTCCCGCATGATTCCAAGTCTTTGGACGAAAGATCCAAGCATGAAAGACCTTCTTCAGTGTGCTTGAATGCAGAGATCTTAGGGCTGCCCTTAAGCATTTAGCTTTAGAAACACAGCAAAGGATGGTTTCTCCACGTAGATCATGAGAGTGGTGTGATGCACGTGGTCAGTTCAGGCTGATAGAGTTGTGGCCTAGAGGAACGCTTTGTTCTGATGAAAGGATGACCAGATGAAGGACTCCAACAGCCTCTTCCCTAAACGTTGTTGCAAGTCCTACTCTCAGCACACGTATGTTTCAGACTTAAGCTGCATTCCGAGAGGACACCATGCAAACATACGTTTGGGCATTCCACGGTGTATGAATTTGGAGAAAGCAACTGAAAGTGTTAGTGAAGATTGAGCTCAGTGACCATAGAAAAATTTCCATTGCACGGTTGAATTAAGCTGCCCTAGCCATCGGAGGAGCTTACTCGCCTGAGGCTCCTGGTCCTCCCTGCTTTTCACCTGTTGAACAGAACGCCCACCCGTCGTGCTTCCAATGCTGTGCAGAAAGCAGCTTTCTTTGCCTCTTCCCCTGAGGCTGGGCAGAAGGCCTCTTCACAGTATTCTCATATCTGGGAGTATAAGTATATACAAGAAGCTCTAATTTTCACAGCAGTGTTTGGCTGCCTTTCTGAATATGGCTGAGTAGGAAATCACATGATCTGAGACAGTCCCAGAGCCTTCTCCGCAGGACAACAGCTCTGAGGTTTGGGGCCTCATCACCACCGCGCTTTGGAGAAGCTTGCACCCACCTGTTGCTTACATGGTGCCTGGGGATTAAAAAATGGGCACTCAGGTTACAAAGCTCAGACTGTGGCATGGGAGACCGGCTTCCATAGCACCCAGACAACCTGGGCCCCTCTGCAGCAGCCAGGAAGTAGCAGGAAATCGCCACTTTTGAGAATTTCAAGGTAAATTCGTTGAATGCCTGAATTCTTCTGACAGCCGGCCTTCTTCAGCAAGGCTTCACTTGAATGGCAAAACAAGCGAGGGCGTGCCGCCGCTCAGCAAAAGAGAGTACTACACCGGATAAATCGCCCAGTCGCTCAGAGTGCAGCCACCCAAGACAGACACTGAAATCACACTGCAAGAAGAATTCGTTGTACGCGGGAATTTTTCTTACAGAAAGTCTTCCACAGCAAGGCCGCATGCGATTGGCCCCACAAGCGAAGCATCTGCTGCTCAGCTGAAGACAGCTCCACACAGCAGACTTCACTCAGGTGCTTAGAGTGCAGGCACACAGGACAGACACGGAAAACACATTGAAAGCTGTTTCAGCATCTAGTGCAACGATGTCAATGATTCCTTGAATGGAGCATTCTGCGCTGCTTCCTTTCACCCACATAAGCTGAATCCAAAGCTGACTTGCCTCCACTACGTTTATTTCAGAGCATCTACTCTAACTTCCCTTGTGGCTAGTGGGAATGCCTATTCCAGGCCCACTTATGTCTTTGAGATAGAGGACGTATAGAGAATACAGCCTTTCACTACAACGTTTACTGGTTTCCATACCACATAGGAGCAAATTGCATGCAAGGCGAAAGCAACCTTGTGTTCTCTCAGGGAGGGTCTCCTCGGTGCACGGTGGAATGTTTCCTATTTCAAAGTCTGGCATAAGGCTCTCCTGCAGCGGTTTCGGACACTTTACAGCTAAGGCGTCATCATGGCATTGTTAGCAAAGGGATGACGTGGCCTTTTGCACCCTCTTCTGGCACCTACAGGAAACCAGGTCCTCCCGCATGATTCCAAGTCTTTGGACGAAAGATCCAAGCATGAAAGGCCTTCTTCAGTGTGCTTGAATGCAGAGGTCTTAGGGCTGCCCTTAAGCATTTAGCTTTAGAAACACAGCAAAGGATGGTTTCTCCACGTAGATCATGAGAGTGGTGTGATGCACGTGGTCAGTTCAGGCTGATAGAGTTGTGGCCCAGAGAAACGCTTTGTTCTGATGAAAGGATGACCAGATGAAGGACTCCAACAGCCTCTTCCCTAAACGTTGTTGCAAGTCCTACTCTCAGCACACGTATGTTTCAGACTTAAGCTGCATTCCGAGAGGACACCATGCAAACATACGTTTGGGCATTCCACGGTGTATGAATTTGGAGAAAGCAACTGAAAATGTTAGATAGTGAAGATTGAGCTCAGTGACCCCAGAAAAATTTCCATTGCACGGTTGAATTAAGCTGCCCTAGCCATCGGAGGAGCTTACTCGCCTGAGGCTCCTGGTCCTCCCTGCTTTTCACCTGTTGAACAGAACGCCCACCCGTCGTGCTTCCAATGCTGTGCAGAAAGCAGCTTTCTTTGCCTCTTCCCCTGAGGCTGGGCAGAAGGCCTCTTCACAGTATTCTCATATCTGGGAGTATAAGTATATACAAGAAGCTCTAATTTTCACAGCAGTGTTTGGCTGCCTTTCTGAATATGGCTGAGTAGGAAATCACATGATCTGAGACAGTCCCAGAGCCTTCTCTGCAGGACAACAGCTCTGAGGTTTGGGGCCTCATCACCACCACGCTTTGGAGAAGCTTGCACACACCTGTTGCTTACATGATGCCTGGGGATTAAAAAATGGGCACTCAGGTTACAAAGCTCAGACTGTGGCATGGGAGACCGGCTTCCATACCACCCAGAAAACCTGGGCCCCTCTGCAGCAACCAGGAAGTAGCAGGAAAACGCCACTTTTGAGAATTTCAAGGTAAATTCATTGAATGCCGGAATTCTTCTGACAGCCGGCCTTCTTCAGCAAGGCTTCACTTGAATGGCAAAACAAGCGAGGGCGTGCCGCCGCTCAGCAAAAGAGAGTACTACACCGGATAAATCGCCCAGTCGCTCAGAGTGCAGCCACCCAAGACAGACACTGAAATCACACTGCAAGAAGAATTCGTTGTACGCGGGAATTTTTCTTACAGAAAATCTTCCACAGCAAGGCCGCATGCGATTGGCACCACAAGCGAAGCATCTGCTGCTCAGCTGAAGACAGCTCCACACAGCAGACTTCACTCAGGTGCTTAGAGTGCAGGCACACAGGACAGACACGGAAAAACACATGGAAAGCTGTTTCAGCATCTAGTGCAACGATGTCAATGATTCCTTGAATGGAGCGTGCTGCGCTGCTTCCTTTCACCAACATAAGCTGAATCCAAAGTTGACTTGCCTCCACTACGTTTATTTCAGAGCATCTACTCTAACTTCCCTTGTGGCTAGTGGGAATGCCTATTCCAGGCCCACTTATGTCTTTGAGATAGAGGACGTATAGAGAATACAGCCTTTCACTAAAACGTTTACTGGTTTCCATACCACATAGGAGCAAATTGCATGCAAGGCGAAAGCAACCTTGTGTTCTCTCACGGAGGGTCTCCTCGGTGCACGGTGGAATGTTTCCTATTTCAAAGTCTGGCATAAGGCTCTCCTGCAGCGGTTTCGGACACTTTACAGCTAAGGCGTCATCATGGCATTGCTAGCAAAGGGATGACGTGGCCTTTTGCATCCTCTTCTGGCACCTACAGGAAACCAGGTCCTCCCGCATGATTCCAAGTCTTTGGACGAAAGATCCAAGCATGAAAGGCCTTCTTCAGTGTGCTTGAATGCAGAGGTCTTAGGGCTGCCCTTAAGCATTTAGCTTTAGAAACACAGCAAAGGATGGTTTCTCCACGTAGATCATGAGAGTGGTGTGATGCACGTGGTCAGTTCAGGCTGATAGAGTTGTGGCCCAGAGAAACGCTTTGTTCTGATGAAAGGATGACCAGATGAAGGACTCCAACAGCCTCTTCAATAAACGTTGTTGCAAGTCCTACTCTCAGCACACGTATGTTTCAGACTTAAGCTGCATTCCGAGAGTACACCATGCAAACATACGTTTGGGCATTCCACGGTGTATGAATTTGGAGAAAGCAACTGAAAGTGTTAGATAGTGAAGATTGAGCTCAGTGACCCCAGAAAAATTTCCATTGCACGGTTGAATTAAGCTGCCCTAGCCATCGGAGGAGCTTACTCGCCTGAGGCTCCTGGTCCTCCCTGCTTTTCACCTGTTGAACAGAACGCCCACCCGTCGTGCTTCCAATGCTGTGCAGAAAGCAGCTTTCTTTGCCTCTTCCCCTGAGGCTGGGCAGAAGGCCTCTTCACAGTATTCTCATATCTGGGAGTATAAGTATATACAAGAAGCTCTAATTTTCACAGCAGTGTTTGGCTGCCTTTCTGAATATGGCTGAGTAGGAAATCACATGATCTGAGACAGTCCCAGAGCCTTCTCTGCAGGACAACAGCTCTGAGGTTTGGGGCCTCATCGCCACCGCGCTTTGGAGAAGCTTGCACCCACCTGTTGCTTACATGGTGCCTGGGGATTAAAAAATGGGCACTCACGTTACAAAGCTCAGACTGTGGCATGGGAGACCGGCTTCCATAGCACCCAGACAACATGGGCCCCTCTGCAGCAACCGGGAAGTAGCAGGAAAACGCCACTTTTGAGAATTTCAAGGTAAATTCGTTGAATGCCGGAATTCTTCTGACAGCCGGCCTTCTTCAGCAAGGCTTCACTTGAATGGCAAAACAAGCGAGGGCGTGCCGCCGCTCAGCAAAAGAGAGTACTACACCGGATAAATCGCCCAGTCGCTCAGAGTGCAGCCACCCAAGACAGACACTGAAATCACACTGCAAGAAGAATTCGTTGTACGCGGGAATTTTTCTTACAGAAAGTCTTCCACAGCAAGGCCGCATGCGATTGGCCCCACAAGCGAAGCATCTGCTGCTCAGCTGAAGACAGCTCCACACAGCAGACTTCACTCAGGTGCTTAGAGTGCAGGCACACAGGACAGACACGGAAAACACATTGAAAGCTGTTTCAGCATCTAGTGCAACGATGTCAATGATTCCTTGAATGGAGCATTCTGCGCTGCTTCCTTTCACCCACATAAGCTGAATCCAAAGCTGACTTGCCTCCACTACGTTTATTTCAGAGCATCTACTCTAACTTCCCTTGTGGCTAGTGGGAATGCCTATTCCAGGCCCACTTATGTCTTTGAGATAGAGGACGTATAGAGAATACAGCCTTTCACTACAACGTTTACTGGTTTCCATACCACATAGGAGCAAATTGCATGCAAGGCGAAAGCAACCTTGTGTTCTCTCAGGGAGGGTCTCCTCGGTGCACGGTGGAATGTTTCCTATTTCAAAGTCTGGCATAAGGCTCTCCTGCAGCGGTTTCGGACACTTTACAGCTAAGGCGTCATCATGGCATTGCTAGCAAAGGGATGACGTGGCCTTTTGCATCCTCTTCTGGCACCTACAGGAAACCAGGTCCTCCCGCATGATTCCAAGTCTTTGGACGAAAGATCCAAGCATGAAAGACCTTCTTCAGTGTGCTTGAATGCAGAGATCTTAGGGCTGCCCTTAAGCATTTAGCTTTAGAAACACAGCAAAGGATGGTTTCTCCACGTAGATCATGAGAGTGGTGTGATGCACGTGGTCAGTTCAGGCTGATAGAGTTGTGGCCCAGAGGAACGCTTTGTTCTGATGAAAGGATGACCAGATGAAGGACTCCAACAGCCTCTTCCCTAAACGTTGTTGCAAGTCCTACTCTCAGCACACGTATGTTTCAGACTTAAGCTGCATTCCGAGAGGACACCATGCAAACATACGTTTGGGCATTCCACGGTGTATGAATTTGGAGAAAGCAACTGAAAGTGTTAGTGAAGATTGAGCTCAGTGACCATAGAAAAATTTCCATTGCACGGTTGAATTAAGCTGCCCTAGCCATCGGAGGAGCTTACTCGCCTGAGGCTCCTGGTCCTCCCTGCTTTTCACCTGTTGAACAGAACGCCCACCCGTCGTGCTTCCAATGCTGTGCAGAAAGCAGCTTTCTTTGCCTCTTCCCCTGAGGCTGGGCAGAAGGCCTCTTCACAGTATTCTCATATCTGGGAGTATAAGTATATACAAGAAGCTCTAATTTTCACAGCAGTGTTTGGCTGCCTTTCTGAATATGGCTGAGTAGGAAATCACATGATCTGAGACAGTCCCAGAGCCTTCTCCGCAGGACAACAGCTCTGAGGTTTGGGGCCCCATCACCACCGCGCTTTGGAGAAGCTTGCACCCACCTGTTGCTTACATGGTGCCTGGGGATTAAAAAATGGGCACTCAGGTTACAAAGCTCAGACTGTGGCATGGGAGACCGGCTTCCATAGCACCCAGACAACCTGGGCCCCTCTGCAGCAGCCAGGAAGTAGCAGGAAATCGCCACTTTTGAGAATTTCAAGGTAAATTCGTTGAATGCCTGAATTCTTCTGACAGCCGGCCTTCTTCAGCAAGGCTTCACTTGAATGGCAAAACAAGCGAGGGCGTGCCGCCGCTCAGCAAAAGAGAGTACTACACCGGATAAATCGCCCAGTCGCTCAGAGTGCAGCCACCCAAGACAGACACTGAAATCACACTGCAAGAAGAATTCGTTGTACGCGGGAATTTTTCTTACAGAAAGTCTTCCACAGCAAGGCCGCATGCGATTGGCCCCACAAGCGAAGCATCTGCTGCTCAGCTGAAGACAGCTCCACACAGCAGACTTCACTCAGGTGCTTAGAGTGCAGGCACACAGGACAGACACGGAAAACACATTGAAAGCTGTTTCAGCATCTAGTGCAACGATGTCAATGATTCCTTGAATGGAGCATTCTGCGCTGCTTCCTTTCACCCACATAAGCTGAATCCAAAGCTGACTTGCCTCCACTACGTTTATTTCAGAGCATCTACTCTAACTTCCCTTGTGGCTAGTGGGAATGCCTATTCCAGGCCCACTTATGTCTTTGAGATAGAGGACGTATAGAGAATACAGCCTTTCACTACAACGTTTACTGGTTTCCATACCACATAGGAGCAAATTGCATGCAAGGCGAAAGCAACCTTGTGTTCTCTCAGGGAGGGTCTCCTCGGTGCACGGTGGAATGTTTCCTATTTCAAAGTCTGGCATAAGGCTCTCCTGCAGCGGTTTCGGACACTTTACAGCTAAGGCGTCATCATGGCATTGCTAGCAAAGGGATGACGTGGCCTTTTGCATCCTCTTCTGGCACCTACAGGAAACCAGGTCCTCCCGCATGATTCCAAGTCTTTGGACGAAAGATCCAAGCATGAAAGACCTTCTTCAGTGTGCTTGAATGCAGAGATCTTAGGGCTGCCCTTAAGCATTTAGCTTTAGAAACACAGCAAAGGATGGTTTCTCCACGTAGATCATGAGAGTGGTGTGATGCACGTGGTCAGTTCAGGCTGATAGAGTTGTGGCCCAGAGGAACGCTTTGTTCTGATGAAAGGATGACCAGATGAAGGACTCCAACAGCCTCTTCCCTAAACGTTGTTGCAAGTCCTACTCTCAGCACACGTATGTTTCAGACTTAAGCTGCATTCCGAGAGGACACCATGCAAACATACGTTTGGGCATTCCACGGTGTATGAATTTGGAGAAAGCAACTGAAAGTGTTAGATAGTGAAGATTGAGCTCAGTGACCCCAGAAAAATTTCCATTGCACGGTTGAATTAAGCTGCCCTAGCCATCGGAGGAGCTTACTCGCCTGAGGCTCCTGGTCCTCCCTGCTTTTCACCTGTTGAACAGAACGCCCACCCGTCGTGCTTCCAATGCTGTGCAGAAAGCAGCTTTCTTTGCCTCTTCCCCTGAGGCTGGGCAGAAGGCCTCTTCACAGTATTCTCATATCTGGGAGTATAAGTATATACAAGAAGCTCTAATTTTCACAGCAGTGTTTGGCTGCCTTTCTGAATATGGCTGAGTAGGAAATCACATGATCTGAGACAGTCCCAGAGCCTTCTCTGCAGGACAACAGCTCTGAGGTTTGGGGCCTCATCGCCACCGCGCTTTGGAGAAGCTTGCACCCACCTGTTGCTTACATGGTGCCTGGGGATTAAAAAATGGGCACTCACGTTACAAAGCTCAGACTGTGGCATGGGAGACCGGCTTCCATAGCACCCAGACAACATGGGCCCCTCTGCAGCAACCGGGAAGTAGCAGGAAAACGCCACTTTTGAGAATTTCAAGGTAAATTCGTTGAATGCCGGAATTCTTCTGACAGCCGGCCTTCTTCAGCAAGGCTTCAC
Source organism: Manis pentadactyla (assembly GCF_030020395.1). NCBI lineage: Eukaryota > Metazoa > Chordata > Mammalia > Pholidota > Manidae > Manis > Manis pentadactyla. Next base: position 2,638,496 of record NC_080035.1, read on the forward strand.
TTGAATGGCAAAACAAGCGAGGGCGTGCCGCCGCTCAGCAAAAGAGAGTACTACACCGGATAAATCGCCCAGTCGCTCAGAGTGCAGCCACCCAAGACAGACACTGAAATCACACTGCAAGAAGAATTCGTTGTACGCGGGAATTTTTCTTACAGAAAGTCTTCCACAGCAAGGCCGCATGCGATTGGCCCCACAAGCGAAGCATCTGCTGCTCAGCTGAAGACAGCTCCACACAGCAGACTTCAATCAGGTGCTTAGAGTGCAGGCACACAGGACAGACACGGAAAACACATTGAAAGCTGTTTCAGCATCTAGTGCAACGATGTCAATGATTCCTTGAATGGAGCATTCTGCGCTGCTTCCTTTCACCCACATAAGCTGAATCCAAAGCTGACTTGCCTCCACTACGTTTATTTCAGAGCATCTACTCTAACTTCCCTTGTGGCTAGTGGGAATGCCTATTCCAGGCCCACTTATGTCTTTGAGATAGAGGACGTATAGAGAATACAGCCTTTCACTACAACGTTTACTGGTTTCCATACCACATAGGAGCAAATTGCATGCAAGGCGAAAGCAACCTTGTGTTCTCTCACGGAGGGTCTCCTCGGTGCACGGTGGAATGTTTCCTATTTCAAAGTCTGGCATAAGGCTCTCCTGCAGCGGTTTCGGACACTTTACAGCTAAGGCGTCATCATGGCATTGCTAGCAAAGGGATGACGTGGCCTTTTGCATCCTCTTCTGGCACCTACAGGAAACCAGGTCCTCCCGCATGATTCCAAGTCTTTGGACGAAAGATCCAAGCATGAAAGGCCTTCTTCAGTGTGCTTGAATGCAGAGGTCTTAGGGCTGCCCTTAAGCATTTAGCTTTAGAAACACAGCAAAGGATGGTTTCTCCACGTAGATCATGAGAGTGGTGTGATGCACGTGGTCAGTTCAGGCTGATAGAGTTGTGGCCCAGAGAAACGCTTTGTTCTGATGAAAGGATGACCAGATGAAGGACTCCAACAGCCTCTTCCCTAAACGTTGTTGCAAGTCCTACTCTCAGCACACGTATGTTTCAGACTTAAGCTGCATTCCGAGAGGACACCATGCAAACATACGTTTGGGCATTCCACGGTGTATGAATTTGGAGAAAGCAACTGAAAGTGTTAGATAGTGAAGATTGAGCTCAGTGACCCCAGAAAAATTTCCATTGCACGGTTGAATTAAGCTGCCCTAGCCATCGGAGGAGCTTACTCGCCTGAGGCTCCTGGTCCTCCCTGCTTTTCACCTGTTGAACAGAACGCCCACCCGTCGTGCTTCCAATGCTGTGCAGAAAGCAGCTTTCTTTGCCTCTTCCCCTGAGGCTGGGCAGAAGGCCTCTTCACAGTATTCTCATATCTGGGAGTATAAGTATATACAAGAAGCTCTAATTTTCACAGCAGTGTTTGGCTGCCTTTCTGAATATGGCTGAGTAGGAAATCACATGATCTGAGACAGTCCCAGAGCCTTCTCTGCAGGACAACAGCTCTGAGGTTTGGGGCCTCATCACCACCACGCTTTGGAGAAGCTTGCACACACCTGTTGCTTACATGATGCCTGGGGATTAAAAAATGGGCACTCAGGTTACAAAGCTCAGACTGTGGCATGGGAGACCGGCTTCCATAGCACCCAGACAACCTGGGCCCCTCTGCAGCAGCCGGGAAGTAGCAGGAAAACGCCACTTTTGAGAATTTCAAGGTAAATTCGTTGAATGCCGGAATTCTTCTGACAGCCGGCTTTCTTCAGCAAGGCTTCACTTGAATGGCAAAACAAGCGAGGGCGTGCCGCCGCTCAGCAAAAGAGAGTACTACACCGGATAAATCGCCCAGTCGCTCAGAGTGCAGCCACCCAAGACAGACACTGAAATCACACTGCAAGAAGAATTCGTTGTACGCGGGAATTTTTCTTACAGAAAGTCTTCCACAGCAAGGCCGCATGCGATTGGCCCCACAAGCGAAGCATCTGCTGCTCAGCTGAAGACAGCTCCACACAGCAGACTTCACTCAGGTGCTTAGAGTGCAGGCACACAGGACAGACACGGAAAACACATTGAAAGCTGTTTCAGCATCTAGTGCAACGATGTCAATGATTCCTTGAATGGAGCATTCTGCGCTGCTTCCTTTCACCCACATAAGCTGAATCCAAAGCTGACTTGCCTCCACTACGTTTATTTCAGAGCATCTACTCTAACTTCCCTTGTGGCTAGTGGGAATGCCTATTCCAGGCCCACTTATGTCTTTGAGATAGAGGACGTATAGAGAATACAGCCTTTCACTACAACGTTTACTGGTTTCCATACCACATAGGAGCAAATTGCATGCAAGGCGAAAGCAACCTTGTGTTCTCTCAGGGAGGGTCTCCTCGGTGCACGGTGGAATGTTTCCTATTTCAAAGTCTGGCATAAGGCTCTCCTGCAGCGGTTTCGGACACTTTACAGCTAAGGCGTCATCATGGCATTGCTAGCAAAGGGATGACGTGGCCTTTTGCATCCTCTTCTGGCACCTACAGGAAACCAGGTCCTCCCGCATGATTCCAAGTCTTTGGACGAAAGATCCAAGCATGAAAGACCTTCTTCAGTGTGCTTGAATGCAGAGATCTTAGGGCTGCCCTTAAGCATTTAGCTTTAGAAACACAGCAAAGGATGGTTTCTCCACGTAGATCATGAGAGTGGTGTGATGCACGTGGTCAGTTCAGGCTGATAGAGTTGTGGCCTAGAGGAACGCTTTGTTCTGATGAAAGGATGACCAGATGAAGGACTCCAACAGCCTCTTCCCTAAACGTTGTTGCAAGTCCTACTCTCAGCACACGTATGTTTCAGACTTAAGCTGCATTCCGAGAGGACACCATGCAAACATACGTTTGGGCATTCCACGGTGTATGAATTTGGAGAAAGCAACTGAAAGTGTTAGTGAAGATTGAGCTCAGTGACCATAGAAAAATTTCCATTGCACGGTTGAATTAAGCTGCCCTAGCCATCGGAGGAGCTTACTCGCCTGAGGCTCCTGGTCCTCCCTGCTTTTCACCTGTTGAACAGAACGCCCACCCGTCGTGCTTCCAATGCTGTGCAGAAAGCAGCTTTCTTTGCCTCTTCCCCTGAGGCTGGGCAGAAGGCCTCTTCACAGTATTCTCATATCTGGGAGTATAAGTATATACAAGAAGCTCTAATTTTCACAGCAGTGTTTGGCTGCCTTTCTGAATATGGCTGAGTAGGAAATCACATGATCTGAGACAGTCCCAGAGCCTTCTCCGCAGGACAACAGCTCTGAGGTTTGGGGCCTCATCACCACCGCGCTTTGGAGAAGCTTGCACCCACCTGTTGCTTACATGGTGCCTGGGGATTAAAAAATGGGCACTCAGGTTACAAAGCTCAGACTGTGGCATGGGAGACCGGCTTCCATAGCACCCAGACAACCTGGGCCCCTCTGCAGCAGCCAGGAAGTAGCAGGAAATCGCCACTTTTGAGAATTTCAAGGTAAATTCGTTGAATGCCTGAATTCTTCTGACAGCCGGCCTTCTTCAGCAAGGCTTCACTTGAATGGCAAAACAAGCGAGGGCGTGCCGCCGCTCAGCAAAAGAGAGTACTACACCGGATAAATCGCCCAGTCGCTCAGAGTGCAGCCACCCAAGACAGACACTGAAATCACACTGCAAGAAGAATTCGTTGTACGCGGGAATTTTTCTTACAGAAAGTCTTCCACAGCAAGGCCGCATGCGATTGGCCCCACAAGCGAAGCATCTGCTGCTCAGCTGAAGACAGCTCCACACAGCAGACTTCACTCAGGTGCTTAGAGTGCAGGCACACAGGACAGACACGGAAAACACATTGAAAGCTGTTTCAGCATCTAGTGCAACGATGTCAATGATTCCTTGAATGGAGCATTCTGCGCTGCTTCCTTTCACCCACATAAGCTGAATCCAAAGCTGACTTGCCTCCACTACGTTTATTTCAGAGCATCTACTCTAACTTCCCTTGTGGCTAGTGGGAATGCCTATTCCAGGCCCACTTATGTCTTTGAGATAGAGGACGTATAGAGAATACAGCCTTTCACTACAACGTTTACTGGTTTCCATACCACATAGGAGCAAATTGCATGCAAGGCGAAAGCAACCTTGTGTTCTCTCAGGGAGGGTCTCCTCGGTGCACGGTGGAATGTTTCCTATTTCAAAGTCTGGCATAAGGCTCTCCTGCAGCGGTTTCGGACACTTTACAGCTAAGGCGTCATCATGGCATTGCTAGCAAAGGGATGACGTGGCCTTTTGCATCCTCTTCTGGCACCTACAGGAAACCAGGTCCTCCCGCATGATTCCAAGTCTTTGGACGAAAGATCCAAGCATGAAAGGCCTTCTTCAGTGTGCTTGAATGCAGAGGTCTTAGGGCTGCCCTTAAGCATTTAGCTTTAGAAACACAGCAAAGGATGGTTTCTCCACGTAGATCATGAGAGTGGTGTGATGCACGTGGTCAGTTCAGGCTGATAGAGTTGTGGCCCAGAGAAACGCTTTGTTCTGATGAAAGGATGACCAGATGAAGGACTCCAACAGCCTCTTCCCTAAACGTTGTTGCAAGTCCTACTCTCAGCACACGTATGTTTCAGACTTAAGCTGCATTCCGAGAGGACACCATGCAAACATACGTTTGGGCATTCCACGGTGTATGAATTTGGAGAAAGCAACTGAAAGTGTTAGATAGTGAAGATTGAGCTCAGTGACCCCAGAAAAATTTCCATTGCACGGTTGAATTAAGCTGCCCTAGCCATCGGAGGAGCTTACTCGCCTGAGGCTCCTGGTCCTCCCTGCTTTTCACCTGTTGAACAGAACGCCCACCCGTCGTGCTTCCAATGCTGTGCAGAAAGCAGCTTTCTTTGCCTCTTCCCCTGAGGCTGGGCAGAAGGCCTCTTCACAGTATTCTCATATCTGGGAGTATAAGTATATACAAGAAGCTCTAATTTTCACAGCAGTGTTTGGCTGCCTTTCTGAATATGGCTGAGTAGGAAATCACATGATCTGAGACAGTCCCAGAGCCTTCTCTGCAGGACAACAGCTCTGAGGTTTGGGGCCTCATCACCACCACGCTTTGGAGAAGCTTGCACACACCTGTTGCTTACATGATGCCTGGGGATTAAAAAATGGGCACTCAGGTTACAAAGCTCAGACTGTGGCATGGGAGACCGGCTTCCATAGCACCCAGACAACCTGGGCCCCTCTGCAGCAGCCGGGAAGTAGCAGGAAAACGCCACTTTTGAGAATTTCAAGGTAAATTCGTTGAATGCCGGAATTCTTCTGACAGCCGGCTTTCTTCAGCAAGGCTTCACTTGAATGGCAAAACAAGCGAGGGCGTGCCGCCGCTCAGCAAAAGAGAGTACTACACCGGATAAATCGCCCAGTCGCTCAGAGTGCAGCCACCCAAGACAGACACTGAAATCACACTGCAAGAAGAATTCGTTGTACGCGGGAATTTTTCTTACAGAAAGTCTTCCACAGCAAGGCCGCATGCGATTGGCCCCACAAGCGAAGCATCTGCTGCTCAGCTGAAGACAGCTCCACACAGCAGACTTCACTCAGGTGCTTAGAGTGCAGGCACACAGGACAGACACGGAAAACACATTGAAAGCTGTTTCAGCATCTAGTGCAACGATGTCAATGATTCCTTGAATGGAGCATTCTGCGCTGCTTCCTTTCACCCACATAAGCTGAATCCAAAGCTGACTTGCCTCCACTACGTTTATTTCAGAGCATCTACTCTAACTTCCCTTGTGGCTAGTGGGAATGCCTATTCCAGGCCCACTTATGTCTTTGAGATAGAGGACGTATAGAGAATACAGCCTTTCACTACAACGTTTACTGGTTTCCATACCACATAGGAGCAAATTGCATGCAAGGCGAAAGCAACCTTGTGTTCTCTCAGGGAGGGTCTCCTCGGTGCACGGTGGAATGTTTCCTATTTCAAAGTCTGGCATAAGGCTCTCCTGCAGCGGTTTCGGACACTTTACAGCTAAGGCGTCATCATGGCATTGCTAGCAAAGGGATGACGTGGCCTTTTGCATCCTCTTCTGGCACCTACAGGAAACCAGGTCCTCCCGCATGATTCCAAGTCTTTGGACGAAAGATCCAAGCATGAAAGACCTTCTTCAGTGTGCTTGAATGCAGAGATCTTAGGGCTGCCCTTAAGCATTTAGCTTTAGAAACACAGCAAAGGATGGTTTCTCCACGTAGATCATGAGAGTGGTGTGATGCACGTGGTCAGTTCAGGCTGATAGAGTTGTGGCCTAGAGGAACGCTTTGTTCTGATGAAAGGATGACCAGATGAAGGACTCCAACAGCCTCTTCCCTAAACGTTGTTGCAAGTCCTACTCTCAGCACACGTATGTTTCAGACTTAAGCTGCATTCCGAGAGGACACCATGCAAACATACGTTTGGGCATTCCACGGTGTATGAATTTGGAGAAAGCAACTGAAAGTGTTAGTGAAGATTGAGCTCAGTGACCATAGAAAAATTTCCATTGCACGGTTGAATTAAGCTGCCCTAGCCATCGGAGGAGCTTACTCGCCTGAGGCTCCTGGTCCTCCCTGCTTTTCACCTGTTGAACAGAACGCCCACCCGTCGTGCTTCCAATGCTGTGCAGAAAGCAGCTTTCTTTGCCTCTTCCCCTGAGGCTGGGCAGAAGGCCTCTTCACAGTATTCTCATATCTGGGAGTATAAGTATATACAAGAAGCTCTAATTTTCACAGCAGTGTTTGGCTGCCTTTCTGAATATGGCTGAGTAGGAAATCACATGATCTGAGACAGTCCCAGAGCCTTCTCCGCAGGACAACAGCTCTGAGGTTTGGGGCCTCATCACCACCGCGCTTTGGAGAAGCTTGCACCCACCTGTTGCTTACATGGTGCCTGGGGATTAAAAAATGGGCACTCAGGTTACAAAGCTCAGACTGTGGCATGGGAGACCGGCTTCCATAGCACCCAGACAACCTGGGCCCCTCTGCAGCAGCCAGGAAGTAGCAGGAAATCGCCACTTTTGAGAATTTCAAGGTAAATTCGTTGAATGCCTGAATTCTTCTGACAGCCGGCCTTCTTCAGCAAGGCTTCACTTGAATGGCAAAACAAGCGAGGGCGTGCCGCCGCTCAGCAAAAGAGAGTACTACACCGGATAAATCGCCCAGTCGCTCAGAGTGCAGCCACCCAAGACAGACACTGAAATCACACTGCAAGAAGAATTCGTTGTACGCGGGAATTTTTCTTACAGAAAGTCTTCCACAGCAAGGCCGCATGCGATTGGCCCCACAAGCGAAGCATCTGCTGCTCAGCTGAAGACAGCTCCACACAGCAGACTTCACTCAGGTGCTTAGAGTGCAGGCACACAGGACAGACACGGAAAACACATTGAAAGCTGTTTCAGCATCTAGTGCAACGATGTCAATGATTCCTTGAATGGAGCATTCTGCGCTGCTTCCTTTCACCCACATAAGCTGAATCCAAAGCTGACTTGCCTCCACTACGTTTATTTCAGAGCATCTACTCTAACTTCCCTTGTGGCTAGTGGGAATGCCTATTCCAGGCCCACTTATGTCTTTGAGATAGAGGACGTATAGAGAATACAGCCTTTCACTACAACGTTTACTGGTTTCCATACCACATAGGAGCAAATTGCATGCAAGGCGAAAGCAACCTTGTGTTCTCTCAGGGAGGGTCTCCTCGGTGCACGGTGGAATGTTTCCTATTTCAAAGTCTGGCATAAGGCTCTCCTGCAGCGGTTTCGGACACTTTACAGCTAAGGCGTCATCATGGCATTGCTAGCAAAGGGATGACGTGGCCTTTTGCATCCTCTTCTGGCACCTACAGGAAACCAGGTCCTCCCGCATGATTCCAAGTCTTTGGACGAAAGATCCAAGCATGAAAGGCCTTCTTCAGTGTGCTTGAATGCAGAGGTCTTAGGGCTGCCCTTAAGCATTTAGCTTTAGAAACACAGCAAAGGATGGTTTCTCCACGTAGATCATGAGAGTGGTGTGATGCACGTGGTCAGTTCAGGCTGATAGAGTTGTGGCCCAGAGAAACGCTTTGTTCTGATGAAAGGATGACCAGATGAAGGACTCCAACAGCCTCTTCCCTAAACGTTGTTGCAAGTCCTACTCTCAGCACACGTATGTTTCAGACTTAAGCTGCATTCCGAGAGGACACCATGCAAACATACGTTTGGGCATTCCACGGTGTATGAATTTGGAGAAAGCAACTGAAAATGTTAGATAGTGAAGATTGAGCTCAGTGACCCCAGAAAAATTTCCATTGCACGGTTGAATTAAGCTGCCCTAGCCATCGGAGGAGCTTACTCGCCTGAGGCTCCTGGTCCTCCCTGCTTTTCACCTGTTGAACAGAACGCCCACCCGTCGTGCTTCCAATGCTGTGCAGAAAGCAGCTTTCTTTGCCTCTTCCCCTGAGGCTGGGCAGAAGGCCTCTTCACAGTATTCTCATATCTGGGAGTATAAGTATATACAAGAAGCTCTAATTTTCACAGCAGTGTTTGGCTGCCTTTCTGAATATGGCTGAGTAGGAAATCACATGATCTGAGACAGTCCCAGAGCCTTCTCTGCAGGACAACAGCTCTGAGGTTTGGGGCCTCATCACCACCACGCTTTGGAGAAGCTTGCACACACCTGTTGCTTACATGATGCCTGGGGATTAAAAAATGGGCACTCAGGTTACAAAGCTCAGACTGTGGCATGGGAGACCGGCTTCCATACCACCCAGAAAACCTGGGCCCCTCTGCAGCAACCAGGAAGTAGCAGGAAAACGCCACTTTTGAGAATTTCAAGGTAAATTCATTGAATGCCGGAATTCTTCTGACAGCCGGCCTTCTTCAGCAAGGCTTCACTTGAATGGCAAAACAAGCGAGGGCGTGCCGCCGCTCAGCAAAAGAGAGTACTACACCGGATAAATCGCCCAGTCGCTCAGAGTGCAGCCACCCAAGACAGACACTGAAATCACACTGCAAGAAGAATTCGTTGTACGCGGGAATTTTTCTTACAGAAAATCTTCCACAGCAAGGCCGCATGCGATTGGCACCACAAGCGAAGCATCTGCTGCTCAGCTGAAGACAGCTCCACACAGCAGACTTCACTCAGGTGCTTAGAGTGCAGGCACACAGGACAGACACGGAAAAACACATGGAAAGCTGTTTCAGCATCTAGTGCAACGATGTCAATGATTCCTTGAATGGAGCGTGCTGCGCTGCTTCCTTTCACCAACATAAGCTGAATCCAAAGTTGACTTGCCTCCACTACGTTTATTTCAGAGCATCTACTCTAACTTCCCTTGTGGCTAGTGGGAATGCCTATTCCAGGCCCACTTATGTCTTTGAGATAGAGGACGTATAGAGAATACAGCCTTTCACTAAAACGTTTACTGGTTTCCATACCACATAGGAGCAAATTGCATGCAAGGCGAAAGCAACCTTGTGTTCTCTCACGGAGGGTCTCCTCGGTGCACGGTGGAATGTTTCCTATTTCAAAGTCTGGCATAAGGCTCTCCTGCAGCGGTTTCGGACACTTTACAGCTAAGGCGTCATCATGGCATTGCTAGCAAAGGGATGACGTGGCCTTTTGCATCCTCTTCTGGCACCTACAGGAAACCAGGTCCTCCCGCATGATTCCAAGTCTTTGGACGAAAGATCCAAGCATGAAAGGCCTTCTTCAGTGTGCTTGAATGCAGAGGTCTTAGGGCTGCCCTTAAGCATTTAGCTTTAGAAACACAGCAAAGGATGGTTTCTCCACGTAGATCATGAGAGTGGTGTGATGCACGTGGTCAGTTCAGGCTGATAGAGTTGTGGCCCAGAGAAACGCTTTGTTCTGATGAAAGGATGACCAGATGAAGGACTCCAACAGCCTCTTCAATAAACGTTGTTGCAAGTCCTACTCTCAGCACACGTATGTTTCAGACTTAAGCTGCATTCCGAGAGTACACCATGCAAACATACGTTTGGGCATTCCACGGTGTATGAATTTGGAGAAAGCAACTGAAAGTGTTAGATAGTGAAGATTGAGCTCAGTGACCCCAGAAAAATTTCCATTGCACGGTTGAATTAAGCTGCCCTAGCCATCGGAGGAGCTTACTCGCCTGAGGCTCCTGGTCCTCCCTGCTTTTCACCTGTTGAACAGAACGCCCACCCGTCGTGCTTCCAATGCTGTGCAGAAAGCAGCTTTCTTTGCCTCTTCCCCTGAGGCTGGGCAGAAGGCCTCTTCACAGTATTCTCATATCTGGGAGTATAAGTATATACAAGAAGCTCTAATTTTCACAGCAGTGTTTGGCTGCCTTTCTGAATATGGCTGAGTAGGAAATCACATGATCTGAGACAGTCCCAGAGCCTTCTCTGCAGGACAACAGCTCTGAGGTTTGGGGCCTCATCGCCACCGCGCTTTGGAGAAGCTTGCACCCACCTGTTGCTTACATGGTGCCTGGGGATTAAAAAATGGGCACTCACGTTACAAAGCTCAGACTGTGGCATGGGAGACCGGCTTCCATAGCACCCAGACAACATGGGCCCCTCTGCAGCAACCGGGAAGTAGCAGGAAAACGCCACTTTTGAGAATTTCAAGGTAAATTCGTTGAATGCCGGAATTCTTCTGACAGCCGGCCTTCTTCAGCAAGGCTTCACTTGAATGGCAAAACAAGCGAGGGCGTGCCGCCGCTCAGCAAAAGAGAGTACTACACCGGATAAATCGCCCAGTCGCTCAGAGTGCAGCCACCCAAGACAGACACTGAAATCACACTGCAAGAAGAATTCGTTGTACGCGGGAATTTTTCTTACAGAAAGTCTTCCACAGCAAGGCCGCATGCGATTGGCCCCACAAGCGAAGCATCTGCTGCTCAGCTGAAGACAGCTCCACACAGCAGACTTCACTCAGGTGCTTAGAGTGCAGGCACACAGGACAGACACGGAAAACACATTGAAAGCTGTTTCAGCATCTAGTGCAACGATGTCAATGATTCCTTGAATGGAGCATTCTGCGCTGCTTCCTTTCACCCACATAAGCTGAATCCAAAGCTGACTTGCCTCCACTACGTTTATTTCAGAGCATCTACTCTAACTTCCCTTGTGGCTAGTGGGAATGCCTATTCCAGGCCCACTTATGTCTTTGAGATAGAGGACGTATAGAGAATACAGCCTTTCACTACAACGTTTACTGGTTTCCATACCACATAGGAGCAAATTGCATGCAAGGCGAAAGCAACCTTGTGTTCTCTCAGGGAGGGTCTCCTCGGTGCACGGTGGAATGTTTCCTATTTCAAAGTCTGGCATAAGGCTCTCCTGCAGCGGTTTCGGACACTTTACAGCTAAGGCGTCATCATGGCATTGCTAGCAAAGGGATGACGTGGCCTTTTGCATCCTCTTCTGGCACCTACAGGAAACCAGGTCCTCCCGCATGATTCCAAGTCTTTGGACGAAAGATCCAAGCATGAAAGACCTTCTTCAGTGTGCTTGAATGCAGAGATCTTAGGGCTGCCCTTAAGCATTTAGCTTTAGAAACACAGCAAAGGATGGTTTCTCCACGTAGATCATGAGAGTGGTGTGATGCACGTGGTCAGTTCAGGCTGATAGAGTTGTGGCCCAGAGGAACGCTTTGTTCTGATGAAAGGATGACCAGATGAAGGACTCCAACAGCCTCTTCCCTAAACGTTGTTGCAAGTCCTACTCTCAGCACACGTATGTTTCAGACTTAAGCTGCATTCCGAGAGGACACCATGCAAACATACGTTTGGGCATTCCACGGTGTATGAATTTGGAGAAAGCAACTGAAAGTGTTAGTGAAGATTGAGCTCAGTGACCATAGAAAAATTTCCATTGCACGGTTGAATTAAGCTGCCCTAGCCATCGGAGGAGCTTACTCGCCTGAGGCTCCTGGTCCTCCCTGCTTTTCACCTGTTGAACAGAACGCCCACCCGTCGTGCTTCCAATGCTGTGCAGAAAGCAGCTTTCTTTGCCTCTTCCCCTGAGGCTGGGCAGAAGGCCTCTTCACAGTATTCTCATATCTGGGAGTATAAGTATATACAAGAAGCTCTAATTTTCACAGCAGTGTTTGGCTGCCTTTCTGAATATGGCTGAGTAGGAAATCACATGATCTGAGACAGTCCCAGAGCCTTCTCCGCAGGACAACAGCTCTGAGGTTTGGGGCCCCATCACCACCGCGCTTTGGAGAAGCTTGCACCCACCTGTTGCTTACATGGTGCCTGGGGATTAAAAAATGGGCACTCAGGTTACAAAGCTCAGACTGTGGCATGGGAGACCGGCTTCCATAGCACCCAGACAACCTGGGCCCCTCTGCAGCAGCCAGGAAGTAGCAGGAAATCGCCACTTTTGAGAATTTCAAGGTAAATTCGTTGAATGCCTGAATTCTTCTGACAGCCGGCCTTCTTCAGCAAGGCTTCACTTGAATGGCAAAACAAGCGAGGGCGTGCCGCCGCTCAGCAAAAGAGAGTACTACACCGGATAAATCGCCCAGTCGCTCAGAGTGCAGCCACCCAAGACAGACACTGAAATCACACTGCAAGAAGAATTCGTTGTACGCGGGAATTTTTCTTACAGAAAGTCTTCCACAGCAAGGCCGCATGCGATTGGCCCCACAAGCGAAGCATCTGCTGCTCAGCTGAAGACAGCTCCACACAGCAGACTTCACTCAGGTGCTTAGAGTGCAGGCACACAGGACAGACACGGAAAACACATTGAAAGCTGTTTCAGCATCTAGTGCAACGATGTCAATGATTCCTTGAATGGAGCATTCTGCGCTGCTTCCTTTCACCCACATAAGCTGAATCCAAAGCTGACTTGCCTCCACTACGTTTATTTCAGAGCATCTACTCTAACTTCCCTTGTGGCTAGTGGGAATGCCTATTCCAGGCCCACTTATGTCTTTGAGATAGAGGACGTATAGAGAATACAGCCTTTCACTACAACGTTTACTGGTTTCCATACCACATAGGAGCAAATTGCATGCAAGGCGAAAGCAACCTTGTGTTCTCTCAGGGAGGGTCTCCTCGGTGCACGGTGGAATGTTTCCTATTTCAAAGTCTGGCATAAGGCTCTCCTGCAGCGGTTTCGGACACTTTACAGCTAAGGCGTCATCATGGCATTGCTAGCAAAGGGATGACGTGGCCTTTTGCATCCTCTTCTGGCACCTACAGGAAACCAGGTCCTCCCGCATGATTCCAAGTCTTTGGACGAAAGATCCAAGCATGAAAGGCCTTCTTCAGTGTGCTTGAATGCAGAGGTCTTAGGGCTGCCCTTAAGCATTTAGCTTTAGAAACACAGCAAAGGATGGTTTCTCCACGTAGATCATGAGAGTGGTGTGATGCACGTGGTCAGTTCAGGCTGATAGAGTTGTGGCCCAGAGAAACGCTTTGTTCTGATGAAAGGATGACCAGATGAAGGACTCCAACAGCCTCTTCCCTAAACGTTGTTGCAAGTCCTACTCTCAGCACACGTATGTTTCAGACTTAAGCTGCATTCCGAGAGTACACCATGCAAACATACGTTTGGGCATTCCACGGTGTATGAATTTGGAGAAAGCAACTGAAAGTGTTAGATAGTGAAGATTGAGCTCAGTGACCCCAGAAAAATTTCCATTGCACGGTTGAATTAAGCTGCCCTAGCCATCGGAGGAGCTTACTCGCCTGAGGCTCCTGGTCCTCCCTGCTTTTCACCTGTTGAACAGAACGCCCACCCGTCGTGCTTCCAATGCTGTGCAGAAAGCAGCTTTCTTTGCCTCTTCCCCTGAGGCTGGGCAGAAGGCCTCTTCACAGTATTCTCATATCTGGGAGTATAAGTATATACAAGAAGCTCTAATTTTCACAGCAGTGTTTGGCTGCCTTTCTGAATATGGCTGAGTAGGAAATCACATGATCTGAGACAGTCCCAGAGCCTTCTCTGCAGGACAACAGCTCTGAGGTTTGGGGCCTCATCGCCACCGCGCTTTGGAGAAGCTTGCACCCACCTGTTGCTTACATGGTGACTGGGGATTAAAAAATGGGCACTCACGTTACAAAGCTCAGACTGTGGCATGGGAGACCGGCTTCCATAGCACCCAGACAACATGGGCCCCTCTGCAGCAACCGGGAAGTAGCAGGAAAACGCCACTTTTGAGAATTTCAAGGTAAATTCGTTGAATGCCGGAATTCTTCTGACAGCCGGCCTTCTTCAGCAAGGCTTCACTTGAATGGCAAAACAAGCGAGGGCGTGCCGCCGCTCAGCAAAAGAGAGTACTACACCGGATAAATCGCCCAGTCGCTCAGAGTGCAGCCACCCAAGACAGACACTGAAATCACACTGCAAGAAGAATTCGTTGTACGCGGGAATTTTTCTTACAGAAAGTCTTCCACAGCAAGGCCGCATGCGATTGGCCCCACAAGCGAAGCATCTGCTGCTCAGCTGAAGACAGCTCCACACAGCAGACTTCACTCAGGTGCTTAGAGTGCAGGCACACAGGACAGACACGGAAAACACATTGAAAGCTGTTTCAGCATCTAGTGCAACGATGTCAATGATTCCTTGAATGGAGCATTCTGCGCTGCTTCCTTTCACCCACATAAGCTGAATCCAAAGCTGACTTGCCTCCACTACGTTTATTTCAGAGCATCTACTCTAACTTCCCTTGTGGCTAGTGGGAATGCCTATTCCAGGCCCACTTATGTCTTTGAGATAGAGGACGTATAGAGAATACAGCCTTTCACTACAACGTTTACTGGTTTCCATACCACATAGGAGCAAATTGCATGCAAGGCGAAAGCAACCTTGTGTTCTCTCAGGGAGGGTCTCCTCGGTGCACGGTGGAATGTTTCCTATTTCAAAGTCTGGCATAAGGCTCTCCTGCAGCGGTTTCGGACACTTTACAGCTAAGGCGTCATCATGGCATTGCTAGCAAAGGGATGACGTGGCCTTTTGCATCCTCTTCTGGCACCTACAGGAAACCAGGTCCTCCCGCATGATTCCAAGTCTTTGGACGAAAGATCCAAGCATGAAAGACCTTCTTCAGTGTGCTTGAATGCAGAGATCTTAGGGCTGCCCTTAAGCATTTAGCTTTAGAAACACAGCAAAGGATGGTTTCTCCACGTAGATCATGAGAGTGGTGTGATGCACGTGGTCAGTTCAGGCTGATAGAGTTGTGGCCTAGAGGAACGCTTTGTTCTGATGAAAGGATGACCAGATGAAGGACTCCAACAGCCTCTTCCCTAAACGTTGTTGCAAGTCCTACTCTCAGCACACGTATGTTTCAGACTTAAGCTGCATTCCGAGAGGACACCATGCAAACATACGTTTGGGCATTCCACGGTGTATGAATTTGGAGAAAGCAACTGAAAGTGTTAGTGAAGATTGAGCTCAGTGACCATAGAAAAATTTCCATTGCACGGTTGAATTAAGCTGCCCTAGCCATCGGAGGAGCTTACTCGCCTGAGGCTCCTGGTCCTCCCTGCTTTTCACCTGTTGAACAGAACGCCCACCCGTCGTGCTTCCAATGCTGTGCAGAAAGCAGCTTTCTTTGCCTCTTCCCCTGAGGCTGGGCAGAAGGCCTCTTCACAGTATTCTCATATCTGGGAGTATAAGTATATACAAGAAGCTCTAATTTTCACAGCAGTGTTTGGCTGCCTTTCTGAATATGGCTGAGTAGGAAATCACATGATCTGAGACAGTCCCAGAGCCTTCTCCGCAGGACAACAGCTCTGAGGTTTGGGGCCTCATCACCACCGCGCTTTGGAGAAGCTTGCACCCACCTGTTGCTTACATGGTGCCTGGGGATTAAAAAATGGGCACTCAGGTTACAAAGCTCAGACTGTGGCATGGGAGACCGGCTTCCATAGCACCCAGACAACCTGGGCCCCTCTGCAGCAGCCAGGAAGTAGCAGGAAATCGCCACTTTTGAGAATTTCAAGGTAAATTCGTTGAATGCCTGAATTCTTCTGACAGCCGGCCTTCTTCAGCAAGGCTTCACTTGAATGGCAAAACAAGCGAGGGCGTGCCGCCGCTCAGCAAAAGAGAGTACTACACCGGATAAATCGCCCAGTCGCTCAGAGTGCAGCCACCCAAGACAGACACTGAAATCACACTGCAAGAAGAATTCGTTGTACGCGGGAATTTTTCTTACAGAAAGTCTTCCACAGCAAGGCCGCATGCGATTGGCCCCACAAGCGAAGCATCTGCTGCTCAGCTGAAGACAGCTCCACACAGCAGACTTCACTCAGGTGCTTAGAGTGCAGGCACACAGGACAGACACGGAAAACACATTGAAAGCTGTTTCAGCATCTAGTGCAACGATGTCAATGATTCCTTGAATGGAGCATTCTGCGCTGCTTCCTTTCACCCACATAAGCTGAATCCAAAGCTGACTTGCCTCCACTACGTTTATTTCAGAGCATCTACTCTAACTTCCCTTGTGGCTAGTGGGAATGCCTATTCCAGGCCCACTTATGTCTTTGAGATAGAGGACGTATAGAGAATACAGCCTTTCACTACAACGTTTACTGGTTTCCATACCACATAGGAGCAAATTGCATGCAAGGCGAAAGCAACCTTGTGTTCTCTCAGGGAGGGTCTCCTCGGTGCATGGTGGAATGTTTCCTATTTCAAAGTCTGGCATAAGGCTCTCCTGCAGCGGTTTCGGACACTTTACAGCTAAGGCGTCATCATGGCATTGTTAGCAAAGGGATGACGTGGCCTTTTGCATCCTCTTCTGGCACCTACAGGAAACCAGGTCCTCCCGCATGATTCCAAGTCTTTGGACGAAAGATCCAAGCATGAAAGGCCTTCTTCAGTGTGCTTGAATGCAGAGGTCTTAGGGCTGCCCTTAAGCATTTAGCTTTAGAAACACAGCAAAGGATGGTTTCTCCACGTAGATCATGAGAGTGGTGTGATGCACGTGGTCAGTTCAGGCTGATAGAGTTGTGGCCCAGAGAAACGCTTTGTTCTGATGAAAGGATGACCAGATGAAGGACTCCAACAGCCTCTTCCCTAAACGTTGTTGCAAGTCCTACTCTCAGCACACGTATGTTTCAGACTTAAGCTGCATTCCGAGAGGACACCATGCAAACATACGTTTGGGCATTCCACGGTGTATGAATTTGGAGAAAGCAACTGAAAATGTTAGATAGTGAAGATTGAGCTCAGTGACCCCAGAAAAATTTCCATTGCACGGTTGAATTAAGCTGCCCTAGCCATCGGAGGAGCTTACTCGCCTGAGGCTCCTGGTCCTCCCTGCTTTTCACCTGTTGAACAGAACGCCCACCCGTCGTGCTTCCAATGCTGTGCAGAAAGCAGCTTTCTTTGCCTCTTCCCCTGAGGCTGGGCAGAAGGCCTCTTCACAGTATTCTCATATCTGGGAGTATAAGTATATACAAGAAGCTCTAATTTTCACAGCAGTGTTTGGCTGCCTTTCTGAATATGGCTGAGTAGGAAATCACATGATCTGAGACAGTCCCAGAGCCTTCTCTGCAGGACAACAGCTCTGAGGTTTGGGGCCCCATCACCACCGCGCTTTGGAGAAGCTTGCACCCACCTGTTGCTTACATGGTGCCTGGGGATTAAAAAATGGGCACTCAGGTTACAAAGCTCAGACTGTGGCATGGGAGACCGGCTTCCATAGCACCCAGACAACCTGGGCCCCTCTGCAGCAGCCAGGAAGTAGCAGGAAATCGCCACTTTTGAGAATTTCAAGGTAAATTCGTTGAATGCCTGAATTCTTCTGACAGCCGGCCTTCTTCAGCAAGGCTTCACTTGAATGGCAAAACAAGCGAGGGCGTGCCGCCGCTCAGCAAAAGAGAGTACTACACCGGATAAATCGCCCAGTCGCTCAGAGTGCAGCCACCCAAGACAGACACTGAAATCACACTGCAAGAAGAATTCGTTGTACGCGGGAATTTTTCTTACAGAAAGTCTTCCACAGCAAGGCCGCATGCGATTGGCCCCACAAGCGAAGCATCTGCTGCTCAGCTGAAGACAGCTCCACACAGCAGACTTCACTCAGGTGCTTAGAGTGCAGGCACACAGGACAGACACGGAAAACACATTGAAAGCTGTTTCAGCATCTAGTGCAACGATGTCAATGATTCCTTGAATGGAGCATTCTGCGCTGCTTCCTTTCACCCACATAAGCTGAATCCAAAGCTGACTTGCCTCCACTACGTTTATTTCAGAGCATCTACTCTAACTTCCCTTGTGGCTAGTGGGAATGCCTATTCCAGGCCCACTTATGTCTTTGAGATAGAGGACGTATAGAGAATACAGCCTTTCACTACAACGTTTACTGGTTTCCATACCACATAGGAGCAAATTGCATGCAAGGCGAAAGCAACCTTGTGTTCTCTCAGGGAGGGTCTCCTCGGTGCACGGTGGAATGTTTCCTATTTCAAAGTCTGGCATAAGGCTCTCCTGCAGCGGTTTCGGACACTTTACAGCTAAGGCGTCATCATGGCATTGTTAGCAAAGGGATGACGTGGCCTTTTGCATCCTCTTCTGGCACCTACAGGAAACCAGGTCCTCCCGCATGATTCCAAGTCTTTGGACGAAAGATCCAAGCATGAAAGGCCTTCTTCAGTGTGCTTGAATGCAGAGGTCTTAGGGCTGCCCTTAAGCATTTAGCTTTAGAAACACAGCAAAGGATGGTTTCTCCACGTAGATCATGAGAGTGGTGTGATGCACGTGGTCAGTTCAGGCTGATAGAGTTGTGGCCCAGAGAAACGCTTTGTTCTGATGAAAGGATGACCAGATGAAGGACTCCAACAGCCTCTTCCCTAAACGTTGTTGCAAGTCCTACTCTCAGCACACGTATGTTTCAGACTTAAGCTGCATTCCGAGAGGACACCATGCAAACATACGTTTGGGCATTCCACGGTGTATGAATTTGGAGAAAGCAACTGAAAATGTTAGATAGTGAAGATTGAGCTCAGTGACCCCAGAAAAATTTCCATTGCACGGTTGAATTAAGCTGCCCTAGCCATCGGAGGAGCTTACTCGCCTGAGGCTCCTGGTCCTCCCTGCTTTTCACCTGTTGAACAGAACGCCCACCCGTCGTGCTTCCAATGCTGTGCAGAAAGCAGCTTTCTTTGCCTCTTCCCCTGAGGCTGGGCAGAAGGCCTCTTCACAGTATTCTCATATCTGGGAGTATAAGTATATACAAGAAGCTCTAATTTTTAAGGCAGTGTTTGGCTGCCTTTCTGAATATGGCTGAGTAGGAAATCACATGATCTGAGACAGTCCCAGAGCCTTCTCTGCAGGACAACAGCTCTGAGGTTTGGGGCCTCATCACCACCACGCTTTGGAGAAGCTTGCACACACCTGTTGCTTACATGATGCCTGGGGATTAAAAAATGGGCACTCAGGTTACAAAGCTCAGACTGTGGCATGGGAGACCGGCTTCCATACCACCCAGACAACCTGGGCCCCTCTGCAGCAGCCGGGAAGTAGCAGGAAAACGCCACTTTTGAGAATTTCAAGGTAAATTCGTTGAATGCCGGAATTCTTCTGACAGCCGGCTTTCTTCAGCAAGGCTTCACTTGAATGGCAAAACAAGCGAGGGCGTGCCGCCGCTCAGCAAAAGAGAGTACTACACCGGATAAATCGCCCAGTCGCTCAGAGTGCAGCCACCCAAGACAGACACTGAAATCACACTGCAAGAAGAATTCGTTGTAAGCGTTAATTTTTCTTACAGAAAGTCTTCCACAGCAAGGCCGCATGCGATAGGCCCCACAAGCGAAGCATCTGCTGCTCAGCTGAAGACAGCTCCACACAGCAGACTTCACTCAGGTGCTTAGAGTGCAGGCACACAGGACAGACACGGAAAACACATTGAAAGCTGTTTCAGCATCTAGTGCAACGATGTCAATGATTCCTTGAATGGAGCATTCTGCGCTGCTTCCTTTCACCCACATAAGCTGAATCCAAAGCTGACTTGCCTCCACTACGTTTATTTCAGAGCATCTACTCTAACTTCCCTTGTGGCTAGTGGGAATGCCTATTCCAGGCCCACTTATGTCTTTGAGATAGAGGACGTACAGAGAATACAGCCTTTCACTACAACGTTTACTGGTTTCCATACCACATAGGAGCAAATTGCATGCAAGGCGAAAGCAACCTTGTGTTCTCTCACGGAGGGTCTCCTCAGTGCACGGTGGAATGTTTCCTATTTCAAAGTCTGGCATAAGGCTCTCCTGCAGCGGTTTCGGACACTTTACAGCTAAGGCGTCATCATGGCATTGCTAGCAAAGGGATGACGTGGCCTTTTGCATCCTCTTCTGGCACCTACAGGAAACCAGGTCCTCCCGCATGATTCCAAGTCTTTGGACGAAAGATCCAAGCATGAAAGGCCTTCTTCAGTGTGCTTGAATGCAGAGGTCTTAGGGCTGCCCTTAAGCATTTAGCTTTAGAAACACAGCAAAGGATGGTTTCTCCACGTAGATCATGAGAGTGGTGTGATGCACGTGGTCAGTTCAGGCTGATAGAGTTGTGGCCCAGAGAAACGCTTTGTTCTGATGAAAGGATGATCAGATGAAGGACTCCAACAGCCTCTTCCCTAAACGTTGTTGCAAGTCCTACTCTCAGCACACGTATGTTTCAGACTTAAGCTGCATTCCGAGAGGACACCATGCAAACATACGTTTGGGCATTCCACGGTGTATGAATTTGGAGAAAGCAACTGAAAGTGTTAGATAGTGAAGATTGAGCTCAGTGACCCCAGAAAAATTTCCATTGCACGGTTGAATTAAGCTGCCCTAGCCATCGGAGGAGCTTACTCGCCTGAGGCTCCTGGTCCTCCCTGCTTTTCACCTGTTGAACAGAACGCCCACCCGTCGTGCTTCCAATGCTGTGCAGAAAGCAGCTTTCTTTGCCTCTTCCCCTGAGGCTGGGCAGAAGGCCTCTTCACAGTATTCTCATATCTGGGAGTATAAGTATATACAAGAAGCTCTAATTTTCAAGGCAGTGTTTGGCTGCCTTTCTGAATATGGCTGAGTAGGAAATCACATGATCTGAGACAGTCCCAGAGCCTTCTCTGCAGGACAACAGCTCTGAGGTTTGGGGCCTCATCGCCACCGCGCTTTGGAGAAGCTTGCACCCACCTGTTGCTTACATGGTGCCTGGGGATTAAAAAATGGGCACTCACGTTACAAAGCTCAGACTGTGGCATGGGAGACCGGCTTCCATACCACCCAGACAACCTGGGCCCCTCTGCAGCAGCCGGGAAGTAGCAGGAAAACGCCACTTTTGAGAATTTCAAGGTAAATTCGTTGAATGCCGGAATTCTTCTGACAGCCGGCCTTCTTCAGCAAGGCTTCACTTGAATGGCAAAACAAGCGAGGGCGTGCCGCCGCTCAGCAAAAGAGAGTACTACACCGGATAAATCGCCCAGTCGCTCAGAGTGCAGCCACCCAAGACAGACACTGAAATCACACTGCAAGAAGAATTCGTTGTACGCGGGAATTTTTCTTACAGAAAGTCTTCCACAGCAAGGCCGCATGCGATTGGCCCCACAAGCGAAGCATCTGCTGCTCAGCTGAAGACAGCTCCACACAGCAGACTTCACTCAGGTGCTTAGAGTGCATGCACACAGGACAGACACGGAAAACACATTGAAAGCTCTTTCAGCATCTAGTGCAACGATGTCAATGATTCCTTGAATGGAGCGTTCTGTGCTGCTTCCTTTCACCCACATAAGCTGAATCCAAAGCTGACTTGCCTCCACTACGTTTATTTCAGAGCATCTACTCTAACTTCCCTTGTGGCTAGTGGGAATGCCTATTCCAGGCCCACTTATGTCTTTGAGATAGAGGACGTATAGAGAATACAGCCTTTCACTACAACGTTTACTGGTTTCCATACCACATAGGAGCAAATTGCATGCAAGGCGAAAGCAACCTTGTGTTCTCTCAGGGAGGGTCTCCTCGGTGCACGGTGGAATGTTTCCTATTTCAAAGTCTGGCATAAGGCTCTCCTGCAGCGGTTTCGGACACTTTACAGCTAAGGCGTCATCATGGCATTGCTAGCAAAGGGATGACGTGGCCTTTTGCATCCTCTTCTGGCACCTACAGGAAACCAGGTCCTCCCGCATGATTCCAAGTCTTTGGACGAAAGATCCAAGCATGAAAGGCCTTCTTCAGTGTGCTTGAATGCAGAGGTCTTAGGGCTGCCCTTAAGCATTTAGCTTTAGAAACACAGCAAAGGATGGTTTCTCCACGTAGATCATGAGAGTGGTGTGATGCACGTGGTCAGTTCAGGCTGATAGAGTTGTGGCCTAGAGGAACGCTTTGTTCTGATGAAAGGATGACCAGATGAAGGACTCCAACAGCCTCTTCCCTAAACGTTGTTGCAAGTCCTACTCTCAGCACACGTATGTTTCAGACTTAAGCTGCATTCCGAGAGGACACCATGCAAACATACGTTTGGGCATTCCACGGTGTATGAATTTGGAGAAAGCAACTGAAAGTGTTAGTGAAGATTGAGCTCAGTGACCATAGAAAAATTTCCATTGCACGGTTGAATTAAGCTGCCCTAGCCATCGGAGGAGCTTACTCGCCTGAGGCTCCTGGTCCTCCCTGCTTTTCACCTGTTGAACAGAACGCCCACCCGTCGTGCTTCCAATGCTGTGCAGAAAGCAGCTTTCTTTGCCTCTTCCCCTGAGGCTGGGCAGAAGGCCTCTTCACAGTATTCTCATATCTGGGAGTATAAGTATATACAAGAAGCTCTAATTTTCACAGCAGTGTTTGGCTGCCTTTCTGAATATGGCTGAGTAGGAAATCACATGATCTGAGACAGTCCCAGAGCCTTCTCCGCAGGACAACAGCTCTGAGGTTTGGGGCCCCATCACCACCGCGCTTTGGAGAAGCTTGCACCCACCTGTTGCTTACATGGTGCCTGGGGATTAAAAAATGGGCACTCACGTTACAAAGCTCAGACTGTGGCATGGGAGACCGGCTTCCATAGCACCCAGACAACCTGGGCCCCTCTGCAGCAGCCAGGAAGTAGCAGGAAATCGCCACTTTTGAGAATTTCAAGGTAAATTCGTTGAATGCCTGAATTCTTCTGACAGCCGGCCTTCTTCAGCAAGGCTTCACTTGAATGGCAAAACAAGCGAGGGCGTGCCGCCGCTCAGCAAAAGAGAGTACTACACCGGATAAATCGCCCAGTCGCTCAGAGTGCAGCCACCCAAGACAGACACTGAAATCACACTGCAAGAAGAATTCGTTGTACGCGGGAATTTTTCTTACAGAAAGTCTTCCACAGCAAGGCCGCATGCGATTGGCCCCACAAGCGAAGCATCTGCTGCTCAGCTGAAGACAGCTCCACACAGCAGACTTCAATCAGGTGCTTAGAGTGCAGGCACACAGGACAGACACGGAAAACACATTGAAAGCTGTTTCAGCATCTAGTGCAACGATGTCAATGATTCCTTGAATGGAGCATTCTGCGCTGCTTCCTTTCACCCACATAAGCTGAATCCAAAGCTGACTTGCCTCCACTACGTTTATTTCAGAGCATCTACTCTAACTTCCCTTGTGGCTAGTGGGAATGCCTATTCCAGGCCCACTTATGTCTTTGAGATAGAGGACGTATAGAGAATACAGCCTTTCACTACAACGTTTACTGGTTTCCATACCACATAGGAGCAAATTGCATGCAAGGCGAAAGCAACCTTGTGTTCTCTCAGGGAGGGTCTCCTCGGTGCACGGTGGAATGTTTCCTATTTCAAAGTCTGGCATAAGGCTCTCCTGCAGCGGTTTCGGACACTTTACAGCTAAGGCGTCATCATGGCATTGCTAGCAAAGGGATGACGTGGCCTTTTGCATCCTCTTCTGGCACCTACAGGAAACCAGGTCCTCCCGCATGATTCCAAGTCTTTGGACGAAAGATCCAAGCATGAAAGGCCTTCTTCAGTGTGCTTGAATGCAGAGGTCTTAGGGCTGCCCTTAAGCATTTAGCTTTAGAAACACAGCAAAGGATGGTTTCTCCACGTAGATCATGAGAGTGGTGTGATGCACGTGGTCAGTTCAGGCTGATAGAGTTGTGGCCCAGAGAAACGCTTTGTTCTGATGAAAGGATGACCAGATGAAGGACTCCAACAGCCTCTTCCCTAAACGTTGTTGCAAGTCCTACTCTCAGCACACGTATGTTTCAGACTTAAGCTGCATTCCGAGAGGACACCATGCAAACATACTTTTGGGCATTCCACGGTGTATGAATTTGGAGAAAGCAACTGAAAGTGTTAGATAGTGAAGATTGAGCTCAGTGACCCCAGAAAAATTTCCATTGCACGGTTGAATTAAGCTGCCCTAGCCATCGGAGGAGCTTACTCGCCTGAGGCTCCTGGTCCTCCCTGCTTTTCACCTGTTGAACAGAACGCCCACCCGTCGTGCTTCCAATGCTGTGCAGAAAGCAGCTTTCTTTGCCTCTTCCCCTGAGGCTGGGCAGAAGGCCTCTTCACAGTATTCTCATATCTGGGAGTATAAGTATATACAAGAAGCTCTAATTTTCACAGCAGTGTTTGGCTGCCTTTCTGAATATGGCTGAGTAGGAAATCACATGATCTGAGACAGTCCCAGAGCCTTCTCTGCAGGACAACAGCTCTGAGGTTTGGGGCCTCATCACCACCACGCTTTGGAGAAGCTTGCACACACCTGTTGCTTACATGATGCCTGGGGATTAAAAAATGGGCACTCAGGTTACAAAGCTCAGACTGTGGCATGGGAGACCGGCTTCCATAGCACCCAGACAACCTGGGCCCCTCTGCAGCAGCCGGGAAGTAGCAGGAAAACGCCACTTTTGAGAATTTCAAGGTAAATTCGTTGAATGCCGGAATTCTTCTGACAGCCGGCTTTCTTCAGCAAGGCTTCACTTGAATGGCAAAACAAGCGAGGGCGTGCCGCCGCTCAGCAAAAGAGAGTACTACACCGGATAAATCGCCCAGTCGCTCAGAGTGCAGCCACCCAAGACAGACACTGAAATCACACTGCAAGAAGAATTCGTTGTACGCGGGAATTTTTCTTACAGAAAGTCTTCCACAGCAAGGCCGCATGCGATTGGCCCCACAAGCGAAGCATCTGCTGCTCAGCTGAAGACAGCTCCACACAGCAGACTTCACTCAGGTGCTTAGAGTGCAGGCACACAGGACAGACACGGAAAACACATTGAAAGCTGTTTCAGCATCTAGTGCAACGATGTCAATGATTCCTTGAATGGAGCATTCTGCGCTGCTTCCTTTCACCCACATAAGCTGAATCCAAAGCTGACTTGCCTCCACTACGTTTATTTCAGAGCATCTACTCTAACTTCCCTTGTGGCTAGTGGGAATGCCTATTCCAGGCCCACTTATGTCTTTGAGATAGAGGACGTATAGAGAATACAGCCTTTCACTACAACGTTTACTGGTTTCCATACCACATAGGAGCAAATTGCATGCAAGGCGAAAGCAACCTTGTGTTCTCTCAGGGAGGGTCTCCTCGGTGCACGGTGGAATGTTTCCTATTTCAAAGTCTGGCATAAGGCTCTCCTGCAGCGGTTTCGGACACTTTACAGCTAAGGCGTCATCATGGCATTGCTAGCAAAGGGATGACGTGGCCTTTTGCATCCTCTTCTGGCACCTACAGGAAACCAGGTCCTCCCGCATGATTCCAAGTCTTTGGACGAAAGATCCAAGCATGAAAGACCTTCTTCAGTGTGCTTGAATGCAGAGATCTTAGGGCTGCCCTTAAGCATTTAGCTTTAGAAACACAGCAAAGGATGGTTTCTCCACGTAGATCATGAGAGTGGTGTGATGCACGTGGTCAGTTCAGGCTGATAGAGTTGTGGCCTAGAGGAACGCTTTGTTCTGATGAAAGGATGACCAGATGAAGGACTCCAACAGCCTCTTCCCTAAACGTTGTTGCAAGTCCTACTCTCAGCACACGTATGTTTCAGACTTAAGCTGCATTCCGAGAGGACACCATGCAAACATACGTTTGGGCATTCCACGGTGTATGAATTTGGAGAAAGCAACTGAAAGTGTTAGTGAAGATTGAGCTCAGTGACCATAGAAAAATTTCCATTGCACGGTTGAATTAAGCTGCCCTAGCCATCGGAGGAGCTTACTCGCCTGAGGCTCCTGGTCCTCCCTGCTTTTCACCTGTTGAACAGAACGCCCACCCGTCGTGCTTCCAATGCTGTGCAGAAAGCAGCTTTCTTTGCCTCTTCCCCTGAGGCTGGGCAGAAGGCCTCTTCACAGTATTCTCATATCTGGGAGTATAAGTATATACAAGAAGCTCTAATTTTCACAGCAGTGTTTGGCTGCCTTTCTGAATATGGCTGAGTAGGAAATCACATGATCTGAGACAGTCCCAGAGCCTTCTCCGCAGGACAACAGCTCTGAGGTTTGGGGCCTCATCACCACCGCGCTTTGGAGAAGCTTGCACCCACCTGTTGCTTACATGGTGCCTGGGGATTAAAAAATGGGCACTCAGGTTACAAAGCTCAGACTGTGGCATGGGAGACCGGCTTCCATAGCACCCAGACAACCTGGGCCCCTCTGCAGCAGCCAGGAAGTAGCAGGAAATCGCCACTTTTGAGAATTTCAAGGTAAATTCGTTGAATGCCTGAATTCTTCTGACAGCCGGCCTTCTTCAGCAAGGCTTCACTTGAATGGCAAAACAAGCGAGGGCGTGCCGCCGCTCAGCAAAAGAGAGTACTACACCGGATAAATCGCCCAGTCGCTCAGAGTGCAGCCACCCAAGACAGACACTGAAATCACACTGCAAGAAGAATTCGTTGTACGCGGGAATTTTTCTTACAGAAAGTCTTCCACAGCAAGGCCGCATGCGATTGGCCCCACAAGCGAAGCATCTGCTGCTCAGCTGAAGACAGCTCCACACAGCCGACTTCACTCAGGTGCTTAGAGTGCAGGCACACAGGACAGACACGGAAAACACATTGAAAGCTGTTTCAGCATCTAGTGCAACGATGTCAATGATTCCTTGAATGGAGCATTCTGCGCTGCTTCCTTTCACCCACATAAGCTGAATCCAAAGCTGACTTGCCTCCACTACGTTTATTTCAGAGCATCTACTCTAACTTCCCTTGTGGCTAGTGGGAATGCCTATTCCAGGCCCACTTATGTCTTTGAGATAGAGGACGTATAGAGAATACAGCCTTTCACTACAACGTTTACTGGTTTCCATACCACATAGGAGCAAATTGCATGCAAGGCGAAAGCAACCTTGTGTTCTCTCAGGGAGGGTCTCCTCGGTGCACGGTGGAATGTTTCCTATTTCAAAGTCTGGCATAAGGCTCTCCTGCAGCGGTTTCGGACACTTTACAGCTAAGGCGTCATCATGGCATTGTTAGCAAAGGGATGACGTGGCCTTTTGCATCCTCTTCTGGCACCTACAGGAAACCAGGTCCTCCCGCATGATTCCAAGTCTTTGGACGAAAGATCCAAGCATGAAAGGCCTTCTTCAGTGTGCTTGAATGCAGAGGTCTTAGGGCTGCCCTTAAGCATTTAGCTTTAGAAACACAGCAAAGGATGGTTTCTCCACGTAGATCATGAGAGTGGTGTGATGCACGTGGTCAGTTCAGGCTGATAGAGTTGTGGCCCAGAGAAACGCTTTGTTCTGATGAAAGGATGACC
Source organism: Manis pentadactyla (assembly GCF_030020395.1). Classification (NCBI taxonomy): domain Eukaryota; kingdom Metazoa; phylum Chordata; class Mammalia; order Pholidota; family Manidae; genus Manis; species Manis pentadactyla. The sequence continues at coordinate 2,666,132 of NC_080035.1, forward strand.
AGATGAAGGACTCCAACAGCCTCTTCAATAAACGTTGTTGCAAGTCCTACTCTCAGCACACGTATGTTTCAGACTTAAGCTGCATTCCGAGAGTACACCATGCAAACATACGTTTGGGCATTCCACGGTGTATGAATTTGGAGAAAGCAACTGAAAGTGTTAGATAGTGAAGATTGAGCTCAGTGACCCCAGAAAAATTTCCATTGCACGGTTGAATTAAGCTGCCCTAGCCATCGGAGGAGCTTACTCGCCTGAGGCTCCTGGTCCTCCCTGCTTTTCACCTGTTGAACAGAACGCCCACCCGTCGTGCTTCCAATGCTGTGCAGAAAGCAGCTTTCTTTGCCTCTTCCCCTGAGGCTGGGCAGAAGGCCTCTTCACAGTATTCTCATATCTGGGAGTATAAGTATATACAAGAAGCTCTAATTTTCACAGCAGTGTTTGGCTGCCTTTCTGAATATGGCTGAGTAGGAAATCACATGATCTGAGACAGTCCCAGAGCCTTCTCTGCAGGACAACAGCTCTGAGGTTTGGGGCCTCATCGCCACCGCGCTTTGGAGAAGCTTGCACCCACCTGTTGCTTACATGGTGCCTGGGGATTAAAAAATGGGCACTCACGTTACAAAGCTCAGACTGTGGCATGGGAGACCGGCTTCCATAGCACCCAGACAACATGGGCCCCTCTGCAGCAACCGGGAAGTAGCAGGAAAACGCCACTTTTGAGAATTTCAAGGTAAATTCGTTGAATGCCGGAATTCTTCTGACAGCCGGCCTTCTTCAGCAAGGCTTCACTTGAATGGCAAAACAAGCGAGGGCGTGCCGCCGCTCAGCAAAAGAGAGTACTACACCGGATAAATCGCCCAGTCGCTCAGAGTGCAGCCACCCAAGACAGACACTGAAATCACACTGCAAGAAGAATTCGTTGTACGCGGGAATTTTTCTTACAGAAAGTCTTCCACAGCAAGGCCGCATGCGATTGGCCCCACAAGCGAAGCATCTGCTGCTCAGCTGAAGACAGCTCCACACAGCAGACTTCACTCAGGTGCTTAGAGTGCAGGCACACAGGACAGACACGGAAAACACATTGAAAGCTGTTTCAGCATCTAGTGCAACGATGTCAATGATTCCTTGAATGGAGCATTCTGCGCTGCTTCCTTTCACCCACATAAGCTGAATCCAAAGCTGACTTGCCTCCACTACGTTTATTTCAGAGCATCTACTCTAACTTCCCTTGTGGCTAGTGGGAATGCCTATTCCAGGCCCACTTATGTCTTTGAGATAGAGGACGTATAGAGAATACAGCCTTTCACTACAACGTTTACTGGTTTCCATACCACATAGGAGCAAATTGCATGCAAGGCGAAAGCAACCTTGTGTTCTCTCAGGGAGGGTCTCCTCGGTGCACGGTGGAATGTTTCCTATTTCAAAGTCTGGCATAAGGCTCTCCTGCAGCGGTTTCGGACACTTTACAGCTAAGGCGTCATCATGGCATTGCTAGCAAAGGGATGACGTGGCCTTTTGCATCCTCTTCTGGCACCTACAGGAAACCAGGTCCTCCCGCATGATTCCAAGTCTTTGGACGAAAGATCCAAGCATGAAAGACCTTCTTCAGTGTGCTTGAATGCAGAGATCTTAGGGCTGCCCTTAAGCATTTAGCTTTAGAAACACAGCAAAGGATGGTTTCTCCACGTAGATCATGAGAGTGGTGTGATGCACGTGGTCAGTTCAGGCTGATAGAGTTGTGGCCCAGAGGAACGCTTTGTTCTGATGAAAGGATGACCAGATGAAGGACTCCAACAGCCTCTTCCCTAAACGTTGTTGCAAGTCCTACTCTCAGCACACGTATGTTTCAGACTTAAGCTGCATTCCGAGAGGACACCATGCAAACATACGTTTGGGCATTCCACGGTGTATGAATTTGGAGAAAGCAACTGAAAGTGTTAGTGAAGATTGAGCTCAGTGACCATAGAAAAATTTCCATTGCACGGTTGAATTAAGCTGCCCTAGCCATCGGAGGAGCTTACTCGCCTGAGGCTCCTGGTCCTCCCTGCTTTTCACCTGTTGAACAGAACGCCCACCCGTCGTGCTTCCAATGCTGTGCAGAAAGCAGCTTTCTTTGCCTCTTCCCCTGAGGCTGGGCAGAAGGCCTCTTCACAGTATTCTCATATCTGGGAGTATAAGTATATACAAGAAGCTCTAATTTTCACAGCAGTGTTTGGCTGCCTTTCTGAATATGGCTGAGTAGGAAATCACATGATCTGAGACAGTCCCAGAGCCTTCTCCGCAGGACAACAGCTCTGAGGTTTGGGGCCTCATCACCACCGCGCTTTGGAGAAGCTTGCACCCACCTGTTGCTTACATGGTGCCTGGGGATTAAAAAATGGGCACTCAGGTTACAAAGCTCAGACTGTGGCATGGGAGACCGGCTTCCATAGCACCCAGACAACCTGGGCCCCTCTGCAGCAGCCAGGAAGTAGCAGGAAATCGCCACTTTTGAGAATTTCAAGGTAAATTCGTTGAATGCCGGAATTCTTCTGACAGCCGGCCTTCTTCAGCAAGGCTTCACTTGAATGGCAAAACAAGCGAGGGCGTGCCGCCGCTCAGCAAAAGAGAGTACTACACCGGATAAATCGCCCAGTCGCTCAGAGTGCAGCCACCCAAGACAGACACTGAAATCACACTGCAAGAAGAATTCGTTGTACGCGGGAATTTTTCTTACAGAAAGTCTTCCACAGCAAGGCCGCATGCGATTGGCCCCACAAGCGAAGCATCTGCTGCTCAGCTGAAGACAGCTCCACACAGCAGACTTCACTCAGGTGCTTAGAGTGCAGGCACACAGGACAGACACGGAAAACACATTGAAAGCTGTTTCAGCATCTAGTGCAACGATGTCAATGATTCCTTGAATGGAGCATTCTGCGCTGCTTCCTTTCACCCACATAAGCTGAATCCAAAGCTGACTTGCCTCCACTACGTTTATTTCAGAGCATCTACTCTAACTTCCCTTGTGGCTAGTGGGAATGCCTATTCCAGGCCCACTTATGTCTTTGAGATAGAGGACGTATAGAGAATACAGCCTTTCACTACAACGTTTACTGGTTTCCATACCACATAGGAGCAAATTGCATGCAAGGCGAAAGCAACCTTGTGTTCTCTCAGGGAGGGTCTCCTCGGTGCACGGTGGAATGTTTCCTATTTCAAAGTCTGGCATAAGGCTCTCCTGCAGCGGTTTCGGACACTTTACAGCTAAGGCGTCATCATGGCATTGTTAGCAAAGGGATGACGTGGCCTTTTGCATCCTCTTCTGGCACCTACAGGAAACCAGGTCCTCCCGCATGATTCCAAGTCTTTGGACGAAAGATCCAAGCATGAAAGGCCTTCTTCAGTGTGCTTGAATGCAGAGGTCTTAGGGCTGCCCTTAAGCATTTAGCTTTAGAAACACAGCAAAGGATGGTTTCTCCACGTAGATCATGAGAGTGGTGTGATGCACGTGGTCAGTTCAGGCTGATAGAGTTGTGGCCCAGAGAAACGCTTTGTTCTGATGAAAGGATGACCAGATGAAGGACTCCAACAGCCTCTTCCCTAAACGTTGTTGCAAGTCCTACTCTCAGCACACGTATGTTTCAGACTTAAGCTGCATTCCGAGAGGACACCATGCAAACATACGTTTGGGCATTCCACGGTGTATGAATTTGGAGAAAGCAACTGAAAGTGTTAGATAGTGAAGATTGAGCTCAGTGACCCCAGAAAAATTTCCATTGCACGGTTGAATTAAGCTGCCCTAGCCATCGGAGGAGCTTACTCGCCTGAGGCTCCTGGTCCTCCCTGCTTTTCACCTGTTGAACAGAACGCCCACCCGTCGTGCTTCCAATGCTGTGCAGAAAGCAGCTTTCTTTGCCTCTTCCCCTGAGGCTGGGCAGAAGGCCTCTTCACAGTATTCTCATATCTGGGAGTATAAGTATATACAAGAAGCTCTAATTTTCACAGCAGTGTTTGGCTGCCTTTCTGAATATGGCTGAGTAGGAAATCACATGATCTGAGACAGTCCCAGAGCCTTCTCTGCAGGACAACAGCTCTGAGGTTTGGGGCCTCATCGCCACCGCGCTTTGGAGAAGCTTGCACCCACCTGTTGCTTACATGGTGCCTGGGGATTAAAAAATGGGCACTCACGTTACAAAGCTCAGACTGTGGCATGGGAGACCGGCTTCCATAGCACCCAGACAACATGGGCCCCTCTGCAGCAACCGGGAAGTAGCAGGAAAACGCCACTTTTGAGAATTTCAAGTTAAATTCGTTGAATGCCGGAATTCTTCTGACAGCCGGCCTTCTTCAGCAAGGCTTCACTTGAATGGCAAAACAAGCGAGGGCGTGCCGCCGCTCAGCAAAAGAGAGTACTACACCGGATAAATCGCCCAGTCGCTCAGAGTGCAGCCACCCAAGACAGACACTGAAATCACACTGCAAGAAGAATTCGTTGTACGCGGGAATTTTTCTTACAGAAAGTCTTCCACAGCAAGGCCGCATGCGATTGGCCCCACAAGCGAAGCATCTGCTGCTCAGCTGAAGACAGCTCCACACAGCAGACTTCACTCAGGTGCTTAGAGTGCAGGCACACAGGACAGACACGGAAAACACATTGAAAGCTGTTTCAGCATCTAGTGCAACGATGTCAATGATTCCTTGAATGGAGCATTCTGCGCTGCTTCCTTTCACCCACATAAGCTGAATCCAAAGCTGACTTGCCTCCACTACGTTTATTTCAGAGCATCTACTCTAACTTCCCTTGTGGCTAGTGGGAATGCCTATTCCAGGCCCACTTATGTCTTTGAGATAGAGGACGTATAGAGAATACAGCCTTTCACTACAACGTTTACTGGTTTCCATACCACATAGGAGCAAATTGCATGCAAGGCGAAAGCAACCTTGTGTTCTCTCAGGGAGGGTCTCCTCGGTGCACGGTGGAATGTTTCCTATTTCAAAGTCTGGCATAAGGCTCTCCTGCAGCGGTTTCGGACACTTTACAGCTAAGGCGTCATCATGGCATTGCTAGCAAAGGGATGACGTGGCCTTTTGCATCCTCTTCTGGCACCTACAGGAAACCAGGTCCTCCCGCATGATTCCAAGTCTTTGGACGAAAGATCCAAGCATGAAAGACCTTCTTCAGTGTGCTTGAATGCAGAGATCTTAGGGCTGCCCTTAAGCATTTAGCTTTAGAAACACAGCAAAGGATGGTTTCTCCACGTAGATCATGAGAGTGGTGTGATGCACGTGGTCAGTTCAGGCTGATAGAGTTGTGGCCCAGAGGAACGCTTTGTTCTGATGAAAGGATGACCAGATGAAGGACTCCAACAGCCTCTTCCCTAAACGTTGTTGCAAGTCCTACTCTCAGCACACGTATGTTTCAGACTTAAGCTGCATTCCGAGAGGACACCATGCAAACATACGTTTGGGCATTCCACGGTGTATGAATTTGGAGAAAGCAACTGAAAGTGTTAGTGAAGATTGAGCTCAGTGACCATAGAAAAATTTCCATTGCACGGTTGAATTAAGCTGCCCTAGCCATCGGAGGAGCTTACTCGCCTGAGGCTCCTGGTCCTCCCTGCTTTTCACCTGTTGAACAGAACGCCCACCCGTCGTGCTTCCAATGCTGTGCAGAAAGCAGCTTTCTTTGCCTCTTCCCCTGAGGCTGGGCAGAAGGCCTCTTCACAGTATTCTCATATCTGGGAGTATAAGTATATACAAGAAGCTCTAATTTTCACAGCAGTGTTTGGCTGCCTTTCTGAATATGGCTGAGTAGGAAATCACATGATCTGAGACAGTCCCAGAGCCTTCTCCGCAGGACAACAGCTCTGAGGTTTGGGGCCTCATCACCACCGCGCTTTGGAGAAGCTTGCACCCACCTGTTGCTTACATGGTGCCTGGGGATTAAAAAATGGGCACTCAGGTTACAAAGCTCAGACTGTGGCATGGGAGACCGGCTTCCATAGCACCCAGACAACCTGGGCCCCTCTGCAGCAGCCAGGAAGTAGCAGGAAATCGCCACTTTTGAGAATTTCAAGGTAAATTCGTTGAATGCCTGAATTCTTCTGACAGCCGGCCTTCTTCAGCAAGGCTTCACTTGAATGGCAAAACAAGCGAAGGCGTGCCGCCGCTCAGCAAAAGAGAGTACTACACCGGATAAATCGCCCAGTCGCTCAGAGTGCAGCCACCCAAGACAGACACTGAAATCACACTGCAAGAAGAATTCGTTGTACGCGGGAATTTTTCTTACAGAAAGTCTTCCACAGCAAGGCCGCATGCGATTGGCCCCACAAGCGAAGCATCTGCTGCTCAGCTGAAGACAGCTCCACACAGCAGACTTCACTCAGGTGCTTAGAGTGCAGGCACACAGGACAGACACGGAAAACACATTGAAAGCTGTTTCAGCATCTAGTGCAACGATGTCAATGATTCCTTGAATGGAGCATTCTGCGCTGCTTCCTTTCACCCACATAAGCTGAATCCAAAGCTGACTTGCCTCCACTACGTTTATTTCAGAGCATCTACTCTAACTTCCCTTGTGGCTAGTGGGAATGCCTATTCCAGGCCCACTTATGTCTTTGAGATAGAGGACGTATAGAGAATACAGCCTTTCACTACAACGTTTACTGGTTTCCATACCACATAGGAGCAAATTGCATGCAAGGCGAAAGCAACCTTGTGTTCTCTCAGGGAGGGTCTCCTCGGTGCACGGTGGAATGTTTCCTATTTCAAAGTCTGGCATAAGGCTCTCCTGCAGCGGTTTCGGACACTTTACAGCTAAGGCGTCATCATGGCATTGCTAGCAAAGGGATGACGTGGCCTTTTGCATCCTCTTCTGGCACCTACAGGAAACCAGGTCCTCCCGCATGATTCCAAGTCTTTGGACGAAAGATCCAAGCATGAAAGACCTTCTTCAGTGTGCTTGAATGCAGAGATCTTAGGGCTGCCCTTAAGCATTTAGCTTTAGAAACACAGCAAAGGATGGTTTCTCCACGTAGATCATGAGAGTGGTGTGATGCACGTGGTCAGTTCAGGCTGATAGAGTTGTGGCCTAGAGGAACGCTTTGTTCTGATGAAAGGATGACCAGATGAAGGACTCCAACAGCCTCTTCCCTAAACGTTGTTGCAAGTCCTACTCTCAGCACACGTATGTTTCAGACTTAAGCTGCATTCCGAGAGGACACCATGCAAACATACGTTTGGGCATTCCACGGTGTATGAATTTGGAGAAAGCAACTGAAAGTGTTAGTGAAGATTGAGCTCAGTGACCATAGAAAAATTTCCATTGCACGGTTGAATTAAGCTGCCCTAGCCATCGGAGGAGCTTACTCGCCTGAGGCTCCTGGTCCTCCCTGCTTTTCACCTGTTGAACAGAACGCCCACCCGTCGTGCTTCCAATGCTGTGCAGAAAGCAGCTTTCTTTGCCTCTTCCCCTGAGGCTGGGCAGAAGGCCTCTTCACAGTATTCTCATATCTGGGAGTATAAGTATATACAAGAAGCTCTAATTTTCACAGCAGTGTTTGGCTGCCTTTCTGAATATGGCTGAGTAGGAAATCACATGATCTGAGACAGTCCCAGAGCCTTCTCCGCAGGACAACAGCTCTGAGGTTTGGGGCCTCATCACCACCGCGCTTTGGAGAAGCTTGCACCCACCTGTTGCTTACATGGTGCCTGGGGATTAAAAAATGGGCACTCAGGTTACAAAGCTCAGACTGTGGCATGGGAGACCGGCTTCCATAGCACCCAGACAACCTGGGCCCCTCTGCAGCAGCCAGGAAGTAGCAGGAAATCGCCACTTTTGAGAATTTCAAGGTAAATTCGTTGAATGCCTGAATTCTTCTGACAGCCGGCCTTCTTCAGCAAGGCTTCACTTGAATGGCAAAACAAGCGAGGGCGTGCCGCCGCTCAGCAAAAGAGAGTACTACACCGGATAAATCGCCCAGTCGCTCAGAGTGCAGCCACCCAAGACAGACACTGAAATCACACTGCAAGAAGAATTCGTTGTACGCGGGAATTTTTCTTACAGAAAGTCTTCCACAGCAAGGCCGCATGCGATTGGCCCCACAAGCGAAGCATCTGCTGCTCAGCTGAAGACAGCTCCACACAGCAGACTTCACTCAGGTGCTTAGAGTGCAGGCACACAGGACAGACACGGAAAACACATTGAAAGCTGTTTCAGCATCTAGTGCAACGATGTCAATGATTCCTTGAATGGAGCATTCTGCGCTGCTTCCTTTCACCCACATAAGCTGAATCCAAAGCTGACTTGCCTCCACTACGTTTATTTCAGAGCATCTACTCTAACTTCCCTTGTGGCTAGTGGGAATGCCTATTCCAGGCCCACTTATGTCTTTGAGATAGAGGACGTATAGAGAATACAGCCTTTCACTACAACGTTTACTGGTTTCCATACCACATAGGAGCAAATTGCATGCAAGGCGAAAGCAACCTTGTGTTCTCTCAGGGAGGGTCTCCTCGGTGCACGTTGGAATGTTTCCTATTTCAAAGTCTGGCATAAGGCTCTCCTGCAGCGGTTTCGGACACTTTACAGCTAAGGCGTCATCATGGCATTGTTAGCAAAGGGATGACGTGGCCTTTTGCATCCTCTTCTGGCACCTACAGGAAACCAGGTCCTCCCGCATGATTCCAAGTCTTTGGACGAAAGATCCAAGCATGAAAGGCCTTCTTCAGTGTGCTTGAATGCAGAGGTCTTAGGGCTGCCCTTAAGCATTTAGCTTTAGAAACACAGCAAAGGATGGTTTCTCCACGTAGATCATGAGAGTGGTGTGATGCACGTGGTCAGTTCAGGCTGATAGAGTTGTGGCCCAGAGAAACGCTTTGTTCTGATGAAAGGATGACCAGATGAAGGACTCCAACAGCCTCTTCCCTAAACGTTGTTGCAAGTCCTACTCTCAGCACACGTATGTTTCAGACTTAAGCTGCATTCCGAGAGGACACCATGCAAACATACGTTTGGGCATTCCACGGTGTATGAATTTGGAGAAAGCAACTGAAAATGTTAGATAGTGAAGATTGAGCTCAGTGACCCCAGAAAAATTTCCATTGCACGGTTGAATTAAGCTGCCCTAGCCATCGGAGGAGCTTACTCGCCTGAGGCTCCTGGTCCTCCCTGCTTTTCACCTGTTGAACAGAACGCCCACCCGTCGTGCTTCCAATGCTGTGCAGAAAGCAGCTTTCTTTGCCTCTTCCCCTGAGGCTGGGCAGAAGGCCTCTTCACAGTATTCTCATATCTGGGAGTATAAGTATATACAAGAAGCTCTAATTTTCACAGCAGTGTTTGGCTGCCTTTCTGAATATGGCTGAGTAGGAAATCACATGATCTGAGACAGTCCCAGAGCCTTCTCTGCAGGACAACAGCTCTGAGGTTTGGGGCCTCATCACCACCACGCTTTGGAGAAGCTTGCACACACCTGTTGCTTACATGATGCCTGGGGATTAAAAAATGGGCACTCAGGTTACAAAGCTCAGACTGTGGCATGGGAGACCGGCTTCCATACCACCCAGAAAACCTGGGCCCCTCTGCAGCAACCAGGAAGTAGCAGGAAAACGCCACTTTTGAGAATTTCAAGGTAAATTCATTTAATGCCGGAATTCTTCTGACAGCCGGCCTTCTTCAGCAAGGCTTCACTTGAATGGCAAAACAAGCGAGGGCGTGCCGCCGCTCAGCAAAAGAGAGTACTACACCGGATAAATCGCCCAGTCGCTCAGAGTGCAGCCACCCAAGACAGACACTGAAATCACACTGCAAGAAGAATTCGTTGTACGCGGGAATTTTTCTTACAGAAAATCTTCCACAGCAAGGCCGCATGCGATTGGCACCACAAGCGAAGCATCTGCTGCTCAGCTGAAGACAGCTCCACACAGCAGACTTCACTCAGGTGCTTAGAGTGCAGGCACACAGGACAGACACGGAAAAACACATGGAAAGCTGTTTCAGCATCTAGTGCAACGATGTCAATGATTCCTTGAATGGAGCGTGCTGCGCTGCTTCCTTTCACCAACATAAGCTGAATCCAAAGTTGACTTAGCTCCACTACGTTTATTTCAGAGCATCTACTCTAACTTCCCTTGTGGCTAGTGGGAATGCCTATTCCAGGCCCACTTATGTCTTTGAGATAGAGGACGTATAGAGAATACAGCCTTTCACTAAAACGTTTACTGGTTTCCATACCACATAGGAGCAAATTGCATGCAAGGCGAAAGCAACCTTGTGTTCTCTCACGGAGGGTCTCCTCAGTGCACGGTGGAATGTTTCCTATTTCAAAGTCTGGCATAAGGCTCTCCTGCAGCGGTTTCGGACACTTTACAGCTAAGGCGTCATCATGGCATTGCTAGCAAAGGGATGACGTGGCCTTTTGCATCCTCTTCTGGCACCTACAGGAAACCAGGACCGCCCGCACGATTCCAAGTCTTTGGACGAAAGATCCAAGCATGAAAGGCCTTCTTCAGTGTGCTTGAATGCAGAGGTCTTAGGGCTGCCCTTAAGCATTTAGCTTTAGAAACACAGCAAAGGATGGTTTCTCCACGTAGATCATGAGAGTGGTGTGATGCACGTGGTCAGTTCAGGCTGATAGAGTTGTGGCCCAGAGAAACGCTTTGTTCTGATGAAAGGATGATCAGATGAAGGACTCCAACAGCCTCTTCCCTAAACGTTGTTGCAAGTCCTACTCTCAGCACACGTTATGTTTCAGACTTAAGCTGCATTCCGAGAGGACACCATGCAAACATACGTTTGGGCATTCCACGGTGTATGAATTTGGAGAAAGCAACTGAAAGTGTTAGATAGTGTAGATTGAGCTCAGTGACCCCAGAAAAATTTCCATTGCACGGTTGAATTAAGCTGCCCTAGCCATCGGAGGAGCTTACTCGCCTGAGGCTCCTGGTCCTCCCTGCTTTTCACCTGTTGAACAGAACGCCCACCCGTCGTGCTTCCAATGCTGTGCAGAAAGCAGCTTTCTTTGCCTCTTCCCCTGAGGCTGGGCAGAAGGCCTCTTCACAGTATTCTCATATCTGGGAGTATAAGTATATCCAAGAAGCTCTAATTTTCAAGGCAGTGTTTGGCTGCCTTTCTGAATATGGCTGAGTAGGAAATCACATGATCTGAGACAGTCCCAGAGCCTTCTCTGCAGGACAACAGCTCTGAGGTTTGGGGCCTCATCACCACCGCGCTTTGGAGAAGCTTGCACCCACCTGTTCCTTACATGGTGCCTGGGGATTAAAAAATGGGCACTCAGGTAACAAAGCTCAGACTGTGGCATGGGAGACCGGCTTCCATACCACCCAGACAACCTGGGCCCCTCTGCAGCAGCCAGGAAGTAGCAGGAAAACGCCACTTTTGAGAATTTCAAGGTAAATTCGTTGAATGCCGGAATTCTTCTGACAGCCGGCCTTCTTCAGCAAGGCTTCACTTGAATGGCAAAACAAGCGAGGGCGTGCCGCCGCTCAGCAAAAGAGAGTACTACACAGGATAAATCGCCCAGTCGCTCGGAGTGCAGCCACCCAAGACAGACACTGAAATCACACTGCAAGAAGAATTCATTGTACGCGGGAATTTTTCTTACAGAAAGTCTTCCACAGCAAGGCCGCATGCGATTGGCCCCACAAGCGAAGCATCTGCTGCTCAGCTGAAGACAGCTCCACACAGCAGACTTCACTCAGGTGCTTAGAGTGCAGGCACACAGGACAGACACGGAAAAACACATGGAAAGCTGTTTCAGCATCTAGTGCAACGATGTCAATGATTCCTTGAATGGAGCGTTCTGCGCTGCTTTCTTTCACCCACATAAGCTGAATCCAAAGCTGACTTGCCTCCACTACGTTTATTTCAGAGCATCTACTCTAACTTCCCTTGTGGCTAGTGGGAATGCCTGTTCCAGGCCCACTTATGTCTTTGAGATAGAGGACGTATAGAGAATACAGCCTTTCACTACAACGTTTACTGGTTTCCATACCACATAGGAGCAAATTGCATGCAAGGCGAAAGCAACCTTGTGTTCTCTCAGGGAGGGTCTCCTCAGTGCACGGTGGAATGTTTCCTATTTCAAAGTCTGGCATAAGGCTCTCCTGCAGCGGTTTCGGACACTTTACAGCTAAGGCGTCATCATGGCATTGCTAGCAAAGGGATGACGTGGCCTTTTGCATCCTCTTCTTGCACCTACAGGAAACCAGGACCGCCCGCACGATTCCAAGTCTTTGGACGAAAGATCCAAGCATGAAAGGCCTTCTTCAGTGTGCTTGAATGCAGAGGTCTTAGGGCTGCCCTTAAGCATTTAGCTTTAGAAACACAGCAAAGGATGGTTTCTCCACGTAGATCATGAGAGTGGTGTGATGCACGTGGTCAGTTCAGGCTGATAGAGTTGTGGCCCAGAGAAACGCTTTGTTCTGATGAAAGGATGATCAGATGAAGGACTCCAACAGCCTCTTCCCTAAACGTTGTTGCAAGTCCTACTCTCAGCACACGTATGTTTCAGACTTAAGCTGCATTCCGAGAGGACACCATGCAAACATACGTTTGGGCATTCCACGGTGTATGAATTTGGAGAAAGCAACTGAAAGTGTTAGATAGTGAAGATTGAGCTCAGTGACCCCAGAAAAATTTCCATTGCACGGTTGAATTAAGCTGCCCTAGCCATCGGAGGAGCTTACTCGCCTGAGGCTCCTGGTCCTCCCTGCTTTTCACCTGTTGAACAGAACGCCCACCCGTCGTGCTCCCAATGCTGTGCAGAAAGCAGCTTTCTTTGCCTCTTCCCCTGAGGCTGGGCAGAAGGCCTCTTCACAGTATTCTCATATCTGGGAGTATAAGTATATACAAGAAGCTCTAATTTTCACAGCAGTGTTTGGCTGCCTTTCTGAATATGGCTGAGTAGGAAATCACATGATCTGAGACAGTCCCAGAGCCTTCTCTGCAGGACAACAGCTCTGAGGTTTGGGGCCTCATCACCACCGCGCTTTGGAGAAGCTTGCACCCACCTGTTGCTTACATGGTGCCTGGGGATTAAAAAATGGGCACTCAGGTTACAAAGCTCAGACTGTGGCATGGGAGACCGGCTTCCATACCACCCAGACAACCTGGGCCCCTCTGAAGCAGCCGGGAAGTAGCAGGAAAACGCCACTTTTGAGAATTTCTAGGTAAATTCGTTGTATGCGGGAATTCTTCTGACAGCCGGCCTTCTTCAGCAAGGCTTCACTTGAATGGCAAAACAAGCGAGGGCGTGCCGCCGCTCAGCAAAAGAGAGTACTACACAGGATAAATCGCGCAGTCGCTCAGAGTGCAGCCACCCAAGACAGACACTGAAATCACACTGCAAGAAGAATTGGTTGTACGCGGGAATTTTTCTTACAGAAAGTCTTCCACAGCAAGGCCGCATGCGATTGGCCCCACAAGCGAAGCATCTGCTGCTCAGCTGAAGACAGCTCCACACAGCAGACTTCACTCAGGTGCTTAGAGTGCAGGCACACAGGACAGACACGGAAAACACATTGAGTGCTGTTTCAGCATCCAGTGCAACAATGTCAATGATTCCTTGAATGGAGCGTTCTGCGCTGCTTCCTTTCACCCACATAAGCTGAATCCAAAGCTGACTTGCCTCCACTACGTTTATTTCAGAGCATCTACTCTAACTTCCCGTGTGGCTCGTGGGAATGCCTGTTCCAGGCCCACTTATGTCTTTGAGATAGAGGACGTATAGAGAATACAGCCTTTCACTACAACGTTTACTGGTTTCCATACCACATAGGAGCAAATTGCATGCAAGGCGAAAGCAACCTTGTGTTCTCTCAGGGAGGGTCTCCTCAGTGCATGGTGGAATGTTTCCTATTTCAAAGTCTGGCATAAGGCTCTCCTGCAGCGGTTTCGGACACTTTACAGCTAAGGCGTCATCATGGCATTGCTAGCAAAGGGATGACGTGGCCTTTTGCATCCTCTTCTTGCACCTACAGGAAACCAGGGCCTCCCGCATGATTCCAAGTCTTTGGACGAAAGATCCAAGCATGAAAGGCCTTCTTCTGTGTGCTTGAATGCAGAGGTCTTAGGGCTGCCCTTAAGCATTTAGCTTTAGAAACACAGCAAAGGATGGTTTCTCCACGTAGATCATGAGAGTGGTGTGATGCACGTGGTCAGTTCAGGCTGATAGAGTTGTGGCCCAGAGAAACGCTTTGTTCTGATGAAAGGATGATCAGATGAAGGACTCCAACAGCCTCTTCCCTAAACGTTGTTGCAAGTCCTACTCTCAGCACACGTATGTTTCAGACTTAAGCTGCATTCCGAGAGGACACCATGCAAACATACGTTTGGGCATTCCACGGTGTATGAATTTGGAGAAAGCAACTGAAAGTGTTAGATAGTGAAGATTGAGCTCAGTGACCCCAGAAAAATTTCCATTGCACGGTTGAATTAAGCTGCCCTAGCCATCGGAGGAGCTTACTCGCCTGAGGCTCCTGGTCCTCCCTGCTTTTCACCTGTTGAACAGAACGCCCACCCGTCGTGCTTCCAATGCTGTGCAGAAAGCAGCTTTCTTTGCCTCTTCCCCTGAGGCTGGGCAGAAGGCCTCTTCACAGTATTCTCATATCTGGGAGTATAAGTATATACAAGAAGCTCTAATTTTCACAGCAGTGTTTGGCTGCCTTTCTGAATATGGCTGAGTAGGAAATCACATGATCTGAGACAGTCCCAGAGCCTTCTCCGCAGGACAACAGCTCTGAGGTTTGGGGCCTCATCACCACCGCGCTTTGGAGAAGCTTGCACACACCTGTTGCTTACATGGTGCCTGGGGATTAAAAAATGGGCACTCAGGTTACAAAGCTCAGACTGTGGCATGGGAGACCGGCTTCCATACCACCCAGACAACCTGGGCCCCTCTGCAGCAGCCAGGAAGTAGCAGGAAAACGCCACTTTTGAGAATTTCAAGGTAAATTCGTTGAATGCCTGAATTCTTCTGACAGCCGGCCTTCTTCAGCAAGGCTTCACTTGAATGGCAAAACAAGCGAGGGCGTGCCGCCGCTCAGCAAAAGAGAGTACTACACCAGATAAATCGCCCAGTCGCTCAGAGTGCAGCCACCCAAGACAGACACTGAAATCACACTGCAAGAAGAATTCGTTGTACGCGGGAATTTTTCTTACAGAAAGTCTTCCACAGCAAGGCCGCATGCGATTGGCCCCACAAGCGAAGCATCTGCTGCTCAGCTGAAGACAGCTCCACACAGCAGACTTCACTCAGGTGCTTAGAGTGCAGGCACACAGGACAGACACGGAAAAACACATGGAAAGCTGTTTCAGCATCTAGTGCAACGATGTCAATGATTCCTTGAATGGAGCGTTGTGCGCTGCTTCCTTTCACCCACATAAGCTGAATCCAAAGCTGACTTGCCTCCACTACGTTTATTTCAGAGCATCTACTCTAACTTCCCTTGTGGCTAGTGGGAATGCCTGTTCCAGGCCCACTTATGTCTTTGAGATAGAGGACGTATAGAGAATACAGCCTTTCACTACAACGTTTACTGGTTTCCATACCACAAAGGAGCAAATTGCATGCAAGGCGAAAGCAACCTTGTGTTCTCTCAGGGAGGGTCTCCTCAGTGCACGGTGGAATGTTTCCTATTTCAAAGTCTGGCATAAGGCTCTCCTGCAGCGGTTTCGGACACTTTACAGCTAAGGCGTCATCATGGCATTGCTAGCAAAGGGATGACGTGGCCTTTTGCATCCTCTTCTTGCACCTACAGGAAACCAGGACCGCCCGCACGATTCCAAGTCTTTGGACGAAAGATCCAAGCATGAAAGGCCTTCTTCAGTGTGCTTGAATGCAGAGGTCTTAGGGCTGCCCTTAAGCATTTAGCTTTAGAAACACAGCAAAGGATGGTTTCTCCACGTAGATCATGAGAGTGGTGTGATGCACGTGGTCAGTTCAGGCTGATAGAGTTGTGGCCCAGAGAAACGCTTTGTTCTGATGAAAGGATGATCAGATGAAGGACTCCAACAGCCTCTTCCCTAAACGTTGTTGCAAGTCCTACTCTCAGCACACGTATGTTTCAGACTTAAGCTGCATTCCGAGAGGACACCATGCAAACATACGTTTGGGCATTCCACGGTGTATGAATTTGGAGAAAGCAACTGAAAGTGTTAGATAGTGAAGATTGAGCTCAGTGACCCCAGAAAAATTTCCTTTGCACGGTTGAATTAAGCTGCCCTAGCCATCGGAGGAGCTTACTCGCCTGAGGCTCCTGGTCCTCCCTGCTTTTCACCTGTTGAACAGAACGCCCACCCGTCGTGCTTCCAATGCTGTGCAGAAAGCAGCTTTCTTTGCCTCTTCCCCTGAGGCTGGGCAGAAGGCCTCTTCACAGTATTCTCATATCTGGGAGTATAAGTATATACAAGAAGCTCTAATTTTCACAGCAGTGTTTGGCTGCCTTTCTGAATATGGCTGAGTAGGAAATCACATGATCTGAGACAGTCCCAGAGCCTTCTCTGCAGGACAACAGCTCTGAGGTTTGGGGCCTCATCGCCACCGCGCTTTGGAGAAGCTTGCACCCACCTGTTGCTTACATGGTGCCTGGGGATTAAAAAATGGGCACTCACGTTACAAAGCTCAGACTGTGGCATGGGAGACCGGCTTCCATAGCACCCAGACAACCTGGGCCCCTCTGCAGCAACCAGGAAGTAGCAGGAAAACGCCAGTTTTGAGAATTTCAAGGTAAATTCGTTGAATGCCGGAATTCTTCTGACAGCCGGCCTTCTTCAGCAAGGCTTCACTTGAATGGCAAAACAAGCGAGGGCGTGCCACCGCTCAGCAAACGAGAGTACTACACCGGATAAATCGCCCAACCGCTCAGAGTGCAGCCACCCAAGACAGACACTGAAATCACACTGCAAGAAGAATTCGTTGTACGCGGGAATTTTTCTTACAGAAAGTCTTCCACAGCAAGGCCGCATGCGATTGGCCCCACAAGCGAAGCATCTGCTGCTCAGCTGAAGACAGCTCCACACAGCAGACTTCAATCAGGTGCTTAGAGTGCAGGCACACAGGACAGACACGGAAAACACATTGAAAGCTGTTTCAGCATCTAGTGCAACGATGTCAATGATTCTTTGAATGGAGCATTCTGCGCTGCTTCCTTTCACCCACATAAGCTGAATCCAAAGCTGACTTGCCTCCACTACGTTTATTTCAGAGCATCTACTCTAACTTCCCTTGTGGCTAGTGGGAATGCCTATTCCAGGCCCACTTATGTCTTTGAGATAGAGGACGTATAGAGAATACAGCCTTTCACTACAACGTTTACTGGTTTCCATACCACATAGGAGCAAATTGCATGCAAGGCGAAAGCAACCTTGTGTTCTCTCAGGGAGGGTCTCCTCGGTGCACGGTGGAATGTTTCCTATTTCAAAGTCTGGCATAAGGCTCTCCTGCAGCGGTTTCGGACACTTTACAGCTAAGGCGTCATCATGGCATTGCTAGCAAAGGGATGACGTGGCCTTTTGCATCCTCTTCTGGCACCTACAGGAAACCAGGTCCTCCCGCATGATTCCAAGTCTTTGGACGAAAGATCCAAGCATGAAAGGCCTTCTTCAGTGTGCTTGAATGCAGAGGTCTTAGGGCTGCCCTTAAGCATTTAGCTTTAGAAACACAGCAAAGGATGGTTTCTCCACGTAGATCATGAGAGTGGTGTGATGCACGTGGTCAGTTCAGGCTGATAGAGTTGTGGCCCAGAGAAACGCTTTGTTCTGATGAAAGGATGATCAGATGAAGGACTCCAACAGCCTCTTCCCTAAACGTTGTTGCAAGTCCTACTCTCAGCACACGTATGTTTCAGACTTAAGCTGCATTCCGAGAGGACACCATGCAAACATACGTTTGGGCATTCCACGGTGTATGAATTTGGAGAAAGCAACTGAAAGTGTTAGATAGTGAAGATTGAGCTCAGTGACCCCAGAAAAATTTCCATTGCACGGTTGAATTAAGCTGCCCTAGCCATCGGAGGAGCTTACTCGCCTGAGGCTCCTGGTCCTCCCTGCTTTTTACCTGTTGAACAGAACGCCCACCCGTCGTGCTTCCAATGCTGTGCAGAAAGCAGCTTTCTTTGCCTCTTCCCCTGAGGCTGGGCAGAAGGCCTCTTCACAGTATTCTCATATCTGGGAGTATAAGTATATACAAGAAGCTCTAATTTTCAAGGCAGTGTTTGGCTGCCTTTCTGAATATGGCTGAGTAGGAAATCACATGATCTGAGACAGTCCCAGAGCCTTCTCTGCAGGACAACAGCTCTGAGGTTTGGGGCCTCATCACCACCGCGCTTTGGAGAAGCTTGCACCCACCTGTTCCTTACATGGTGCCTGGGGATTAAAAAATGGGCACTCAGGTAACAAAGCTCAGACTGTGGCATGGGAGACCGGCTTCCATACCACCCAGACAACCTGGGCCCCTCTGCAGCAGCCAGGAAGTAGCAGGAAAACGCCACTTTTGAGAATTTCAAGGTAAATTCGTTGAATGCCGGAATTCTTCTGACAGCCGGCCTTCTTCAGCAAGGCTTCACTTGAATGGCAAAACAAGCGAGGGCGTGCCGCCGCTCAGCAAAAGAGAGTACTACACCGGATAAATCGCCCAGTCGCTCAGAGTGCAGCCACCCAAGACAGACACTGAAATCACACTGCAAGAAGAATTCGTTGTACGCGGGAATTTTTCTTACAGAAAGTCTTCCACAGCAAGGCCGCATGCGATTGGCCCCACAAGCGAAGCATCTGCTGCTCAGCTGAAGACAGCTCCACACAGCAGACTTCACTCAGGTGCTTAGAGTGCAGGCACACAGGACAGACACGGAAAACACATTGAGTGCTGTTTCAGCATCCAGTGCAACGATGTCAATGATTCCTTGAATGGAGCGTTCTGCGCTGCTTCCTTTCACCCACATAAGCTGAATCCAAAGCTGACTTGCCTCCACTACGTTTATTTCAGAGCATCTACTCTAACTTCCCTTGTGGCTAGTGGGAATGCCTATTCCAGGCCCACTTATGTCTTTGAGATAGAGGACGTATAGAGAATACAGCCTTTCACTACAACGTTTACTGGTTTCCATACCACATAGGAGCAAATTGCATGCAAGGCGAAAGCAACCTTGTGTTCTCTCAGGGAGGGTCTCCTCGGTGCACGGTGGAATGTTTCCTATTTCAAAGTCTGGCATAAGGCTCTCCTGCAGCGGTTTCGGACACTTTACAGCTAAGGCGTCATCATGGCATTGCTAGCAAAGGGATGACGTGGCCTTTTGCATCCTCTTCTTGCACCTACAGGAAACCAGGACCGCCCGCACGATTCCAAGTCTTTGGACGAAAGATCCAAGCATGAAAGGCCTTCTTCAGTGTGCTTGAATGCAGAGGTCTTAGGGCTGCCCTTAAGCATTTAGCTTTAGAAACACAGCAAAGGATGGTTTCTCCACGTAGATCATGAGAGTGGTGTGATGCACGTGGTCAGTTCAGGCTGATAGAGTTGTGGCCCAGAGAAACGCTTTGTTCTGATGAAAGGATGATCAGATGAAGGACTCCAACAGCCTCTTCCCTAAACGTTGTTGCAAGTCCTACTCTCAGCACACGTTATGTTTCAGACTTAAGCTCCATTCCGAGAGGACACCATGCAAACATACGTTTGGGCATTCCACGGTGTATGAATTTGGAGAAAGCAACTGAAAGTGTTAGATAGTGTAGATTGAGCTCAGTGACCCCAGAAAAATTTCCATTGCACGGTTGAATTAAGCTGCCCTAGCCATCGGAGGAGCTTACTCGCCTGAGGCTCCTGGTCCTCCCTGCTTTTCACCTGTTGAACAGAACGCCCACCCGTCGTGCTTCCAATGCTGTGCAGAAAGCAGCTTTCTTTGCCTCTTCCCCTGAGGCTGGGCAGAAGGCCTCTTCACAGTATTCTCATATCTGGGAGTATAAGTATATACAAGAAGCTCTAATTTTTAAGGCAGTGTTTGGCTGCCTTTCTGAATATGGCTGAGTAGGAAATCACATGATCTGAGACAGTCCCAGAGCCTTCTCTGCAGGACAACAGCTCTGAGGTTTGGGGCCTCATCACCACCGCGCTTTGGAGAAGCTTGCACCCACCTGTTCCTTACATGGTGCCTGGGGATTAAAAAATTGGCACTCAGGTAACAAAGCTCAGACTGTGGCATGGGAGACCGGCTTCCATACCACCCAGACAACCTGGGCCCCTCTGCAGCAGCCAGGAAGTAGCAGGAAAACGCCACTTTTGAGAATTTCAAGGTAAATTCGTTGAATGCCGGAATTCTTCTGACAGCCGGCCTTCTTCAGCAAGGCTTCACTTGAATGGCAAAACAAGCGAGGGCGTGCCGCCGCTCAGCAAAAGAGAGTACTACACCGGATAAATCGCCCAGTCGCTCAGAGTGCAGCCACCCAAGACAGACACTGAAATCACACTGCAAGAAGAATTCGTTGTACGCGGGAATTTTTCTTACAGAAAGTCTTCCACAGCAAGGCCGCATGCGATTGGCCCCACAAGCGAAGCATCTGCTGCTCAGCTGAAGACAGCTCCACACAGCAGACTTCACTCAGGTGCTTAGAGTGCAGGCACACAGGACAGACACGGAAAACACATTGAGTGCTGTTTCAGCATCCAGTGCAACGATGTCAATGATTCCTTGAATGGAGCGTTCTGCGCTGCTTCCTTTCACCCACATAAGCTGAATCCAAAGCTGACTTGCCTCCACTACGTTTATTTCAGAGCATCTACTCTAACTTCCCTTGTGGCTAGTGGGAATGCCTATTCCAGGCCCACTTATGTCTTTGAGATAGAGGACGTATAGAGAATACAGACTTTCACTACAACGTTTACTGGTTTCCATACCACATAGGAGCAAATTGCATGCAAGGCGAAAGCAACCTTGTGTTCTCTCAGGGAGGGTCTCCTCGGTGCACGGTGGAATGTTTCCTATTTCAAAGTCTGGCATAAGGCTCTCCTGCAGCGGTTTCGGACACTTTACAGCTAAGGCGTCATCATGGCATTGCTAGCAAAGGGATGACGTGGCCTTTTGCATCCTCTTCTTGCACCTACAGGAAACCAGGACCGCCCGCACGATTCCAAGTCTTTGGACGAAAGATCCAAGCATGAAAGGCCTTCTTCAGTGTGCTTGAATGCAGAGGTCTTAGGGCTGCCCTTAAGCATTTAGCTTTAGAAACACAGCAAAGGATGGTTTCTCCACGTAGATCATGAGAGTGGTGTGATGCACGTGGTCAGTTCAGGCTGATAGAGTTGTGGCCCAGAGAAACGCTTTGTTCTGATGAAAGGATGATCAGATGAAGGACTCCAACAGCCTCTTCCCTAAACGTTGTTGCAAGTCCTACTCTCAGCACACGTTATGTTTCAGACTTAAGCTGCATTCCGAGAGGACACCATGCAAACATACGTTTGGGCATTCCACGGTGTATGAATTTGGAGAAAGCAACTGAAAGTGTTAGATAGTGTAGATTGAGCTCAGTGACCCCAGAAAAATTTCCATTGCACGGTTGAATTAAGCTGCCCTAGCCATCGGAGGAGCTTACTCGCCTGAGGCTCCTGGTCCTCCCTGCTTTTCACCTGTTGAACAGAACGCCCACCCGTCGTGCTTCCAATGCTGTGCAGAAAGCAGCTTTCTTTGCCTCTTCCCCTGAGGCTGGGCAGAAGGCCTCTTCACAGTATTCTCATATCTGGGAGTATAAGTATATACAAGAAGCTCTAATTTTCAAGGCAGTGTTTGGCTGCCTTTCTGAATATGGCTGAGTAGGAAATCACATGATCTGAGACAGTCCCAGAGCCTTCTCTGCAGGACAACAGCTCTGAGGTTTGGGGCCTCATCACCACCGCGCTTTGGAGAAGCTTGCACCCACCTGTTCCTTACATGGTGCCTGGGGATTAAAAAATGGGCACTCAGGTAACAAAGCTCAGACTGTGGCATGGGAGACCGGCTTCCATACCACCCAGACAACCTGGGCCCCTCTGCAGCAGCCAGGAAGTAGCAGGAAAACGCCACTTTTGAGAATTTCAAGGTAAATTCGTTGAATGCCGGAATTCTTCTGACAGCCGGCCTTCTTCAGCAAGGCTTCACTTGAATGGCTAAACAAGCGAGGGCGTGCCGCCGCTCAGCAAAAGAGAGTACTACACAGGATAAATCGCCCAGTCGCTCGGAGTGCAGCCACAAAAGACAGACACTGAAATCACACTGCAAGAAGAATTCATTGTACGCGGGAATTTTTCTTACAGAAAGTCTTCCACAGCAAGGCCGCATGCGATTGGCCCCACAAGCGAAGCATCTGCTGCTCAGCTGAAGACAGCTCCACACAGCAGACTTCACTCAGGTGCTTAGAGTGCAGGCACACAGGACAGACACGGAAAAACACATGGAAAGCTGTTTCAGCATCTAGTGCAACGATGTCAATGATTTCTTGAATGGAGCGTTCTGCGCTGCTTTCTTTCACCCACATAAGCTGAATCCAAAGCTGACTTGCCTCCACTACGTTTATTTCAGAGCATCTACTCTAACTTCCCTTGTGGCTAGTGGGAATGCCTGTTCCAGGCCCACTTATGTCTTTGAGATAGAGGACGTATAGAGAATACAGCCTTTCACTACAACGTTTACTGGTTTCCATACCACATAGGAGCAAATTGCATGCAAGGCGAAAGCAACCTTGTGTTCTCTCAGGGAGGGTCTCCTCAGTGCACGGTGGAATGTTTCCTATTTCAAAGTCTGGCATAAGGCTCTCCTGCAGCGGTTTCGGACACTTTACAGCTAAGGCGTCATCATGGCATTGCTAGCAAAGGGATGACGTGGCCTTTTGCATCCTCTTCTTGCACCTACAGGAAACCAGGACCGCCCGCACGATTCCAAGTCTTTGGACGAAAGATCCAAGCATGAAAGGCCTTCTTCAGTGTGCTTGAATGCAGAGGTCTTAGGGCTGCCCTTAAGCATTTAGCTTTGGAAACACAGCAAAGGATGGTTTCTCCACGTAGATCATGAGAGTGGTGTGATGCACGTGGTCAGTTCAGGCTGATAGAGTTGTGGCCCAGAGAAACGCTTTGTTCTGATGAAAGGATGATCAGATGAAGGACTCCAACAGCCTCTTCCCTAAACGTTGTTGCAAGTCCTACTCTCAGCACACGTATGTTTCAGACTTAAGCTGCATTCCGAGAGGACACCATGCAAACATACGTTTGGGCATTCCACGGTTTATGAATTTGGAGAAAGCAACTGAAAGTGTTAGATAGTGAAGATTGAGCTCAGTGACCCCAGAAAAATTTCCATTGCACGGTTGAATTAAGCTGCCCTAGCCATCGGAGGAGCTTACTCGCCTGAGGCTCCTGGTCCTCCCTGCTTTTCACCTGTTGAACAGAACGCCCACCCGTCGTGCTTCCAATGCTGTGCAGAAAGCAGCTTTCTTTGCCTCTTCCCCTGAGGCTGGGCAGAAGGCCTCTTCACAGTATTCTCATATCTGGGAGTATAAGTATATACAAGAAGCTCTAATTTTCACAGCAGTGTTTGGCTGCCTTTCTGAATATGGCTGAGTAGGAAATCACATGATCTGAGACAGTCCCAGAGCCTTCTCTGCAGGACAACAGCTCTGAGGTTTGGGGCCTCATCGCCACCGCGCTTTGGAGAAGCTTGCACCCACCTGTTGCTTACATGATGCCTGGGGATTAAAAAATGGGCACTCACGTTACAAAGCTCAGACTGTGGCATGGGAGACCGGCTTCCATAGCACCCAGACAACCTGGGCCCCTCTGCAGCAACCAGGAAGTAGCAGGAAAACGCCAGTTTTGAGAATTTCAAGGTAAATTCGTTGAATGCCGGAATTCTTCTGACAGCCGGCCTTCTTCAGCAAGGCTTCACTTGAATGGCAAAACAAGCGAGGGCGTGCCACCGCTCAGCAAAAGAGAGTACTACACCGGATAAATCGCCCAACCGCTCAGAGTGCAGCCACCCAAGACAGACACTGAAATCACACTGCAAGAAGAATTCGTTGTACGCGGGAATTTTTCTTACAGAAAGTCTTCCACAGCAAGGCCGCATGCGATTGGCCCCACAAGCGAAGCATCTGCTGCTCAGCTGAAGACAGCTCCACACAGCAGACTTCAATCAGGTGCTTAGAGTGCAGGCACACAGGACAGACACGGAAAACACATTGAAAGCTGTTTCAGCATCTAGTGCAACGATGTCAATGATTCTTTGAATGGAGCATTCTGCGCTGCTTCCTTTCACCCACATAAGCTGAATCCAAAGCTGACTTGCCTCCACTACGTTTATTTCAGAGCATCTACTCTAACTTCCCTTGTGGCTAGTGGGAATGCCTATTCCAGGCCCACTTATGTCTTTGAGATAGAGGACGTATAGAGAATACAGCCTTTCACTACAACGTTTACTTTTTTCCATACCACATAGGAGCAAATTGCATGCAAGGCGAAAGCAACCTTGTGTTCTCTCAGGGAGGGTCTCCTCGGTGCACGGTGGAATGTTTCCTATTTCAAAGTCTGGCATAAGGCTCTCCTGCAGCGGTTTCGGACACTTTACAGCTAAGGCGTCATCATGGCATTGCTAGCAAAGGGATGACGTGGCCTTTTGCATCCTCTTCTGGCACCTACAGGAAACCAGGTCCTCCCGCATGATTCCAAGTCTTTGGACGAAAGATCCAAGCATGAAAGGCCTTCTTCAGTGTGCTTGAATGCAGAGGTCTTAGGGCTGCCCTTAAGCATTTAGCTTTAGAAACACAGCAAAGGATGGTTTCTCCACGTAGATCATGAGAGTGGTGTGATGCACGTGGTCAGTTCAGGCTGATAGAGTTGTGGCCCAGAGAAACGCTTTGTTCTGATGAAAGGATGATCAGATGAAGGACTCCAACAGCCTCTTCCCTAAACGTTGTTGCAAGTCCTACTCTCAGCACACGTATGTTTCAGACTTAAGCTGCATTCCGAGAGGACACCATGCAAACATACGTTTGGGCATTCCACGGTGTATGAATTTGGAGAAAGCAACTGAAAGTGTTAGATAGTGAAGATTGAGCTCAGTGACCCCAGAAAAATTTCCATTGCACGGTTGAATTAAGCTGCCCTAGCCATCGGAGGAGCTTACTCGCCTGAGGCTCCTGGTCCTCCCTGCTTTTCACCTGTTGAACAGAACGCCCACCCGTCGTGCTTCCAATGCTGTGCAGAAAGCAGCTTTCTTTGCCTCTTCCCCTGAGGCTGGGCAGAAGGCCTCTTCACAGTATTCTCATATCTGGGAGTATAAGTATATACAAGAAGCTCTAATTTTCACAGCAGTGTTTGGCTGCCTTTCTGAATATGGCTGAGTAGGAAATCACATGATCTGAGACAGTCCCAGAGCCTTCTCTGCAGGACAACAGCTCTGAGGTTTGGGGCCTCATCACCACCACGCTTTGGAGAAGCTTGCACACACCTGTTGCTTACATGGTGCCTGGGGATTAAAAAATGGGCACTCAGGTTACAAAGCTCAGACTGTGGCATGGGAGACCGGCTTCCATACCACCCAGACAACCTGGGCCCCTCTGCAGCAGCCAGGAAGTAGCAGGAAAACGCCACTTTTGAGAATTTCAAGGTAAATTCGTTGAATGCCGGAATTCTTCTGACAGCCGGCCTTCTTCAGCAAGGCTTCACTTGAATGGCAAAACAAGCGAGGGCGTGCCGCCGCTCAGCAAAAGAGAGTACTACACCGGATAAATCGCCCAGTCGCTCAGAGTGCAGCCACCCAAGACAGACACTGAAATCACACTGCAAGAAGAATTCGTTGTACGCGGGAATTTTTCTTACAGAAAGTCTTCCACAGCAAGGCCGCATGCGATTGGCCCCACAAGCGAAGCATCTGCTGCTCAGCTGAAGACAGCTCCACACAGCAGACTTCACTCAGGTGCTTAGAGTGCAGGCACACAGGACAGACACGGAAAACACATTGAGTGCTGTTTCAGCATCCAGTGCAACGATGTCAATGATTCCTTGAATGGAGCGTTCTGCGCTGCTTCCTTTCACCCACATAAGCTGAATCCAAAGCTGACTTGCCTCCACTACGTTTATTTCAGAGCATCTACTCTAACTTCCCTTGTGGCTAGTGGGAATGCCTATTCCAGGCCCACTTATGTCTTTGAGATAGAGGACGTATAGAGAATACAGACTTTCACTACAACGTTTACTGGTTTCCATACCACATAGGAGCAAATTGCATGCAAGGCGAAAGCAACCTTGTGTTCTCTCAGGGAGGGTCTCCTCGGTGCACGGTGGAATGTTTCCTATTTCAAAGTCTGGCATAAGGCTCTCCTGCAGCGGTTTCGGACACTTTACAGCTAAGGCGTCATCATGGCATTGCTAGCAAAGGGATGACGTGGCCTTTTGCATCCTCTTCTTGCACCTACAGGAAACCAGGACCGCCCGCACGATTCCAAGTCTTTGGACGAAAGATCCAAGCATGAAAGGCCTTCTTCAGTGTGCTTGAATGCAGAGGTCTTAGGGCTGCCCTTAAGCATTTAGCTTTAGAAACACAGCAAAGGATGGTTTCTCCACGTAGATCATGAGAGTGGTGTGATGCACGTGGTCAGTTCAGGCTGATAGAGTTGTGGCCCAGAGAAACGCTTTGTTCTGATGAAAGGATGATCAGATGAAGGACTCCAACAGCCTCTTCCCTAAACGTTGTTGCAAGTCCTACTCTCAGCACACGTTATGTTTCAGACTTAAGCTGCATTCCGAGAGGACACCATGCAAACATACGTTTGGGCATTCCACGGTGTATGAATTTGGAGAAAGCAACTGAAAGTGTTAGATAGTGTAGATTGAGCTCAGTGACCCCAGAAAAATTTCCATTGCACGGTTGAATTAAGCTGCCCTAGCCATCGGAGGAGCTTACTCGCCTGAGGCTCCTGGTCCTCCCTGCTTTTCACCTGTTGAACAGAACGCCCACCCGTCGTGCTTCCAATGCTGTGCAGAAAGCAGCTTTCTTTGCCTCTTCCCCTGAGGCTGGGCAGAAGGCCTCTTCACAGTATTCTCATATCTGGGAGTATAAGTATATACAAGAAGCTCTAATTTTCAAGGCAGTGTTTGGCTGCCTTTCTGAATATGGCTGAGTAGGAAATCACATGATCTGAGACAGTCCCAGAGCCTTCTCTGCAGGACAACAGCTCTGAGGTTTGGGGCCTCATCACCACCGCGCTTTGGAGAAGCTTGCACCCACCTGTTCCTTACATGGTGCCTGGGGATTAAAAAATGGGCACTCAGGTAACAAAGCTCAGACTGTGGCATGGGAGACCGGCTTCCATACCACCCAGACAACCTGGGCCCCTCTGCAGCAGCCAGGAAGTAGCAGGAAAACGCCACTTTTGAGAATTTCAAGGTAAATTCGTTGAATGCCGGAATTCTTCTGACAGCCGGCCTTCTTCAGCAAGGCTTCACTTGAATGGCTAAACAAGCGAGGGCGTGCCGCCGCTCAGCAAAAGAGAGTACTACACAGGATAAATCGCCCAGTCGCTCGGAGTGCAGCCACAAAAGACAGACACTGAAATCACACTGCAAGAAGAATTCATTGTACGCGGGAATTTTTCTTACAGAAAGTCTTCCACAGCAAGGCCGCATGCGATTGGCCCCACAAGCGAAGCATCTGCTGCTCAGCTGAAGACAGCTCCACACAGCAGACTTCACTCAGGTGCTTAGAGTGCAGGCACACAGGACAGACACGGAAAAACACATGGAAAGCTGTTTCAGCATCTAGTGCAACGATGTCAATGATTCCTTGAATGGAGCGTTCTGCGCTGCTTTCTTTCACCCACATAAGCTGAATCCAAAGCTGACTTGCCTCCACTACGTTTATTTCAGAGCATCTACTCTAACTTCCCTTGTGGCTAGTGGGAATGCCTGTTCCAGGCCCACTTATGTCTTTGAGATAGAGGACGTATAGAGAATACAGCCTTTCACTACAACGTTTACTGGTTTCCATACCACATAGGAGCAAATTGCATGCAAGGCGAAAGCAACCTTGTGTTCTCTCAGGGAGGGTCTCCTCAGTGCACGGTGGAATGTTTCCTATTTCAAAGTCTGGCATAAGGCTCTCCTGCAGCGGTTTCGGACACTTTACAGCTAAGGCGTCATCATGGCATTGCTAGCAAAGGGATGACGTGGCCTTTTGCATCCTCTTCTTGCACCTACAGGAAACCAGGACCGCCCGCACGATTCCAAGTCTTTGGACGAAAGATCCAAGCATGAAAGGCCTTCTTCAGTGTGCTTGAATGCAGAGGTCTTAGGGCTGCCCTTAAGCATTTAGCTTTAGAAACACAGCAAAGGATGGTTTCTCCACGTAGATCATGAGAGTGGTGTGATGCACGTGGTCAGTTCAGGCTGATAGAGTTGTGGCCCAGAGAAACGCTTTGTTCTGATGAAAGGATGATCAGATGAAGGACTCCAACAGCCTCTTCCCTAAACGTTGTTGCAAGTCCTACTCTCAGCACACGTATGTTTCAGACTTAAGCTGCATTCCGAGAGGACACCATGTAAACATACGTTTGGGCATTCCACGGTTTATGAATTTGGAGAAAGCAACTGAAAGTGTTAGATAGTGAAGATTGAGCTCAGTGACCCCAGAAAAATTTCCATTGCACGGTTGAATTAAGCTGCCCTAGCCATAGGAGGAGCTTACTCGCCTGAGGCTCCTGGTCCTCCCTGCTTTTCACCTGTTGAACAGAACGCCCACCCGTCGTGCTTCCAATGCTGTGCAGAAAGCAGCTTTCTTTGCCTCTTCCCCTGAGGCTGGGCAGAAGGCCTCTTCACAGTATTCTCATATCTGGGAGTATAAGTATATACAAGAAGCTCTAATTTTCACAGCAGTGTTTGGCTGCCTTTCTGAATATGGCTGAGTAGGAAATCACATGATCTGAGACAGTCCCAGAGCCTTCTCTGCAGGACAACAGCTCTGAGGTTTGGGGCCTCATCACCACCGCGCTTTGGAGAAGCTTGCACACACCTGTTGCTTACATGGTGCCTGGGGATTAAAAAATGGGCATTCAGGTTACAAAGCTCAGACTGTGGCATGGGAGACCGGCTTCCATACCACCCAGACAACCTGGGCCCCTCTGAAGCAGCCGGGAAGTAGCAGGAAAACGCCACTTTTGAGAATTTCTAGGTAAATTCGTTGTATGCGGGAATTCTTCTGACAGCCGGCCTTCTTCAGCAAGGCTTCACTTGAATGGCAAAACAAGCGAGGGCGTGCCGCCGCTCAGCAAAAGAGAGTACTACACAGGATAAATCGCGCAGTCGCTCAGAGTGCAGCCACCCAAGACAGACACTGAAATCACACTGCAAGAAGAATTGGTTGTACGCGGGAATTTTTCTTACAGAAAGTCTTCCACAGCAAGGCCGCATGCGATTGGCCCCACAAGCGAAGCATCTGCTGCTCAGCTGAAGACAGCTCCACACAGCAGACTTCACTCAGGTGCTTAGAGTGCAGGCACACAGGACAGACACGGAAAACACATTGAGTGCTGTTTCAGCATCCAGTGCAACGATGTCAATGATTCCTTGAATGGAGCGTTCTGCGCTGCTTCCTTTCACCCACATAAGCTGAATCCAAAGCTGACTTGCCTCCACTACGTTTATTTCAGAGCATCTACTCTAACTTCCTGTGTGGCTCGTGGGAATGCCTGTTTCAGGCCCACTTATGTCTTTGAGATAGAGGACGTATAGAGAATACAGCCTTTCACTACAACGTTTACTGGTTTCCATACCACATAGGAGCAAATTGCATGCAAGGCGAAAGCAACCTTGTGTTCTCTCAGGGAGGGTCTCCTCAGTGCATGGTGGAATGTTTCCTATTTCAAAGTCTGGCATAAGGCTCTCCTGCAGCGGTTTCGGACACTTTACAGCTAAGGCGTCATCATGGCATTGTTAGCAAAGGGATGACGTGGCCTTTTGCATCCTCTTCTGGCACCTACAGGAAACCAGGTCCTCCCGCATGATTCCAAGTCTTTGGACGAAAGATCCAAGCATGAAAGGCCTTCTTCAGTGTGCTTGAATGCAGAGGTCTTAGGGCTGCCCTTAAGCATTTAGCTTTAGAAACACAGCAAAGGATGGTTTCTCCACGTAGATCATGAGAGTGGTGTGATGCACGTGGTCAGTTCAGGCTGATAGAGTTGTGGCCCAGAGAAACGCTTTGTTCTGATGAAAGGATGATCAGATGAAGGACTCCAACAGCCTCTTCCCTAAACGTTGTTGCAAGTCCTACTCTCAGCACACGTATGTTTCAGACTTAAGCTGCATTCCGAGAGGACACCATGCAAACATACGTTTGGGCATTCCACGGTGTATGAATTTGGAGAAAGCAACTGAAAGTGTTAGATAGTGAAGATTGAGCTCAGTGACCCCAGAAAAATTTCCATTGCACGGTTGAATTAAGCTGCCCTAGCCATCGGAGGAGCTTACTCGCCTGAGGCTCCTGGTCCTCCCTGCTTTTCACCTGTTGAACAGAACGCCCACCCGTCGTGCTTCCAATGCTGTGCAGAAAGCAGCTTTCTTTGCCTCTTCCCCTGAGGCTGGGCAGAAGGCCTCTTCACAGTATTCTCATATCTGGGAGTATAAGTATATACAAGAAGCTCTAATTTTCACAGCAGTGTTTGGCTGCCTTTCTGAATATGGCTGAGTAGGAAATCACATGATCTGAGACAGTCCCAGAGCCTTTTCCGCAGGACAACAGCTCTGAGGTTTGGGGCCTCATCACCACCGCGCTTTGGAGAAGCTTGCACCCACCTGTTCCTTACATGGTGCCTGGGGATTAAAAAATGGGCACTCAGGTAACAAAGCATAGACTGTGGCATGGGAGACCGGCTTCCATACCACCCAGACAACCTGGGCCCCTCTGCAGCAGCCAGGAAGTAGCAGGAAAACGCCACTTTTGAGAATTTCAAGGTAAATTCGTTGAATGCCGGAATTCTTCTGACAGCCGGCCTTCTTCAGCAAGGCTTCACTTGAATGGCAAAACAAGCGAGGGCGTGCCGCCGCTCAGCAAAAGAGAGTACTACACCGGATAAATCGCCCAGTCGCTCAGAGTGCAGCCACCCAAGACAGACACTGAAATCACACTGCAAGAAGAATTCGTTGTACGCGGGAATTTTTCTTACAGAAAGTCTTCCACAGCAAGGCCGCATGCGATTGGCCCCACAAGCGAAGCATCTGCTGCTCAGCTGAAGACAGCTCCACACAGCAGACTTCACTCAGGTGCTTAGAGTGCAGGCACACAGGACAGACACGGAAAAACACATGGAAAGCTGTTTCAGCATCTAGTGCAACGATGTCAATGATTCCTTGAATGGAGCGTTGTGCGCTGCTTCCTTTCACCCACATAAGCTGAATCCAAAGCTGACTTGCCTCCACTACGTTTATTTCAGAGCATCTACTCTAACTTCCCTTGTGGCTAGTGGGAATGCCTGTTCCAGGCCCACTTATGTCTTTGAGATAGAGGACGTATAGAGAATACAGCCTTTCACTACAACGTTTACTGGTTTCCATACCACAAAGGAGCAAATTGCATGCAAGGCGAAAGCAACCTTGTGTTCTCTCAGGGAGGGTCTCCTCAGTGCACGGTGGAATGTTTCCTATTTCAAAGTCTGGCATAAGGCTCTCCTGCAGCGGTTTCGGACACTTTACAGCTAAGGCGTCATCATGGCATTGCTAGCAAAGGGATGACGTGGCCTTTTGCATCCTCTTCTTGCACCTACAGGAAACCAGGACCGCCCGCACGATTCCAAGTCTTTGGACGAAAGATCCAAGCATGAAAGGCCTTCTTCAGTGTGCTTGAATGCAGAGGTCTTAGGGCTGCCCTTAAGCATTTAGCTTTAGAAACACAGCAAAGGATGGTTTCTCCACGTAGATCATGAGAGTGGTGTGATGCACGTGGTCAGTTCAGGCTGATAGAGTTGTGGCCCAGAGAAACGCTTTGTTCTGATGAAAGGATGATCAGATGAAGGACTCCAACAGCCTCTTCCCTAAACGTTGTTGCAAGTCCTACTCTCAGCACACGTATGTTTCAGACTTAAGCTGCATTCCGAGAGGACACCATGCAAACATACGTTTGGGCATTCCACGGTGTATGAATTTGGAGAAAGCAACTGAAAGTGTTAGATAGTGAAGATTGAGCTCAGTGACCCCAGAAAAATTTCCTTTGCACGGTTGAATTAAGCTGCCCTAGCCATCGGAGGAGCTTACTCGCCTGAGGCTCCTGGTCCTCCCTGCTTTTCACCTGTTGAACAGAACGCCCACCCGTCGTGCTTCCAATGCTGTGCAGAAAGCAGCTTTCTTTGCCTCTTCCCCTGAGGCTGGGCAGAAGGCCTCTTCACAGTATTCTCATATCTGGGAGTATAAGTATATACAAGAAGCTCTAATTTTCACAGCAGTGTTTGGCTGCCTTTCTGAATATGGCTGAGTAGGAAATCACATGATCTGAGACAGTCCCAGAGCCTTCTCTGCAGGACAACAGCTCTGAGGTTTGGGGCCTCATCGCCACCGCGCTTTGGAGAAGCTTGCACCCACCTGTTGCTTACATGGTGCCTGGGGATTAAAAAATGGGCACTCACGTTACAAAGCTCAGACTGTGGCATGGGAGACCGGCTTCCATAGCACCCAGACAACCTGGGCCCCTCTGCAGCAACCAGGAAGTAGCAGGAAAACGCCAGTTTTGAGAATTTCAAGGTAAATTCGTTGAATGCCGGAATTCTTCTGACAGCCGGCCTTCTTCAGCAAGGCTTCACTTGAATGGCAAAACAAGCGAGGGCGTGCCACCGCTCAGCAAAAGAGAGTACTACACCGGATAAATCGCCCAACCGCTCAGAGTGCAGCCACCCAAGACAGACACTGAAATCACACTGCAAGAAGAATTCGTTGTACGCGGGAATTTTTCTTACAGAAAGTCTTCCACAGCAAGGCCGCATGCGATTGGCCCCACAAGCGAAGCATCTGCTGCTCAGCTGAAGACAGCTCCACACAGCAGACTTCAATCAGGTGCTTAGAGTGCAGGCACACAGGACAGACACGGAAAACACATTGAAAGCTGTTTCAGCATCTAGTGCAACGATGTCAATGATTCTTTGAATGGAGCATTCTGCGCTGCTTCCTTTCACCCACATAAGCTGAATCCAAAGCTGACTTGCCTCCACTACGTTTATTTCAGAGCATCTACTCTAACTTCCCTTGTGGCTAGTGGGAATGCCTATTCCAGGCCCACTTATGTCTTTGAGATAGAGGACGTATAGAGAATACAGCCTTTCACTACAACGTTTACTGGTTTCCATACCACATAGGAGCAAATTGCATGCAAGGCGAAAGCAACCTTGTGTTCTCTCAGGGAGGGTCTCCTCGGTGCACGGTGGAATGTTTCCTATTTCAAAGTCTGGCATAAGGCTCTCCTGCAGCGGTTTCGGACACTTTACAGCTAAGGCGTCATCATGGCATTGCTAGCAAAGGGATGACGTGGCCTTTTGCATCCTCTTCTGGCACCTACAGGAAACCAGGTCCTCCCGCATGATTCCAAGTCTTTGGACGAAAGATCCAAGCATGAAAGGCCTTCTTCAGTGTGCTTGAATGCAGAGGTCTTAGGGCTGCCCTTAAGCATTTAGCTTTAGAAACACAGCAAAGGATGGTTTCTCCACGTAGATCATGAGAGTGGTGTGATGCACGTGGTCAGTTCAGGCTGATAGAGTTGTGGCCCAGAGAAACGCTTTGTTCTGATGAAAGGATGATCAGATGAAGGACTCCAACAGCCTCTTCCCTAAACGTTGTTGCAAGTCCTACTCTCAGCACACGTATGTTTCAGACTTAAGCTGCATTCCGAGAGGACACCATGCAAACATACGTTTGGGCATTCCACGGTGTATGAATTTGGAGAAAGCAACTGAAAGTGTTAGATAGTGAAGATTGAGCTCAGTGACCCCAGAAAAATTTCCATTGCACGGTTGAATTAAGCTGCCCTAGCCATCGGAGGAGCTTACTCGCCTGAGGCTCCTGGTCCTCCCTGCTTTTTACCTGTTGAACAGAACGCCCACCCGTCGTGCTTCCAATGCTGTGCAGAAAGCAGCTTTCTTTGCCTCTTCCCCTGAGGCTGGGCAGAAGGCCTCTTCACAGTATTCTCATATCTGGGAGTATAAGTATATACAAGAAGCTCTAATTTTCAAGGCAGTGTTTGGCTGCCTTTCTGAATATGGCTGAGTAGGAAATCACATGATCTGAGACAGTCCCAGAGCCTTCTCTGCAGGACAACAGCTCTGAGGTTTGGGGCCTCATCACCACCGCGCTTTGGAGAAGCTTGCACCCACCTGTTCCTTACATGGTGCCTGGGGATTAAAAAATGGGCACTCAGGTAACAAAGCTCAGACTGTGGCATGGGAGACCGGCTTCCATACCACCCAGACAACCTGGGCCCCTCTGCAGCAGCCAGGAAGTAGCAGGAAAACGCCACTTTTGAGAATTTCAAGGTAAATTCGTTGAATGCCGGAATTCTTCTGACAGCCGGCCTTCTTCAGCAAGGCTTCACTTGAATGGCAAAACAAGCGAGGGCGTGCCGCCGCTCAGCAAAAGAGAGTACTACACCGGATAAATCGCCCAGTCGCTCAGAGTGCAGCCACCCAAGACAGACACTGAAATCACACTGCAAGAAGAATTCGTTGTACGCGGGAATTTTTCTTACAGAAAGTCTTCCACAGCAAGGCCGCATGCGATTGGCCCCACAAGCGAAGCATCTGCTGCTCAGCTGAAGACAGCTCCACACAGCAGACTTCACTCAGGTGCTTAGAGTGCAGGCACACAGGACAGACACGGAAAACACATTGAGTGCTGTTTCAGCATCCAGTGCAACGATGTCAATGATTCCTTGAATGGAGCGTTCTGCGCTGCTTCCTTTCACCCACATAAGCTGAATCCAAAGCTGACTTGCCTCCACTACGTTTATTTCAGAGCATCTACTCTAACTTCCCTTGTGGCTAGTGGGAATGCCTATTCCAGGCCCACTTATGTCTTTGAGATAGAGGACGTATAGAGAATACAGCCTTTCACTACAACGTTTACTGGTTTCCATACCACATAGGAGCAAATTGCATGCAAGGCGAAAGCAACCTTGTGTTCTCTCAGGGAGGGTCTCCTCGGTGCACGGTGGAATGTTTCCTATTTCAAAGTCTGGCATAAGGCTCTCCTGCAGCGGTTTCGGACACTTTACAGCTAAGGCGTCATCATGGCATTGCTAGCAAAGGGATGACGTGGCCTTTTGCATCCTCTTCTTGCACCTACAGGAAACCAGGACCGCCCGCACGATTCCAAGTCTTTGGACGAAAGATCCAAGCATGAAAGGCCTTCTTCAGTGTGCTTGAATGCAGAGGTCTTAGGGCTGCCCTTAAGCATTTAGCTTTAGAAACACAGCAAAGGATGGTTTCTCCACGTAGATCATGAGAGTGGTGTGATGCACGTGGTCAGTTCAGGCTGATAGAGTTGTGGCCCAGAGAAACGCTTTGTTCTGATGAAAGGATGATCAGATGAAGGACTCCAACAGCCTCTTCCCTAAACGTTGTTGCAAGTCCTACTCTCAGCACACGTTATGTTTCAGACTTAAGCTCCATTCCGAGAGGACACCATGCAAACATACGTTTGGGCATTCCACGGTGTATGAATTTGGAGAAAGCAACTGAAAGTGTTAGATAGTGTAGATTGAGCTCAGTGACCCCAGAAAAATTTCCATTGCACGGTTGAATTAAGCTGCCCTAGCCATCGGAGGAGCTTACTCGCCTGAGGCTCCTGGTCCTCCCTGCTTTTCACCTGTTGAACAGAACGCCCACCCGTCGTGCTTCCAATGCTGTGCAGAAAGCAGCTTTCTTTGCCTCTTCCCCTGAGGCTGGGCAGAAGGCCTCTTCACAGTATTCTCATATCTGGGAGTATAAGTATATACAAGAAGCTCTAATTTTCAAGGCAGTGTTTGGCTGCCTTTCTGAATATGGCTGAGTAGGAAATCACATGATCTGAGACAGTCCCAGAGCCTTCTCTGCAGGACAACAGCTCTGAGGTTTGGGGCCTCATCACCACCGCGCTTTGGAGAAGCTTGCACCCACCTGTTCCTTACATGGTGCCTGGGGATTAAAAAATTGGCACTCAGGTAACAAAGCATAGACTGTGGCATGGGAGACCGGCTTCCATACCACCCAGACAACCTGGGCCCCTCTGCAGCAGCCAGGAAGTAGCAGGAAAACGCCACTTTTGAGAATTTCAAGGTAAATTCGTTGAATGCCGGAATTCTTCTGACAGCCGGCCTTCTTCAGCAAGGCTTCACTTGAATGGCAAAACAAGCGAGGGCGTGCCGCCGCTCAGCAAAAGAGAGTACTACACCGGATAAATCGCCCAGTCGCTCAGAGTGCAGCCACCCAAGACAGACACTGAAATCACACTGCAAGAAGAATTCGTTGTACGCGGGAATTTTTCTTACAGAAAGTCTTCCACAGCAAGGCCGCATGCGATTGGCCCCACAAGCGAAGCATCTGCTGCTCAGCTGAAGACAGCTCCACACAGCAGACTTCACTCAGGTGCTTAGAGTGCAGGCACACAGGACAGACACGGAAAACACATTGAGTGCTGTTTCAGCATCCAGTGCAACGATGTCAATGATTCCTTGAATGGAGCGTTCTGCGCTGCTTCCTTTCACCCACATAAGCTGAATCCAAAGCTGACTTGCCTCCACTACGTTTATTTCAGAGCATCTACTCTAACTTCCCTTGTGGCTAGTGGGAATGCCTATTCCAGGCCCACTTATGTCTTTGAGATAGAGGACGTATAGAGAATACAGACTTTCACTACAACGTTTACTGGTTTCCATACCACATAGGAGCAAATTGCATGCAAGGCGAAAGCAACCTTGTGTTCTCTCAGGGAGGGTCTCCTCGGTGCACGGTGGAATGTTTCCTATTTCAAAGTCTGGCATAAGGCTCTCCTGCAGCGGTTTCGGACACTTTACAGCTAAGGCGTCATCATGGCATTGCTAGCAAAGGGATGACGTGGCCTTTTGCATCCTCTTCTTGCACCTACAGGAAACCAGGACCGCCCGCACGATTCCAAGTCTTTGAACGAAAGATCCAAGCATGAAAGGCCTTCTTCAGTGTGCTTGAATGCAGAGGTCTTAGGGCTGCCCTTAAGCATTTAGCTTTAGAAACACAGCAAAGGATGGTTTCTCCACGTAGATCATGAGAGTGGTGTGATGCACGTGGTCAGTTCAGGCTGATAGAGTTGTGGCCCAGAGAAACGCTTTGTTCTGATGAAAGGATGATCAGATGAAGGACTCCAACAGCCTCTTCCCTAAACGTTGTTGCATGTCCTACTCTCAGCACACGTTATGTTTCAGACTTAAGCTGCATTCCGAGAGGACACCATGCAAACATACGTTTGGGCATTCCACGGTGTATGAATTTGGAGAAAGCAACTGAAAGTGTTAGATAGTGTAGATTGAGCTCAGTGACCCCAGAAAAATTTCCATTGCACGGTTGAATTAAGCTGCCCTAGCCATCGGAGGAGCTTACTCGCCTGAGGCTCCTGGTCCTCCCTGCTTTTCACCTGTTGAACAGAACGCCCACCCGTCGTGCTTCCAATGCTGTGCAGAAAGCAGCTTTCTTTGCCTCTTCCCCTGAGGCTGGGCAGAAGGCCTCTTCACAGTATTCTCATATCTGGGAGTATAAGTATATACAAGAAGCTCTAATTTTCAAGGCAGTGTTTGGCTGCCTTTCTGAATATGGCTGAGTAGGAAATCACATGATCTGAGACAGTCCCAGAGCCTTCTCTGCAGGACAACAGCTCTGAGGTTTGGGGCCTCATCACCACCGCGCTTTGGAGAAGCTTGCACCCACCTGTTCCTTACATGGTGCCTGGGGATTAAAAAATGGGCACTCAGGTAACAAAGCTCAGACTGTGGCATGGGAGACCGGCTTCCATACCACCCAGACAACCTGGGCCCCTCTGCAGCAGCCAGGAAGTAGCAGGAAAACGCCACTTTTGAGAATTTCAAGGTAAATTCGTTGAATGCCGGAATTCTTCTGACAGCCGGCCTTCTTCAGCAAGGCTTCACTTGAATGGCTAAACAAGCGAGGGCGTGCCGCCGCTCAGCAAAAGAGAGTACTACACAGGATAAATCGCCCAGTCGCTCGGAGTGCAGCCACAAAAGACAGACACTGAAATCACACTGCAAGAAGAATTCATTGTACGCGGGAATTTTTCTTACAGAAAGTCTTCCACAGCAAGGCCGCATGCGATTGGCCCCACAAGCGAAGCATCTGCTGCTCAGCTGAAGACAGCTCCACACAGCAGACTTCACTCAGGTGCTTAGAGTGCAGGCACACAGGACAGACACGGAAAAACACATGGAAAGCTGTTTCAGCATCTAGTGCAACGATGTCAATGATTCCTTGAATGGAGCGTTCTGCGCTGCTTTCTTTCACCCACATAAGCTGAATCCAAAGCTGACTTGCCTCCACTACGTTTATTTCAGAGCATCTACTCTAACTTCCCTTGTGGCTAGTGGGAATGCCTGTTCCAGGCCCACTTATGTCTTTGAGATAGAGGACGTATAGAGAATACAGCCTTTCACTACAACGTTTACTGGTTTCCATACCACATAGGAGCAAATTGCATGCAAGGCGAAAGCAACCTTGTGTTCTCTCAGGGAGGGTCTCCTCAGTGCACGGTGGAATGTTTCCTATTTCAAAGTCTGGCATAAGGCTCTCCTGCAGCGGTTTCGGACACTTTACAGCTAAGGCGTCATCATGGCATTGCTAGCAAAGGGATGACGTGGCCTTTTGCATCCTCTTCTTGCACCTACAGGAAACCAGGACCGCCCGCACGATTCCAAGTCTTTGGACGAAAGATCCAAGCATGAAAGGCCTTCTTCAGTGTGCTTGAATGCAGAGGTCTTAGGGCTGCCCTTAAGCATTTAGCTTTAGAAACACAGCAAAGGATGGTTTCTCCACGTAGATCATGAGAGTGGTGTGATGCACGTGGTCAGTTCAGGCTGATAGAGTTGTGGCCCAGAGAAACGCTTTGTTCTGATGAAAGGATGATCAGATGAAGGACTCCAACAGCCTCTTCCCTAAACGTTGTTGCAAGTCCTACTCTCAGCACACGTATGTTTCAGACTTAAGCTGCATTCCGAGAGGACACCATGCAAACATACGTTTGGGCATTCCACGGTGTATGAATTTGGAGAAAGCAACTGAAAGTGTTAGATAGTGAAGATTGAGCTCAGTGACCCCAGAAAAATTTCCATTGCACGGTTGAATTAAGCTGCCCTAGCCATCGGAGGAGCTTACTCGCCTGAGGCTCCTGGTCCTCCCTGCTTTTCACCTGTTGAACAGAACGCCCACCCGTCGTGCTTCCAATGCTGTGCAGAAAGCAGCTTTCTTTGCCTCTTCCCCTGAGGCTGGGCAGAAGGCCTCTTCACAGTATTCTCATATCTGGGAGTATAAGTATATACAAGAAGCTCTAATTTTCACAGCAGTGTTTGGCTGCCTTTCTGAATATGGCTGAGTAGGAAATCACATGATCTGAGACAGTCCCAGAGCCTTCTCTGCAGGACAACAGCTCTGAGGTTTGGGGCCTCATCGCCACCGCGCTTTGGAGAAGCTTGCACCCACCTGTTGCTTACATGATGCCTGGGGATTAAAAAATGGGCACTCACGTTACAAAGCTCAGACTGTGGCATGGGAGACCGGCTTCCATAGCACCCAGACAACCTGGGCCCCTCTGCAGCAACCAGGAAGTAGCAGGAAAACGCCAGTTTTGAGAATTTCAAGGTAAATTCGTTGAATGCCGGAATTCTTCTGACAGCCGGCCTTCTTCAGCAAGGCTTCACTTGAATGGCAAAACAAGCGAGGGCGTGCCACCGCTCAGCAAAAGAGAGTACTACACCGGATAAATCGCCCAACCGCTCAGAGTGCAGCCACCCAAGACAGACACTGAAATCACACTGCAAGAAGAATTCGTTGTACGCGGGAATTTTTCTTACAGAAAGTCTTCCACAGCAAGGCCGCATGCGATTGGCCCCACAAGCGAAGCATCTGCTGCTCAGCTGAAGACAGCTCCACACAGCAGACTTCAATCAGGTGCTTAGAGTGCAGGCACACAGGACAGACACGGAAAACACATTGAAAGCTGTTTCAGCATCTAGTGCAACGATGTCAATGATTCTTTGAATGGAGCATTCTGCGCTGCTTCCTTTCACCCACATAAGCTGAATCCAAAGCTGACTTGCCTCCACTACGTTTATTTCAGAGCATCTACTCTAACTTCCCTTGTGGCTAGTGGGAATGCCTATTCCAGGCCCACTTATGTCTTTGAGATAGAGGACGTATAGAGAATACAGCCTTTCACTACAACGTTTACTTTTTTCCATACCACATAGGAGCAAATTGCATGCAAGGCGAAAGCAACCTTGTGTTCTCTCAGGGAGGGTCTCCTCGGTGCACGGTGGAATGTTTCCTATTTCAAAGTCTGGCATAAGGCTCTCCTGCAGCGGTTTCGGACACTTTACAGCTAAGGCGTCATCATGGCATTGCTAGCAAAGGGATGACGTGGCCTTTTGCATCCTCTTCTGGCACCTACAGGAAACCAGGTCCTCCCGCATGATTCCAAGTCTTTGGACGAAAGATCCAAGCATGAAAGGCCTTCTTCAGTGTGCTTGAATGCAGAGGTCTTAGGGCTGCCCTTAAGCATTTAGCTTTAGAAACACAGCAAAGGATGGTTTCTCCACGTAGATCATGAGAGTGGTGTGATGCACGTGGTCAGTTCAGGCTGATAGAGTTGTGGCCCAGAGAAACGCTTTGTTCTGATGAAAGGATGATCAGATGAAGGACTCCAACAGCCTCTTCCCTAAACGTTGTTGCAAGTCCTACTCTCAGCACACGTATGTTTCAGACTTAAGCTGCATTCCGAGAGGACACCATGCAAACATACGTTTGGGCATTCCACGGTGTATGAATTTGGAGAAAGCAACTGAAAGTGTTAGATAGTGAAGATTGAGCTCAGTGACCCCAGAAAAATTTCCATTGCACGGTTGAATTAAGCTGCCCTAGCCATCGGAGGAGCTTACTCGCCTGAGGCTCCTGGTCCTCCCTGCTTTTCACCTGTTGAACAGAACGCCCACCCGTCGTGCTTCCAATGCTGTGCAGAAAGCAGCTTTCTTTGCCTCTTCCCCTGAGGCTGGGCAGAAGGCCTCTTCACAGTATTCTCATATCTGGGAGTATAAGTATATACAAGAAGCTCTAATTTTCACAGCAGTGTTTGGCTGCCTTTCTGAATATGGCTGAGTAGGAAATCACATGATCTGAGACAGTCCCAGAGCCTTCTCTGCAGGACAACAGCTCTGAGGTTTGGGGCCTCATCACCACCGCGCTTTGGAGAAGCTTGCACCCACCTGTTCCTTACATGGTGCCTGGGGATTAAAAAATGGGCACTCAGGTAACAAAGCTCAGACTGTGGCATGGGAGACCGGCTTCCATACCACCCAGACAACCTGGGCCCCTCTGCAGCAGCCAGGAAGTAGCAGGAAAACGCCACTTTTGAGAATTTCAAGGTAAATTCGTTGAATGCCGGAATTCTTCTGACAGCCGGCCTTCTTCAGCAAGGCTTCACTTGAATGGCTAAACAAGCGAGGGCGTGCCGCCGCTCAGCAAAAGAGAGTACTACACAGGATAAATCGCCCAGTCGCTCGGAGTGCAGCCACAAAAGACAGACACTGAAATCACACTGCAAGAAGAATTCATTGTACGCGGGAATTTTTCTTACAGAAAGTCTTCCACAGCAAGGCCGCATGCGATTGGCCCCACAAGCGAAGCATCTGCTGCTCAGCTGAAGACAGCTCCACACAGCAGACTTCACTCAGGTGCTTAGAGTGCAGGCACACAGGACAGACACGGAAAACACATTGAGTGCTGTTTCAGCATCCAGTGCAACGATGTCAATGATTCCTTGAATGGAGCGTTCTGCGCTGCTTCCTTTCACCCACATAAGCTGAATCCAAAGCTGACTTGCCTCCACTACGTTTATTTCAGAGCATCTACTCTAACTTCCCTTGTGGCTAGTGGGAATGCCTATTCCAGGCCCACTTATGTCTTTGAGATAGAGGACGTATAGAGAATACAGACTTTCACTACAACGTTTACTGGTTTCCATACCACATAGGAGCAAATTGCATGCAAGGCGAAAGCAACCTTGTGTTCTCTCAGGGAGGGTCTCCTCGGTGCACGGTGGAATGTTTCCTATTTCAAAGTCTGGCATAAGGCTCTCCTGCAGCGGTTTCGGACACTTTACAGCTAAGGCGTCATCATGGCATTGCTAGCAAAGGGATGACGTGGCCTTTTGCATCCTCTTCTTGCACCTACAGGAAACCAGGACCGCCCGCACGATTCCAAGTCTTTGGACGAAAGATCCAAGCATGAAAGGCCTTCTTCAGTGTGCTTGAATGCAGAGGTCTTAGGGCTGCCCTTAAGCATTTAGCTTTAGAAACACAGCAAAGGATGGTTTCTCCACGTAGATCATGAGAGTGGTGTGATGCACGTGGTCAGTTCAGGCTGATAGAGTTGTGGCCCAGAGAAACGCTTTGTTCTGTTGAAAGGATGATCAGATGAAGGACTCCAACAGCCTCTTCCCTAAACGTTGTTGCAAGTCCTACTCTCAGCACACGTTATGTTTCAGACTTAAGCTGCATTCCGAGAGGACACCATGCAAACATACGTTTGGGCATTCCACGGTGTATGAATTTGGAGAAAGCAACTGAAAGTGTTAGATAGTGTAGATTGAGCTCAGTGACCCCAGAAAAATTTCCATTGCACGGTTGAATTAAGCTGCCCTAGCCATCGGAGGAGCTTACTCGCCTGAGGCTCCTGGTCCTCCCTGCTTT
Source organism: Manis pentadactyla (assembly GCF_030020395.1). NCBI lineage: Eukaryota > Metazoa > Chordata > Mammalia > Pholidota > Manidae > Manis > Manis pentadactyla. The sequence goes on from NC_080035.1 coordinate 2,709,083, forward strand.
TCACCTGTTGAACAGAACGCCCACCCGTCGTGCTTCCAATGCTGTGCAGAAAGCAGCTTTCTTTGCCTCTTCCCCTGAGGCTGGGCAGAAGGCCTCTTCACAGTATTCTCATATCTGGGAGTATAAGTATATACAAGAAGCTCTAATTTTCAAGGCAGTGTTTGGCTGCCTTTCTGAATATGGCTGAGTAGGAAATCACATGATCTGAGACAGTCCCAGAGCCTTCTCTGCAGGACAACAGCTCTGAGGTTTGGGGCCTCATCACCACCGCGCTTTGGAGAAGCTTGCACCCACCTGTTCCTTACATGGTGCCTGGGGATTAAAAAATTGGCACTCAGGTAACAAAGCATAGACTGTGGCATGGGAGACCGGCTTCCATACCACCCAGACAACCTGGGCCCCTCTGCAGCAGCCAGGAAGTAGCAGGAAAACGCCACTTTTGAGAATTTCAAGGTAAATTCGTTGAATGCCGGAATTCTTCTGACAGCCGGCCTTCTTCAGCAAGGCTTCACTTGAATGGCAAAACAAGCGAGGGCGTGCCGCCGCTCAGCAAAAGAGAGTACTACACCGGATAAATCGCCCAGTCGCTCAGAGTGCAGCCACCCAAGACAGACACTGAAATCACACTGCAAGAAGAATTCGTTGTACGCGGGAATTTTTCTTACAGAAAGTCTTCCACAGCAAGGCCGCATGCGATTGGCCCCACAAGCGAAGCATCTGCTGCTCAGCTGAAGACAGCTCCACACAGCAGACTTCACTCAGGTGCTTAGAGTGCAGGCACACAGGACAGACACGGAAAACACATTGAGTGCTGTTTCAGCATCCAGTGCAACGATGTCAATGATTCCTTGAATGGAGCGTTCTGCGCTGCTTCCTTTCACCCACATAAGCTGAATCCAAAGCTGACTTGCCTCCACTACGTTTATTTCAGAGCATCTACTCTAACTTCCCTTGTGGCTAGTGGGAATGCCTATTCCAGGCCCACTTATGTCTTTGAGATAGAGGACGTATAGAGAATACAGACTTTCACTACAACGTTTACTGGTTTCCATACCACATAGGAGCAAATTGCATGCAAGGCGAAAGCAACCTTGTGTTCTCTCAGGGAGGGTCTCCTCGGTGCACGGTGGAATGTTTCCTATTTCAAAGTCTGGCATAAGGCTCTCCTGCAGCGGTTTCGGACACTTTACAGCTAAGGCGTCATCATGGCATTGCTAGCAAAGGGATGACGTGGCCTTTTGCATCCTCTTCTTGCACCTACAGGAAACCAGGACCGCCCGCACGATTCCAAGTCTTTGAACGAAAGATCCAAGCATGAAAGGCCTTCTTCAGTGTGCTTGAATGCAGAGGTCTTAGGGCTGCCCTTAAGCATTTAGCTTTAGAAACACAGCAAAGGATGGTTTCTCCACGTAGATCATGAGAGTGGTGTGATGCACGTGGTCAGTTCAGGCTGATAGAGTTGTGGCCCAGAGAAACGCTTTGTTCTGATGAAAGGATGATCAGATGAAGGACTCCAACAGCCTCTTCCCTAAACGTTGTTGCATGTCCTACTCTCAGCACACGTTATGTTTCAGACTTAAGCTGCATTCCGAGAGGACACCATGCAAACATACGTTTGGGCATTCCACGGTGTATGAATTTGGAGAAAGCAACTGAAAGTGTTAGATAGTGTAGATTGAGCTCAGTGACCCCAGAAAAATTTCCATTGCACGGTTGAATTAAGCTGCCCTAGCCATCGGAGGAGCTTACTCGCCTGAGGCTCCTGGTCCTCCCTGCTTTTCACCTGTTGAACAGAACGCCCACCCGTCGTGCTTCCAATGCTGTGCAGAAAGCAGCTTTCTTTGCCTCTTCCCCTGAGGCTGGGCAGAAGGCCTCTTCACAGTATTCTCATATCTGGGAGTATAAGTATATACAAGAAGCTCTAATTTTCAAGGCAGTGTTTGGCTGCCTTTCTGAATATGGCTGAGTAGGAAATCACATGATCTGAGACAGTCCCAGAGCCTTCTCTGCAGGACAACAGCTCTGAGGTTTGGGGCCTCATCACCACCGCGCTTTGGAGAAGCTTGCACCCACCTGTTCCTTACATGGTGCCTGGGGATTAAAAAATGGGCACTCAGGTAACAAAGCTCAGACTGTGGCATGGGAGACCGGCTTCCATACCACCCAGACAACCTGGGCCCCTCTGCAGCAGCCAGGAAGTAGCAGGAAAACGCCACTTTTGAGAATTTCAAGGTAAATTCGTTGAATGCCGGAATTCTTCTGACAGCCGGCCTTCTTCAGCAAGGCTTCACTTGAATGGCTAAACAAGCGAGGGCGTGCCGCCGCTCAGCAAAAGAGAGTACTACACAGGATAAATCGCCCAGTCGCTCGGAGTGCAGCCACAAAAGACAGACACTGAAATCACACTGCAAGAAGAATTCATTGTACGCGGGAATTTTTCTTACAGAAAGTCTTCCACAGCAAGGCCGCATGCGATTGGCCCCACAAGCGAAGCATCTGCTGCTCAGCTGAAGACAGCTCCACACAGCAGACTTCACTCAGGTGCTTAGAGTGCAGGCACACAGGACAGACACGGAAAAACACATGGAAAGCTGTTTCAGCATCTAGTGCAACGATGTCAATGATTCCTTGAATGGAGCGTTCTGCGCTGCTTTCTTTCACCCACATAAGCTGAATCCAAAGCTGACTTGCCTCCACTACGTTTATTTCAGAGCATCTACTCTAACTTCCCTTGTGGCTAGTGGGAATGCCTGTTCCAGGCCCACTTATGTCTTTGAGATAGAGGACGTATAGAGAATACAGCCTTTCACTACAACGTTTACTGGTTTCCATACCACATAGGAGCAAATTGCATGCAAGGCGAAAGCAACCTTGTGTTCTCTCAGGGAGGGTCTCCTCAGTGCACGGTGGAATGTTTCCTATTTCAAAGTCTGGCATAAGGCTCTCCTGCAGCGGTTTCGGACACTTTACAGCTAAGGCGTCATCATGGCATTGCTAGCAAAGGGATGACGTGGCCTTTTGCATCCTCTTCTTGCACCTACAGGAAACCAGGACCGCCCGCACGATTCCAAGTCTTTGGACGAAAGATCCAAGCATGAAAGGCCTTCTTCAGTGTGCTTGAATGCAGAGGTCTTAGGGCTGCCCTTAAGCATTTAGCTTTAGAAACACAGCAAAGGATGGTTTCTCCACGTAGATCATGAGAGTGGTGTGATGCACGTGGTCAGTTCAGGCTGATAGAGTTGTGGCCCAGAGAAACGCTTTGTTCTGATGAAAGGATGATCAGATGAAGGACTCCAACAGCCTCTTCCCTAAACGTTGTTGCAAGTCCTACTCTCAGCACACGTATGTTTCAGACTTAAGCTGCATTCCGAGAGGACACCATGCAAACATACGTTTGGGCATTCCACGGTGTATGAATTTGGAGAAAGCAACTGAAAGTGTTAGATAGTGAAGATTGAGCTCAGTGACCCCAGAAAAATTTCCATTGCACGGTTGAATTAAGCTGCCCTAGCCATCGGAGGAGCTTACTCGCCTGAGGCTCCTGGTCCTCCCTGCTTTTCACCTGTTGAACAGAACGCCCACCCGTCGTGCTTCCAATGCTGTGCAGAAAGCAGCTTTCTTTGCCTCTTCCCCTGAGGCTGGGCAGAAGGCCTCTTCACAGTATTCTCATATCTGGGAGTATAAGTATATACAAGAAGCTCTAATTTTCACAGCAGTGTTTGGCTGCCTTTCTGAATATGGCTGAGTAGGAAATCACATGATCTGAGACAGTCCCAGAGCCTTCTCTGCAGGACAACAGCTCTGAGGTTTGGGGCCTCATCGCCACCGCGCTTTGGAGAAGCTTGCACCCACCTGTTGCTTACATGATGCCTGGGGATTAAAAAATGGGCACTCACGTTACAAAGCTCAGACTGTGGCATGGGAGACCGGCTTCCATAGCACCCAGACAACCTGGGCCCCTCTGCAGCAACCAGGAAGTAGCAGGAAAACGCCAGTTTTGAGAATTTCAAGGTAAATTCGTTGAATGCCGGAATTCTTCTGACAGCCGGCCTTCTTCAGCAAGGCTTCACTTGAATGGCAAAACAAGCGAGGGCGTGCCACCGCTCAGCAAAAGAGAGTACTACACCGGATAAATCGCCCAACCGCTCAGAGTGCAGCCACCCAAGACAGACACTGAAATCACACTGCAAGAAGAATTCGTTGTACGCGGGAATTTTTCTTACAGAAAGTCTTCCACAGCAAGGCCGCATGCGATTGGCCCCACAAGCGAAGCATCTGCTGCTCAGCTGAAGACAGCTCCACACAGCAGACTTCAATCAGGTGCTTAGAGTGCAGGCACACAGGACAGACACGGAAAACACATTGAAAGCTGTTTCAGCATCTAGTGCAACGATGTCAATGATTCTTTGAATGGAGCATTCTGCGCTGCTTCCTTTCACCCACATAAGCTGAATCCAAAGCTGACTTGCCTCCACTACGTTTATTTCAGAGCATCTACTCTAACTTCCCTTGTGGCTAGTGGGAATGCCTATTCCAGGCCCACTTATGTCTTTGAGATAGAGGACGTATAGAGAATACAGCCTTTCACTACAACGTTTACTTTTTTCCATACCACATAGGAGCAAATTGCATGCAAGGCGAAAGCAACCTTGTGTTCTCTCAGGGAGGGTCTCCTCGGTGCACGGTGGAATGTTTCCTATTTCAAAGTCTGGCATAAGGCTCTCCTGCAGCGGTTTCGGACACTTTACAGCTAAGGCGTCATCATGGCATTGCTAGCAAAGGGATGACGTGGCCTTTTGCATCCTCTTCTGGCACCTACAGGAAACCAGGTCCTCCCGCATGATTCCAAGTCTTTGGACGAAAGATCCAAGCATGAAAGGCCTTCTTCAGTGTGCTTGAATGCAGAGGTCTTAGGGCTGCCCTTAAGCATTTAGCTTTAGAAACACAGCAAAGGATGGTTTCTCCACGTAGATCATGAGAGTGGTGTGATGCACGTGGTCAGTTCAGGCTGATAGAGTTGTGGCCCAGAGAAACGCTTTGTTCTGATGAAAGGATGATCAGATGAAGGACTCCAACAGCCTCTTCCCTAAACGTTGTTGCAAGTCCTACTCTCAGCACACGTATGTTTCAGACTTAAGCTGCATTCCGAGAGGACACCATGCAAACATACGTTTGGGCATTCCACGGTGTATGAATTTGGAGAAAGCAACTGAAAGTGTTAGATAGTGAAGATTGAGCTCAGTGACCCCAGAAAAATTTCCATTGCACGGTTGAATTAAGCTGCCCTAGCCATCGGAGGAGCTTACTCGCCTGAGGCTCCTGGTCCTCCCTGCTTTTCACCTGTTGAACAGAACGCCCACCCGTCGTGCTTCCAATGCTGTGCAGAAAGCAGCTTTCTTTGCCTCTTCCCCTGAGGCTGGGCAGAAGGCCTCTTCACAGTATTCTCATATCTGGGAGTATAAGTATATACAAGAAGCTCTAATTTTCACAGCAGTGTTTGGCTGCCTTTCTGAATATGGCTGAGTAGGAAATCACATGATCTGAGACAGTCCCAGAGCCTTCTCTGCAGGACAACAGCTCTGAGGTTTGGGGCCTCATCACCACCGCGCTTTGGAGAAGCTTGCACCCACCTGTTCCTTACATGGTGCCTGGGGATTAAAAAATGGGCACTCAGGTAACAAAGCTCAGACTGTGGCATGGGAGACCGGCTTCCATACCACCCAGACAACCTGGGCCCCTCTGCAGCAGCCAGGAAGTAGCAGGAAAACGCCACTTTTGAGAATTTCAAGGTAAATTCGTTGAATGCCGGAATTCTTCTGACAGCCGGCCTTCTTCAGCAAGGCTTCACTTGAATGGCTAAACAAGCGAGGGCGTGCCGCCGCTCAGCAAAAGAGAGTACTACACAGGATAAATCGCCCAGTCGCTCGGAGTGCAGCCACAAAAGACAGACACTGAAATCACACTGCAAGAAGAATTCATTGTACGCGGGAATTTTTCTTACAGAAAGTCTTCCACAGCAAGGCCGCATGCGATTGGCCCCACAAGCGAAGCATCTGCTGCTCAGCTGAAGACAGCTCCACACAGCAGACTTCACTCAGGTGCTTAGAGTGCAGGCACACAGGACAGACACGGAAAAACACATGGACAGCTGTTTCAGCATCTAGTGCAACGATGTCAATGATTCCTTGAATGGAGCGTTCTGCGCTGCTTTCTTTCACCCACATAAGCTGAATCCAAAGCTGACTTGCCTCCACTACGTTTATTTCAGAGCATCTACTCTAACTTCCCTTGTGGCTAGTGGGAATGCCTGTTCCAGGCCCACTTATGTCTTTGAGATAGAGGACGTATAGAGAATACAGCCTTTCACTACAACGTTTACTGGTTTCCATACCACATAGGAGCAAATTGCATGCAAGGCGAAAGCAACCTTGTGTTCTCTCAGGGAGGGTCTCCTCAGTGCACGGTGGAATGTTTCCTATTTCAAAGTCTGGCATAAGGCTCTCCTGCAGCGGTTTCGGACACTTTACAGCTAAGGCGTCATCATGGCATTGCTAGCAAAGGGATGACGTGGCCTTTTGCATCCTCTTCTTGCACCTACAGGAAAACAGGACCGCCCGCACGATTCCAAGTCTTTGGACGAAAGATCCAAGCATGAAAGGCCTTCTTCAGTGTGCTTGAATGCAGAGGTCTTAGGGCTGCCCTTAAGCATTTAGCTTTAGAAACACAGCAAAGGATGGTTTCTCCACGTAGATCATGAGAGTGGTGTGATGCACGTGGTCAGTTCAGGCTGATAGAGTTGTGGCCCAGAGAAACGCTTTGTTCTGATGAAAGGATGATCAGATGAAGGACTCCAACAGCCTCTTCCCTAAACGTTGTTGCAAGTCCTACTCTCAGCACACGTATGTTTCAGACTTAAGCTGCATTCCGAGAGGACACCATGTAAACATACGTTTGGGCATTCCACGGTTTATGAATTTGGAGAAAGCAACTGAAAGTGTTAGATAGTGAAGATTGAGCTCAGTGACCCCAGAAAAATTTCCATTGCACGGTTGAATTAAGCTGCCCTAGCCATAGGAGGAGCTTACTCGCCTGAGGCTCCTGGTCCTCCCTGCTTTTCACCTGTTGAACAGAACGCCCACCCGTCGTGCTTCCAATGCTGTGCAGAAAGCAGCTTTCTTTGCCTCTTCCCCTGAGGCTGGGCAGAAGGCCTCTTCACAGTATTCTCATATCTGGGAGTATAAGTATATACAAGAAGCTCTAATTTTCACAGCAGTGTTTGGCTGCCTTTCTGAATATGGCTGAGTAGGAAATCACATGATCTGAGACAGTCCCAGAGCCTTCTCTGCAGGACAACAGCTCTGAGGTTTGGGGCCTCATCACCACCGCGCTTTGGAGAAGCTTGCACACACCTGTTGCTTACATGGTGCCTGGGGATTAAAAAATGGGCATTCAGGTTACAAAGCTCAGACTGTGGCATGGGAGACCGGCTTCCATACCACCCAGACAACCTGGGCCCCTCTGAAGCAGCCGGGAAGTAGCAGGAAAACGCCACTTTTGAGAATTTCTAGGTAAATTCGTTGTATGCGGGAATTCTTCTGACAGCCGGCCTTCTTCAGCAAGGCTTCACTTGAATGGCAAAACAAGCGAGGGCGTGCCGCCGCTCAGCAAAAGAGAGTACTACACAGGATAAATCGCGCAGTCGCTCAGAGTGCAGCCACCCAAGACAGACACTGAAATCACACTGCAAGAAGAATTGGTTGTACGCGGGAATTTTTCTTACAGAAAGTCTTCCACAGCAAGGCCGCATGCGATTGGCCCCACAAGCGAAGCATCTGCTGCTCAGCTGAAGACAGCTCCACACAGCAGACTTCACTCAGGTGCTTAGAGTGCAGGCACACAGGACAGACACGGAAAACACATTGAGTGCTGTTTCAGCATCCAGTGCAACGATGTCAATGATTCCTTGAATGGAGCGTTCTGCGCTGCTTCCTTTCACCCACATAAGCTGAATCCAAAGCTGACTTGCCTCCACTACGTTTATTTCAGAGCATCTACTCTAACTTCCTGTGTGGCTCGTGGGAATGCCTGTTTCAGGCCCACTTATGTCTTTGAGATAGAGGACGTATAGAGAATACAGCCTTTCACTACAACGTTTACTGGTTTCCATACCACATAGGAGCAAATTGCATGCAAGGCGAAAGCAACCTTGTGTTCTCTCAGGGAGGGTCTCCTCAGTGCATGGTGGAATGTTTCCTATTTCAAAGTCTGGCATAAGGCTCTCCTGCAGCGGTTTCGGACACTTTACAGCTAAGGCGTCATCATGGCATTGCTAGCAAAGGGATGACGTGGCCTTTTGCATCCTCTTCTGGCACCTACAGGAAACCAGGTCCTCCCGCATGATTCCAAGTCTTTGGACGAAAGATCCAAGCATGAAAGGCCTTCTTCAGTGTGCTTGAATGCAGAGGTCTTAGGGCTGCCCTTAAGCATTTAGCTTTAGAAACACAGCAAAGGATGGTTTCTCCACGTAGATCATGAGAGTGGTGTGATGCACGTGGTCAGTTCAGGCTGATAGAGTTGTGGCCCAGAGAAACGCTTTGTTCTGATGAAAGGATGATCAGATGAAGGACTCCAACAGCCTCTTCCCTAAACGTTGTTGCAAGTCCTACTCTCAGCACACGTATGTTTCAGACTTAAGCTGCATTCCGAGAGGACACCATGCAAACATACGTTTGGGCATTCCACGGTGTATGAATTTGGAGAAAGCAACTGAAAGTGTTAGATAGTGAAGATTGAGCTCAGTGACCCCAGAAAAATTTCCATTGCACGGTTGAATTAAGCTGCCCTAGCCATCGGAGGAGCTTACTCGCCTGAGGCTCCTGGTCCTCCCTGCTTTTCACCTGTTGAACAGAACGCCCACCCGTCGTGCTTCCAATGCTGTGCAGAAAGCAGCTTTCTTTGCCTCTTCCCCTGAGGCTGGGCAGAAGGCCTCTTCACAGTATTCTCATATCTGGGAGTATAAGTATATACAAGAAGCTCTAATTTTCACAGCAGTGTTTGGCTGCCTTTCTGAATATGGCTGAGTAGGAAATCACATGATCTGAGACAGTCCCAGAGCCTTTTCCGCAGGACAACAGCTCTGAGGTTTGGGGCCTCATCACCACCGCGCTTTGGAGAAGCTTGCACCCACCTGTTGCTTACATGGTGCCTGGGGATTAAAAAATGGGCACTCACGTTACAAAGCTCAGACTGTGGCATGGGAGACCGGCTTCCATACCACCCAGACAACCTGGGCCCCTCTGCAGCAGCCAGGAAGTAGCAGGAAAACGCCACTTTTGAGAATTTCAAGGTAAATTCGTTGAATGCCGGAATTCTTCTGACAGCCGGCCTTCTTCAGCAAGGCTTCACTTGAATGGCAAAACAAGCGAGGGCGTGCCGCCGCTCAGCAAAAGAGAGTACTACACCGGATAAATCGCCCAGTCGCTCAGAGTGCAGCCACCCAAGACAGACACTGAAATCACACTGCAAGAAGAATTCGTTGTACGCGGGAATTTTTCTTACAGAAAGTCTTCCACAGCAAGGCCGCATGCGATTGGCCCCACAAGCGAAGCATCTGCTGCTCAGCTGAAGACAGCTCCACACAGCAGACTTCACTCAGGTGCTTAGAGTGCAGGCACACAGGACAGACACGGAAAACACATTGAGTGCTGTTTCAGCATCCAGTGCAACGATGTCAATGATTCCTTGAATGGAGCGTTCTGCGCTGCTTCCTTTCACCCACATAAGCTGAATCCAAAGCTGACTTGCCTCCACTACGTTTATTTCAGAGCATCTACTCTAACTTCCCTTGTGGCTAGTGGGAATGCCTATTCCAGGCCCACTTATGTCTTTGAGATAGAGGACGTATAGAGAATACAGCCTTTCACTACAACGTTTACTGGTTTCCATACCACATAGGAGCAAATTGCATGCAAGGCGAAAGCAACCTTGTGTTCTCTCAGGGAGGGTCTCCTCGGTGCACGGTGGAATGTTTCCTATTTCAAAGTCTGGCATAAGGCTCTCCTGCAGCGGTTTCGGACACTTTACAGCTAAGGCGTCATCATGGCATTGCTAGCAAAGGGATGACGTGGCCTTTTGCATCCTCTTCTTGCACCTACAGGAAACCAGGACCGCCCGCACGATTCCAAGTCTTTGGACGAAAGATCCAAGCATGAAAGGCCTTCTTCAGTGTGCTTGAATGCAGAGGTCTTAGGGCTGCCCTTAAGCATTTAGCTTTAGAAACACAGCAAAGGATGGTTTGTCCACGTAGATCATGAGAGTGGTGTGATGCACGTGGTCAGTTCAGGCTGATAGAGTTGTGGCCCAGAGAAACGCTTTGTTCTGATGAAAGGATGATCAGATGAAGGACTCCAACAGCCTCTTCCCTAAACGTTGTTGCAAGTCCTACTCTCAGCACACGTATGTTTCAGACTTAAGCTGCATTCCGAGAGGACACCATGCAAACATACGTTTGGGCATTCCACGGTGTATGAATTTGGAGAAAGCAACTGAAAGTGTTAGATAGTGTAGATTGAGCTCAGTGACCCCAGAAAAATTTCCATTGCACGGTTGAATTAAGCTGCCCTAGCCATCGGAGGAGCTTACTCGCCTGAGGCTCCTGGTCCTCCCTGCTTTTCACCTGTTGAACAGAACGCCCACCCGTCGTGCTTCCAATGCTGTGCAGAAAGCAGCTTTCTTTGCCTCTTCCCCTGAGGCTGGGCAGAAGGCCTCTTCACAGTATTCTCATATCTGGGAGTATAAGTATATACAAGAAGCTCTAATTTTCAAGGCAGTGTTTGGCTGCCTTTCTGAATATGGCTGAGTAGGAAATCACATGATCTGAGACAGTCCCAGAGCCTTCTCTGCAGGACAACAGCTCTGAGGTTTGGGGCCTCATCACCACCGCGCTTTGGAGAAGCTTGCACCCACCTGTTCCTTACATGGTGCCTGGGGATTAAAAAATGGGCACTCAGGTAACAAAGCTCAGACTGTGGCATGGGAGACCGGCTTCCATACCACCCAGACAACCTGGGCCCCTCTGCAGCAGCCAGGAAGTAGCAGGAAAACGCCACTTTTGAGAATTTCAAGGTAAATTCGTTGAATGCCGGAATTCTTCTGACAGCCGGCCTTCTTCAGCAAGGCTTCACTTGAATGGCTAAACAAGCGAGGGCGTGCCGCCGCTCAGCAAAAAAGAGTACTACACAGGATAAATCGCCCAGTCGCTCGGAGTGCAGCCACAAAAGACAGACACTGAAATCACACTGCAAGAAGAATTGGTTGTACGCGGGAATTTTTCTTACAGAAAGTCTTCCACAGCAAGGCCGCATGCGATTGGCCCCACAAGCGAAGCATCTGCTGCTCAGCTGAAGACAGCTCCACACAGCAGACTTCACTCAGGTGCTTAGAGTGCAGGCACACAGGACAGACACGGAAAACACATTGAGTGCTGTTTCAGCATCCAGTGCAACGATGTCAATGATTCCTTGAATGGAGCGTTCTGCGCTGCTTCCTTTCACCCACATAAGCTGAATCCAAAGCTGACTTGCCTCCACTACGTTTATTTCAGAGCATCTACTCTAACTTCCCTTGTGGCTAGTGGGAATGCCTATTCCAGGCCCACTTATGTCTTTGAGATAGAGGACGTATAGAGAATACAGCCTTTCACTACAACGTTTACTGGTTTCCATACCACATAGGAGCAAATTGCATGCAAGGCGAAAGCAACCTTGTGTTCTCTCAGGGAGGGTCTCCTCGGTGCACGGTGGAATGTTTCCTATTTCAAAGTCTGGCATAAGGCTCTCCTGCAGCGGTTTCGGACACTTTACAGCTAAGGCGTCATCATGGCATTGCTAGCAAAGGGATGACGTGGCCTTTTGCATCCTCTTCTTGCACCTACAGGAAACCAGGACCGCCCGCACGATTCCAAGTCTTTGGACGAAAGATCCAAGCATGAAAGGCCTTCTTCAGTGTGCTTGAATGCAGAGGTCTTAGGGCTGCCCTTAAGCATTTAGCTTTAGAAACACAGCAAAGGATGGTTTGTCCACGTAGATCATGAGAGTGGTGTGATGCACGTGGTCAGTTCAGGCTGATAGAGTTGTGGCCCAGAGAAACGCTTTGTTCTGATGAAAGGATGATCAGATGAAGGACTCCAACAGCCTCTTCCCTAAACGTTGTTGCAAGTCCTACTCTCAGCACACGTATGTTTCAGACTTAAGCTGCATTCCGAGAGGACACCATGCAAACATACGTTTGGGCATTCCACGGTGTATGAATTTGGAGAAAGCAACTGAAAGTGTTAGATAGTGTAGATTGAGCTCAGTGACCCCAGAAAAATTTCCATTGCACGGTTGAATTAAGCTGCCCTAGCCATCGGAGGAGCTTACTCGCCTGAGGCTCCTGGTCCTCCCTGCTTTTCACCTGTTGAACAGAACGCCCACCCGTCGTGCTTCCAATGCTGTGCAGAAAGCAGCTTTCTTTGCCTCTTCCCCTGAGGCTGGGCAGAAGGCCTCTTCACAGTATTCTCATATCTGGGAGTATAAGTATATACAAGAAGCTCTAATTTTCAAGGCAGTGTTTGGCTGCCTTTCTGAATATGGCTGAGTAGGAAATCACATGATCTGAGACAGTCCCAGAGCCTTCTCTGCAGGACAACAGCTCTGAGGTTTGGGGCCTCATCACCACCGCGCTTTGGAGAAGCTTGCACCCACCTGTTCCTTACATGGTGCCTGGGGATTAAAAAATGGGCACTCAGGTAACAAAGCTCAGACTGTGGCATGGGAGACCGGCTTCCATACCACCCAGACAACCTGGGCCCCTCTGCAGCAGCCAGGAAGTAGCAGGAAAACGCCACTTTTGAGAATTTCAAGGTAAATTCGTTGAATGCCGGAATTCTTCTGACAGCCGGCCTTCTTCAGCAAGGCTTCACTTGAATGGCTAAACAAGCGAGGGCGTGCCGCCGCTCAGCAAAAGAGAGTACTACACAGGATAAATCGCCCAGTCGCTCGGAGTGCAGCCACAAAAGACAGACACTGAAATCACACTGCAAGAAGAATTGGTTGTACGCGGGAATTTTTCTTACAGAAAGTCTTCCACAGCAAGGCCGCATGCGATTGGCCCCACAAGCGAAGCATCTGCTGCTCAGCTGAAGACAGCTCCACACAGCAGACTTCACTCAGGTGCTTAGAGTGCAGGCACACAGGACAGACACGGAAAACACATTGAGTGCTGTTTCAGCATCCAGTGCAACGATGTCAATGATTCCTTGAATGGAGCGTTCTGCGCTGCTTCCTTTCACCCACATAAGCTGAATCCAAAGCTGACTTGCCTCCACTACGTTTATTTCAGAGCATCTACTCTAACTTCCCGTGTGGCTCGTGGGAATGCCTGTTCCAGGCCCACTTATGTCTTTGAGATAGAGGACGTATAGAGAATACAGCCTTTCACTACAACGTTTACTGGTTTCCATACCACATAGGAGCAAATTGCATGCAAGGCGAAAGCAACCTTGTGTTCTCTCAGGGAGGGTCTCCTCAGTGCATGGTGGAATGTTTCCTATTTCAAAGTCTGGCATAAGGCTCTCCTGCAGCGGTTTCGGACACTTTACAGCTAAGGCGTCATCATGGCATTGCTAGCAAAGGGATGACGTGGCCTTTTGCATCCTCTTCTGGCACCTACAGGAAACCAGGTCCTCCCGCATGATTCCAAGTCTTTGGACGAAAGATCCAAGCATGAAAGGCCTTCTTCAGTGTGCTTGAATGCAGAGGTCTTAGGGCTGCCCTTAAGCATTTAGCTTTAGAAACACAGCAAAGGATGGTTTCTCCACGTAGATCATGAGAGTGGTGTGATGCACGTGGTCAGTTCAGGCTGATAGAGTTGTGGCCCAGAGAAACGCTTTGTTCTGATGAAAGGATGATCAGATGAAGGACTCCAACAGCCTCTTCCCTAAACGTTGTTGCAAGTCCTACTCTCAGCACACGTATGTTTCAGACTTAAGCTGCATTCCGAGAGGACACCATGCAAACATACGTTTGGGCATTCCACGGTGTATGAATTTGGAGAAAGCAACTGAAAGTGTTAGATAGTGAAGATTGAGCTCAGTGACCCCAGAAAAATTTCCATTGCACGGTTGAATTAAGCTGCCCTAGCCATCGGAGGAGCTTACTCGCCTGAGGCTCCTGGTCCTCCCTGCTTTTCACCTGTTGAACAGAACGCCCACCCGTCGTGCTTCCAATGCTGTGCAGAAAGCAGCTTTCTTTGCCTCTTCCCCTGAGGCTGGGCAGAAGGCCTCTTCACAGTATTCTCATATCTGGGAGTATAAGTATATACAAGAAGCTCTAATTTTCACAGCAGTGTTTGGCTGCCTTTCTGAATATGGCTGAGTAGGAAATCACATGATCTGAGACAGTCCCAGAGCCTTTTCCGCAGGACAACAGCTCTGAGGTTTGGGGCCTCATCACCACCGCGCTTTGGAGAAGCTTGCACCCACCTGTTGCTTACATGGTGCCTGGGGATTAAAAAATGGGCACTCACGTTACAAAGCTCAGACTGTGGCATGGGAGACCGGCTTCCATAGTACCCAGACAACCTGGGCCCCTCTGCAGCAGCCAGGAAGTAGCAGGAAAACGCCACTTTTGAGAATTTCAAGGTAAATTCGTTGAATGCCGGAATTCTTCTGACAGCCGGCCTTCTTCAGCAAGGCTTCACTTGAATGGCAAAACAAGCGAGGGCGTGCCGCCGCTCAGCAAAAGAGAGTACTACACCGGATAAATCGCCCAGTCGCTCAGAGTGCAGCCACCCAAGACAGACACTGAAATCACACTGCAAGAAGAATTCGTTGTACGCGGGAATTTTTCTTACAGAAAGTCTTCCACAGCAAGGCCGCATGCGATTGGCCCCACAAGCGAAGCATCTGCTGCTCAGCTGAAGACAGCTCCACACAGCAGACTTCACTCAGGTGCTTAGAGTGCAGGCACACAGGACAGACACGGAAAACACATTGAGTGCTGTTTCAGCATCCAGTGCAACGATGTCAATGATTCCTTGAATGGAGCGTTCTGCGCTGCTTCCTTTCACCCACATAAGCTGAATCCAAAGCTGACTTGCCTCCACTACGTTTATTTCAGAGCATCTACTCTAACTTCCCTTGTGGCTAGTGGGAATGCCTATTCCAGGCCCACTTATGTCTTTGAGATAGAGGACGTATAGAGAATACAGCCTTTCACTACAACGTTTACTGGTTTCCATACCACATAGGAGCAAATTGCATGCAAGGCGAAAGCAACCTTGTGTTCTCTCAGGGAGGGTCTCCTCGGTGCACGGTGGAATGTTTCCTATTTCAAAGTCTGGCATAAGGCTCTCCTGCAGCGGTTTCGGACACTTTACAGCTAAGGCGTCATCATGGCATTGCTAGCAAAGGGATGACGTGGCCTTTTGCATCCTCTTCTTGCACCTACAGGAAACCAGGACCGCCCGCACGATTCCAAGTCTTTGGACGAAAGATCCAAGCATGAAAGGCCTTCTTCAGTGTGCTTGAATGCAGAGGTCTTAGGGCTGCCCTTAAGCATTTAGCTTTAGAAACACAGCAAAGGATGGTTTGTCCACGTAGATCATGAGAGTGGTGTGATGCACGTGGTCAGTTCAGGCTGATAGAGTTGTGGCCCAGAGAAACGCTTTGTTCTGATGAAAGGATGATCAGATGAAGGACTCCAACAGCCTCTTCCCTAAACGTTGTTGCAAGTCCTACTCTCAGCACACGTATGTTTCAGACTTAAGCTGCATTCCGAGAGGACACCATGCAAACATACGTTTGGGCATTCCACGGTGTATGAATTTGGAGAAAGCAACTGAAAGTGTTAGATAGTGTAGATTGAGCTCAGTGACCCCAGAAAAATTTCCATTGCACGGTTGAATTAAGCTGCCCTAGCCATCGGAGGAGCTTACTCGCCTGAGGCTCCTGGTCCTCCCTGCTTTTCACCTGTTGAACAGAACGCCCACCCGTCGTGCTTCCAATGCTGTGCAGAAAGCAGCTTTCTTTGCCTCTTCCCCTGAGGCTGGGCAGAAGGCCTCTTCACAGTATTCTCATATCTGGGAGTATAAGTATATACAAGAAGCTCTAATTTTCAAGGCAGTGTTTGGCTGCCTTTCTGAATATGGCTGAGTAGGAAATCACATGATCTGAGACAGTCCCAGAGCCTTCTCTGCAGGACAACAGCTCTGAGGTTTGGGGCCTCATCACCACCGCGCTTTGGAGAAGCTTGCACCCACCTGTTCCTTACATGGTGCCTGGGGATTAAAAAATGGGCACTCAGGTAACAAAGCTCAGACTGTGGCATGGGAGACCGGCTTCCATACCACCCAGACAACCTGGGCCCCTCTGCAGCAGCCAGGAAGTAGCAGGAAAACGCCACTTTTGAGAATTTCAAGGTAAATTCATTGAATGCCGGAATTCTTCTGACAGCCGGCCTTCTTCAGCAAGGCTTCACTTGAATGGCTAAACAAGCGAGGGCGTGCCGCCGCTCAGCAAAAGAGAGTACTACACAGGATAAATCGCCCAGTCGCTCGGAGTGCAGCCACAAAAGACAGACACTGAAATCACACTGCAAGAAGAATTGGTTGTACGCGGGAATTTTTCTTACAGAAAGTCTTCCACAGCAAGGCCGCATGCGATTGGCCCCACAAGCGAAGCATCTGCTGCTCAGCTGAAGACAGCTCCACACAGCAGACTTCACTCAGGTGCTTAGAGTGCAGGCACACAGGACAGACACGGAAAACACATTGAGTGCTGTTTCAGCATCCAGTGCAACGATGTCAATGATTCCTTGAATGGAGCGTTCTGCGCTGCTTCCTTTCACCCACATAAGCTGAATCCAAAGCTGACTTGCCTCCACTACGTTTATTTCAGAGCATCTACTCTAACTTCCCGTGTGGCTCGTGGGAATGCCTGTTCCAGGCCCACTTATGTCTTTGAGATAGAGGACGTATAGAGAATACAGCCTTTCACTACAACGTTTACTGGTTTCCATACCACATAGGAGCAAATTGCATGCAAGGCGAAAGCAACCTTGTGTTCTCTCAGGGAGGGTCTCCTCAGTGCATGGTGGAATGTTTCCTATTTCAAAGTCTGGCATAAGGCTCTCCTGCAGCGGTTTCGGACACTTTACAGCTAAGGCGTCATCATGGCATTGCTAGCAAAGGGATGACGTGGCCTTTTGCATCCTCTTCTGGCACCTACAGGAAACCAGGTCCTCCCGCATGATTCCAAGTCTTTGGACGAAAGATCCAAGCATGAAAGGCCTTCTTCAGTGTGCTTGAATGCAGAGGTCTTAGGGCTGCCCTTAAGCATTTAGCTTTAGAAACACAGCAAAGGATGGTTTCTCCACGTAGATCATGAGAGTGGTGTGATGCACGTGGTCAGTTCAGGCTGATAGAGTTGTGGCCCAGAGAAACGCTTTGTTCTGATGAAAGGATGATCAGATGAAGGACTCCAACAGCCTCTTCCCTAAACGTTGTTGCAAGTCCTACTCTCAGCACACGTATGTTTCAGACTTAAGCTGCATTCCGAGAGGACACCATGCAAACATACGTTTGGGCATTCCACGGTGTATGAATTTGGAGAAAGCAACTGAAAGTGTTAGATAGTGAAGATTGAGCTCAGTGACCCCAGAAAAATTTCCATTGCACGGTTGAATTAAGCTGCCCTAGCCATCGGAGGAGCTTACTCGCCTGAGGCTCCTGGTCCTCCCTGCTTTTCACCTGTTGAACAGAACGCCCACCCGTCGTGCTTCCAATGCTGTGCAGAAAGCAGCTTTCTTTGCCTCTTCCCCTGAGGCTGGGCAGAAGGCCTCTTCACAGTATTCTCATATCTGGGAGTATAAGTATATACAAGAAGCTCTAATTTTCACAGCAGTGTTTGGCTGCCTTTCTGAATATGGCTGAGTAGGAAATCACATGATCTGAGACAGTCCCAGAGCCTTTTCCGCAGGACAACAGCTCTGAGGTTTGGGGCCTCATCACCACCGCGCTTTGGAGAAGCTTGCACCCACCTGTTGCTTACATGGTGCCTGGGGATTAAAAAATGGGCACTCACGTTACAAAGCTCAGACTGTGGCATGGGAGACCGGCTTCCATACCACCCAGACAACCTGGGCCCCTCTGCAGCAGCCAGGAAGTAGCAGGAAAACGCCACTTTTGAGAATTTCAAGGTAAATTCGTTGAATGCCGGAATTCTTCTGACAGCCGGCCTTCTTCAGCAAGGCTTCACTTGAATGGCAAAACAAGCGAGGGCGTGCCGCCGCTCAGCAAAAGAGAGTACTACACCGGATAAATCGCCCAGTCGCTCAGAGTGCAGCCACCCAAGACAGACACTGAAATCACACTGCAAGAAGAATTCGTTGTACGCGGGAATTTTTCTTACAGAAAGTCTTCCACAGCAAGGCCGCATGCGATTGGCCCCACAAGCGAAGCATCTGCTGCTCAGCTGAAGACAGCTCCACACAGCAGACTTCACTCAGGTGCTTAGAGTGCAGGCACACAGGACAGACACGGAAAACACATTGAGTGCTGTTTCAGCATCCAGTGCAACGATGTCAATGATTCCTTGAATGGAGCGTTCTGCGCTGCTTCCTTTCACCCACATAAGCTGAATCCAAAGCTGACTTGCCTCCACTACGTTTATTTCAGAGCATCTACTCTAACTTCCCTTGTGGCTAGTGGGAATGCCTATTCCAGGCCCACTTATGTCTTTGAGATAGAGGACGTATAGAGAATACAGCCTTTCACTACAACGTTTACTGGTTTCCATACCACATAGGAGCAAATTGCATGCAAGGCGAAAGCAACCTTGTGTTCTCTCAGGGAGGGTCTCCTCGGTGCACGGTGGAATGTTTCCTATTTCAAAGTCTGGCATAAGGCTCTCCTGCAGCGGTTTCGGACACTTTACAGCTAAGGCGTCATCATGGCATTGCTAGCAAAGGGATGACGTGGCCTTTTGCATCCTCTTCTTGCACCTACAGGAAACCAGGACCGCCCGCACGATTCCAAGTCTTTGGACGAAAGATCCAAGCATGAAAGGCCTTCTTCAGTGTGCTTGAATGCAGAGGTCTTAGGGCTGCCCTTAAGCATTTAGCTTTAGAAACACAGCAAAGGATGGTTTCTCCACGTAGATCATGAGAGTGGTGTGATGCACGTGGTCAGTTCAGGCTGATAGAGTTGTGGCCCAGAGAAACGCTTTGTTCTGATGAAAGGATGATCAGATGAAGGACTCCAACAGCCTCTTCCCTAAACGTTGTTGCAAGTCCTACTCTCAGCACACGTTATGTTTCAGACTTAAGCTGCATTCCGAGAGGACACCATGCAAACATACGTTTGGGCATTCCACGGTGTATGAATTTGGAGAAAGCAACTGAAAGTGTTAGATAGTGTAGATTGAGCTCAGTGACCCCAGAAAAATTTCCATTGCACGGTTGAATTAAGCTGCCCTAGCCATCGGAGGAGCTTACTCGCCTGAGGCTCCTGGTCCTCCCTGCTTTTCACCTGTTGAACAGAACGCCCACCCGTCGTGCTTCCAATGCTGTGCAGAAAGCAGCTTTCTTTGCCTCTTCCCCTGAGGCTGGGCAGAAGGCCTCTTCACAGTATTCTCATATCTGGGAGTATAAGTATATACAAGAAGCTCTAATTTTCACAGCAGTGTTTGGCTGCCTTTCTGAATATGGCTGAGTAGGAAATCACATGATCTGAGACAGTCCCAGAGCCTTTTCCGCAGGACAACAGCTCTGAGGTTTGGGGCCTCATCACCACCGCGCTTTGGAGAAGCTTGCACCCACCTGTTGCTTACATGGTGCCTGGGGATTAAAAAATGGGCACTCACGTTACAAAGCTCAGACTGTGGCATGGGAGACCGGCTTCCATACCACCCAGACAACCTGGGCCCCTCTGCAGCAGCCAGGAAGTAGCAGGAAAACGCCACTTTTGAGAATTTCAAGGTAAATTCGTTGAATGCCGGAATTCTTCTGACAGCCGGCCTTCTTCAGCAAGGCTTCACTTGAATGGCAAAACAAGCGAGGGCGTGCCGCCGCTCAGCAAAAGAGAGTACTACACCGGATAAATCGCCCAGTCGCTCAGAGTGCAGCCACCCAAGACAGACACTGAAATCACACTGCAAGAAGAATTCGTTGTACGCGGGAATTTTTCTTACAGAAAGTCTTCCACAGCAAGGCCGCATGCGATTGGCCCCACAAGCGAAGCATCTGCTGCTCAGCTGAAGACAGCTCCACACAGCAGACTTCACTCAGGTGCTTAGAGTGCAGGCACACAGGACAGACACGGAAAACACATTGAGTGCTGTTTCAGCATCCAGTGCAACGATGTCAATGATTCCTTGAATGGAGCGTTCTGCGCTGCTTCCTTTCACCCACATAAGCTGAATCCAAAGCTGACTTGCCTCCACTACGTTTATTTCAGAGCATCTACTCTAACTTCCCTTGTGGCTAGTGGGAATGCCTATTCCAGGCCCACTTATGTCTTTGAGATAGAGGACGTATAGAGAATACAGCCTTTCACTACAACGTTTACTGGTTTCCATACCACATAGGAGCAAATTGCATGCAAGGCGAAAGCAACCTTGTGTTCTCTCAGGGAGGGTCTCCTCGGTGCACGGTGGAATGTTTCCTATTTCAAAGTCTGGCATAAGGCTCTCCTGCAGCGGTTTCGGACACTTTACAGCTAAGGCGTCATCATGGCATTGCTAGCAAAGGGATGACGTGGCCTTTTGCATCCTCTTCTTGCACCTACAGGAAACCAGGACCGCCCGCACGATTCCAAGTCTTTGGACGAAAGATCCAAGCATGAAAGGCCTTCTTCAGTGTGCTTGAATGCAGAGGTCTTAGGGCTGCCCTTAAGCATTTAGCTTTAGAAACACAGCAAAGGATGGTTTCTCCACGTAGATCATGAGAGTGGTGTGATGCACGTGGTCAGTTCAGGCTGATAGAGTTGTGGCCCAGAGAAACGCTTTGTTCTGATGAAAGGATGATCAGATGAAGGACTCCAACAGCCTCTTCCCTAAACGTTGTTGCAAGTCCTACTCTCAGCACACGTTATGTTTCAGACTTAAGCTGCATTCCGAGAGGACACCATGCAAACATACGTTTGGGCATTCCACGGTGTATGAATTTGGAGAAAGCAACTGAAAGTGTTAGATAGTGTAGATTGAGCTCAGTGACCCCAGAAAAATTTCCATTGCACGGTTGAATTAAGCTGCCCTAGCCATCGGAGGAGCTTACTCGCCTGAGGCTCCTGGTCCTCCCTGCTTTTCACCTGTTGAACAGAACGCCCACCCGTCGTGCTTCCAATGCTGTGCAGAAAGCAGCTTTCTTTGCCTCTTCCCCTGAGGCTGGGCAGAAGGCCTCTTCACAGTATTCTCATATCTGGGAGTATAAGTATATACAAGAAGCTCTAATTTTCAAGGCAGTGTTTGGCTGCCTTTCTGAATATGGCTGAGTAGGAAATCACATGATCTGA
Organism: Manis pentadactyla; assembly: GCF_030020395.1. Lineage (NCBI taxonomy): Eukaryota > Metazoa > Chordata > Mammalia > Pholidota > Manidae > Manis > Manis pentadactyla. The sequence continues at coordinate 2,730,632 of NC_080035.1, forward strand.
GACAGTCCCAGAGCCTTCTCTGCAGGACAACAGCTCTGAGGTTTGGGGCCTCATCACCACCGCGCTTTGGAGAAGCTTGCACCCACCTGTTCCTTACATGGTGCCTGGGGATTAAAAAATGGGCACTCAGGTAACAAAGCTCAGACTGTGGCATGGGAGACCGGCTTCCATAGTACCCAGACAACCTGGGCCCCTCTGCAGCAGCCAGGAAGTAGCAGGAAAACGCCACTTTTGAGAATTTCAAGGTAAATTCGTTGAATGCCGGAATTCTTCTGACAGCCGGCCTTCTTCAGCAAGGCTTCACTTGAATGGCTAAACAAGCGAGGGCGTGCCGCCGCTCAGCAAAAGAGAGTACTACACAGGATAAATCGCCCAGTCGCTCGGAGTGCAGCCACAAAAGACAGACACTGAAATCACACTGCAAGAAGAATTCATTGTACGCGGGAATTTTTCTTACAGAAAGTCTTCCACAGCAAGGCCGCATGCGATTGGCCCCACAAGCGAAGCATCTGCTGCTCAGCTGAAGACAGCTCCACACAGCAGACTTCACTCAGGTGCTTAGAGTGCAGGCACACAGGACAGACACGGAAAAACACATGGAAAGCTGTTTCAGCATCTAGTGCAACGATGTCAATGATTCCTTGAATGGAGCGTTCTGCGCTGCTTTCTTTCACCCACATAAGCTGAATCCAAAGCTGACTTGCCTCCACTACGTTTATTTCAGAGCATCTACTCTAACTTCCCTTGTGGCTAGTGGGAATGCCTGTTCCAGGCCCACTTATGTCTTTGAGATAGAGGACGTATAGAGAATACAGCCTTTCACTACAACGTTTACTGGTTTCCATACCACATAGGAGCAAATTGCATGCAAGGCGAAAGCAACCTTGTGTTCTCTCAGGGAGGGTCTCCTCAGTGCACGGTGGAATGTTTCCTATTTCAAAGTCTGGCATAAGGCTCTCCTGCAGCGGTTTCGGACACTTTACAGCTAAGGCGTCATCATGGCATTGCTAGCAAAGGGATGACGTGGCCTTTTGCATCCTCTTCTTGCACCTACAGGAAACCAGGACCGCCCGCACGATTCCAAGTCTTTGGACGAAAGATCCAAGCATGAAAGGCCTTCTTCAGTGTGCTTGAATGCAGAGGTCTTAGGGCTGCCCTTAAGCATTTAGCTTTAGAAACACAGCAAAGGATGGTTTCTCCACGTAGATCATGAGAGTGGTGTGATGCACGTGGTCAGTTCAGGCTGATAGAGTTGTGGCCCAGAGAAACGCTTTGTTCTGATGAAAGGATGATCAGATGAAGGACTCCAACAGCCTCTTCCCTAAACGTTGTTGCAAGTCCTACTCTCAGCACACGTATGTTTCAGACTTAAGCTGCATTCCGAGAGGACACCATGCAAACATACGTTTGGGCATTCCACGGTGTATGAATTTGGAGAAAGCAACTGAAAGTGTTAGATAGTGAAGATTGAGCTCAGTGACCCCAGAAAAATTTCCATTGCACGGTTGAATTAAGCTGCCCTAGCCATCGGAGGAGCTTACTCGCCTGAGGCTCCTGGTCCTCCCTGCTTTTCACCTGTTGAACAGAACGCCCACCCGTCGTGCTTCCAATGCTGTGCAGAAAGCAGCTTTCTTTGCCTCTTCCCCTGAGGCTGGGCAGAAGGCCTCTTCACAGTATTCTCATATCTGGGAGTATAAGTATATACAAGAAGCTCTAATTTTCACAGCAGTGTTTGGCTGCCTTTCTGAATATGGCTGAGTAGGAAATCACATGATCTGAGACAGTCCCAAAGCCTTCTCTGCAGGACAACAGCTCTGAGGTTTGGGGCCTCATCACCACCGCGCTTTGGAGAAGCTTGCACCCACCTGTTGCTTACATGGTGCCTGGGGATTAAAAAATGGGCACTCACGTTACAAAGCTCAGACTGTGGCATGGGAGACCTGCTTCCATAGCACCCAGACAACCTGGGCCCCTCTGCAGCAGCCAGGAAGTAGCAGGAAAACGCCACTTTTGAGAATTTCAAGGTAAATTCGTTGAATGCCGGAATTCTTCTGACAGCCGGCCTTCTTCAGCAAGGCTTCACTTGAATGGCAAAACAAGCGAGGGCGTGCCGCCGCTCAGCAAAAGAGAGTACTACACCGGATAAATCGCCCAGTCGCTCAGAGTGCAGCCACCCAAGACAGACACTGAAATCACACTGCAAGAAGAATTCGTTGTACGCGGGAATTTTTCTTACAGAAAGTCTTCCACAGCAAGGCCGCATGCGATTGGCCCCACAAGCGAAGCATCTGCTGCTCAGCTGAAGACAGCTCCACACAGCAGACTTCACTCAGGTGCTTAGAGTGCAGGCACACAGGACAGACACGGAAAACACATTGAGTGCTGTTTCAGCATCCAGTGCAACGATGTCAATGATTCCTTGAATGGAGCGTTCTGCGCTGCTTCCTTTCACCCACATAAGCTGAATCCAAAGCTGACTTGCCTCCACTACGTTTATTTCAGAGCATCTACTCTAACTTCCCTTGTGGCTAGTGGGAATGCCTATTCCAGGCCCACTTATGTCTTTGAGATAGAGTACGTATAGAGAATACAGACTTTCACTACAACGTTTACTGGTTTCCATACCACATAGGAGCAAATTGCATGCAAGGCGAAAGCAACCTTGTGTTCTCTCAGGGAGGGTCTCCTCGGTGCACGGTGGAATGTTTCCTATTTCAAAGTCTGGCATAAGGCTCTCCTGCAGCGGTTTCGGACACTTTACAGCTAAGGCGTCATCATGGCATTGCTAGCAAAGGGATGACGTGGCCTTTTGCATCCTCTTCTGGCACCTACAGGAAACCAGGTCCTCCCGCATGATTCCAAGTCTTTGGACGAAAGATCCAAGCATGAAAGGCCTTCTTCAGTGTGCTTGAATGCAGAGGTCTTAGGGCTGCCCTTAAGCATTTAGCTTTAGAAACACAGCAAAGGATGGTTTCTCCACGTAGATCATGAGAGTGGTGTGATGCACGTGGTCAGTTCAGGCTGATAGAGTTGTGGCCCAGAGAAACGCTTTGTTCTGATGAAAGGATGATCAGATGAAGGACTCCAACAGCCTCTTCCCTAAACGTTGTTGCAAGTCCTACTCTCAGCACACGTATGTTTCAGACTTAAGCTGCATTCCGAGAGGACACCATGCAAACATACGTTTGGGCATTCCACGGTGTATGAATTTGGAGAAAGCAACTGAAAGTGTTAGATAGTGAAGATTGAGCTCAGTGACCCCAGAAAAATTTCCATTGCACGGTTGAATTAAGCTGCCCTAGCCATCGGAGGAGCTTACTCGCCTGAGGCTCCTGGTCCTCCCTGCTTTTCACCTGTTGAACAGAACGCCCACCCGTCGTGCTTCCAATGCTGTGCAGAAAGCAGCTTTCTTTGCCTCTTCCCCTGAGGCTGGGCAGAAGGCCTCTTCACAGTATTCTCATATCTGGGAGTATAAGTATATACAAGAAGCTCTAATTTTCACAGCAGTGTTTGGCTGCCTTTCTGAATATGGCTGAGTAGGAAATCACATGATCTGAGACAGTCCCAGAGCCTTTTCCGCAGGACAACAGCTCTGAGGTTTGGGGCCTCATCACCACCGCGCTTTGGAGAAGCTTGCACCCACCTGTTGCTTACATGGTGCCTGGGGATTAAAAAATGGGCACTCACGTTACAAAGCTCAGACTGTGGCATGGGAGACCGGCTTCCATAGTACCCAGACAACCTGGGCCCCTCTGCAGCAGCCAGGAAGTAGCAGGAAAACGCCACTTTTGAGAATTTCAAGGTAAATTCGTTGAATGCCGGAATTCTTCTGACAGCCGGCCTTCTTCAGCAAGGCTTCACTTGAATGGCAAAACAAGCGAGGGCGTGCCGCCGCTCAGCAAAAGAGAGTACTACACCGGATAAATCGCCCAGTCGCTCAGAGTGCAGCCACCCAAGACAGACACTGAAATCACACTGCAAGAAGAATTCGTTGTACGCGGGAATTTTTCTTACAGAAAGTCTTCCACAGCAAGGCCGCATGCGATTGGCCCCACAAGCGAAGCATCTGCTGCTCAGCTGAAGACAGCTCCACACAGCAGACTTCACTCAGGTGCTTAGAGTGCAGGCACACAGGACAGACACGGAAAACACATTGAGTGCTGTTTCAGCATCCAGTGCAACGATGTCAATGATTCCTTGAATGGAGCGTTCTGCGCTGCTTCCTTTCACCCACATAAGCTGAATCCAAAGCTGACTTGCCTCCACTACGTTTATTTCAGAGCATCTACTCTAACTTCCCTTGTGGCTAGTGGGAATGCCTATTCCAGGCCCACTTATGTCTTTGAGATAGAGGACGTATAGAGAATACAGCCTTTCACTACAACGTTTACTGGTTTCCATACCACATAGGAGCAAATTGCATGCAAGGCGAAAGCAACCTTGTGTTCTCTCAGGGAGGGTCTCCTCGGTGCACGGTGGAATGTTTCCTATTTCAAAGTCTGGCATAAGGCTCTCCTGCAGCGGTTTCGGACACTTTACAGCTAAGGCGTCATCATGGCATTGCTAGCAAAGGGATGACGTGGCCTTTTGCATCCTCTTCTTGCACCTACAGGAAACCAGGACCGCCCGCACGATTCCAAGTCTTTGGACGAAAGATCCAAGCATGAAAGGCCTTCTTCAGTGTGCTTGAATGCAGAGGTCTTAGGGCTGCCCTTAAGCATTTAGCTTTAGAAACACAGCAAAGGATGGTTTGTCCACGTAGATCATGAGAGTGGTGTGATGCACGTGGTCAGTTCAGGCTGATAGAGTTGTGGCCCAGAGAAACGCTTTGTTCTGATGAAAGGATGATCAGATGAAGGACTCCAACAGCCTCTTCCCTAAACGTTGTTGCAAGTCCTACTCTCAGCACACGTATGTTTCAGACTTAAGCTGCATTCCGAGAGGACACCATGCAAACATACGTTTGGGCATTCCACGGTGTATGAATTTGGAGAAAGCAACTGAAAGTGTTAGATAGTGTAGATTGAGCTCAGTGACCCCAGAAAAATTTCCATTGCACGGTTGAATTAAGCTGCCCTAGCCATCGGAGGAGCTTACTCGCCTGAGGCTCCTGGTCCTCCCTGCTTTTCACCTGTTGAACAGAACGCCCAGCCGTCGTGCTTCCAATGCTGTGCAGAAAGCAGCTTTCTTTGCCTCTTCCCCTGAGGCTGGGCAGAAGGCCTCTTCACAGTATTCTCATATCTGGGAGTATAAGTATATACAAGAAGCTCTAATTTTCAAGGCAGTGTTTGGCTGCCTTTCTGAATATGGCTGAGTAGGAAATCACATGATCTGAGACAGTCCCAGAGCCTTCTCTGCAGGACAACAGCTCTGAGGTTTGGGGCCTCATCACCACCGCGCTTTGGAGAAGCTTGCACCCACCTGTTCCTTACATGGTGCCTGGGGATTAAAAAATGGGCACTCAGGTAACAAAGCTCAGACTGTGGCATGGGAGACCGGCTTCCATACCACCCAGACAACCTGGGCCCCTCTGCAGCAGCCAGGAAGTAGCAGGAAAACGCCACTTTTGAGAATTTCAAGGTAAATTCGTTGAATGCCGGAATTCTTCTGACAGCCGGCCTTCTTCAGCAAGGCTTCACTTGAATGGCTAAACAAGCGAGGGCGTGCCGCCGCTCAGCAAAAGAGAGTACTACACAGGATAAATCGCCCAGTCGCTCGGAGTGCAGCCACAAAAGACAGACACTGAAATCACACTGCAAGAAGAATTGGTTGTACGCGGGAATTTTTCTTACAGAAAGTCTTCCACAGCAAGGCCGCATGCGATTGGCCCCACAAGCGAAGCATCTGCTGCTCAGCTGAAGACAGCTCCACACAGCAGACTTCACTCAGGTGCTTAGAGTGCAGGCACACAGGACAGACACGGAAAACACATTGAGTGCTGTTTCAGCATCCAGTGCAACGATGTCAATGATTCCTTGAATGGAGCGTTCTGCGCTGCTTCCTTTCACCCACATAAGCTGAATCCAAAGCTGACTTGCCTCCACTACGTTTATTTCAGAGCATCTACTCTAACTTCCCGTGTGGCTCGTGGGAATGCCTGTTCCAGGCCCACTTATGTCTTTGAGATAGAGGACGTATAGAGAATACAGCCTTTCACTACAACGTTTACTGGTTTCCATACCACATAGGAGCAAATTGCATGCAAGGCGAAAGCAACCTTGTGTTCTCTCAGGGAGGGTCTCCTCAGTGCATGGTGGAATGTTTCCTATTTCAAAGTCTGGCATAAGGCTCTCCTGCAGCGGTTTCGGACACTTTACAGCTAAGGCGTCATCATGGCATTGCTAGCAAAGGGATGACGTGGCCTTTTGCATCCTCTTCTGGCACCTACAGGAAACCAGGTCCTCCCGCATGATTCCAAGTCTTTGGACGAAAGATCCAAGCATGAAAGGCCTTCTTCAGTGTGCTTGAATGCAGAGGTCTTAGGGCTGCCCTTAAGCATTTAGCTTTAGAAACACAGCAAAGGATGGTTTCTCCACGTAGATCATGAGAGTGGTGTGATGCACGTGGTCAGTTCAGGCTGATAGAGTTGTGGCCCAGAGAAACGCTTTGTTCTGATGAAAGGATGATCAGATGAAGGACTCCAACAGCCTCTTCCCTAAACGTTGTTGCAAGTCCTACTCTCAGCACACGTATGTTTCAGACTTAAGCTGCATTCCGAGAGGACACCATGCAAACATACGTTTGGGCATTCCACGGTGTATGAATTTGGAGAAAGCAACTGAAAGTGTTAGATAGTGAAGATTGAGCTCAGTGACCCCAGAAAAATTTCCATTGCACGGTTGAATTAAGCTGCCCTAGCCATCGGAGGAGCTTACTCGCCTGAGGCTCCTGGTCCTCCCTGCTTTTCACCTGTTGAACAGAACGCCCACCCGTCGTGCTTCCAATGCTGTGCAGAAAGCAGCTTTCTTTGCCTCTTCCCCTGAGGCTGGGCAGAAGGCCTCTTCACAGTATTCTCATATCTGGGAGTATAAGTATATACAAGAAGCTCTAATTTTCACAGCAGTGTTTGGCTGCCTTTCTGAATATGGCTGAGTAGGAAATCACATGATCTGAGACAGTCCCAGAGCCTTCTCTGCAGGACAACAGCTCTGAGGTTTGGGGCCTCATCACCACCGCGCTTTGGAGAAGCTTGCACACACCTGTTGCTTACATGGTGCCTGGGGATTAAAAAATGGGCACTCAGGTTACAAAGCTCTGACTGTGGCATGGGAGACCGGCTTCCATACCACCCAGACAACCTGGGCCCCTCTGAAGCAGCCGGGAAGTAGCAGGAAAACGCCACTTTTGAGAATTTCTAGGTAAATTCGTTGTATGCGGGAATTCTTCTGACAGCCGGCCTTCTTCAGCAAGGCTTCACTTGAATGGCAAAACAAGCGAGGGCGTGCCGCCGCTCAGCAAAAGAGAGTACTACACAGGATAAATCGCGCAGTCGCTCAGAGTGCAGCCACCCAAGACAGACACTGAAATCACACTGCAAGAAGAATTGGTTGTACGCGGGAATTTTTCTTACAGAAAGTCTTCCACAGCAAGGCCGCATGCGATTGGCCCCACAAGCGAAGCATCTGCTGCTCAGCTGAAGACAGCTCCACACAGCAGACTTCACTCAGGTGCTTAGAGTGCAGGCACACAGGACAGACACGGAAAACACATTGAGTGCTGTTTCAGCATCCAGTGCAACGATGTCAATGATTCCTTGAATGGAGCGTTCTGCGCTGCTTCCTTTCACCCACATAAGCTGAATCCAAAGCTGACTTGCCTCCACTACGTTTATTTCAGAGCATCTACTCTAACTTCCTGTGTGGCTCGTGGGAATGCCTGTTCCAGGCCCACTTATGTCTTTGAGATAGAGGACGTATAGAGAATACAGCCTTTCACTACAACGTTTACTGGTTTCCATACCACATAGGAGCAAATTGCATGCAAGGCGAAAGCAACCTTGTGTTCTCTCAGGGAGGGTCTCCTCAGTGCATGGTGGAATGTTTCCTATTTCAAAGTCTGGCATAAGGCTCTCCTGCAGCGGTTTCGGACACTTTACAGCTAAGGCGTCATCATGGCATTGCTAGCAAAGGGATGACGTGGCCTTTTGCATCCTCTTCTGGCACCTACAGGAAACCAGGTCCTCCCGCATGATTCCAAGTCTTTGGACGAAAGATCCAAGCATGAAAGGCCTTCTTCAGTGTGCTTGAATGCAGAGGTCTTAGGGCTGCCCTTAAGCATTTAGCTTTAGAAACACAGCAAAGGATGGTTTCTCCACGTAGATCATGAGAGTGGTGTGATGCACGTGGTCAGTTCAGGCTGATAGAGTTGTGGCCCAGAGAAACGCTTTGTTCTGATGAAAGGATGATCAGATGAAGGACTCCAACAGCCTCTTCCCTAAACGTTGTTGCAAGTCCTACTCTCAGCACACGTATGTTTCAGACTTAAGCTGCATTCCGAGAGGACACCATGCAAACATACGTTTGGGCATTCCACGGTGTATGAATTTGGAGAAAGCAACTGAAAGTGTTAGATAGTGAAGATTGAGCTCAGTGACCCCAGAAAAATTTCCATTGCACGGTTGAATTAAGCTGCCCTAGCCATCGGAGGAGCTTACTCGCCTGAGGCTCCTGGTCCTCCCTGCTTTTCACCTGTTGAACAGAACGCCCACCCGTCGTGCTTCCAATGCTGTGCAGAAAGCAGCTTTCTTTGCCTCTTCCCCTGAGGCTGGGCAGAAGGCCTCTTCACAGTATTCTCATATCTGGGAGTATACGTATATACAAGAAGCTCTAATTTTCACAGCAGTGTTTGGCTGCCTTTCTGAATATGGCTGAGTAGGAAATCACATGATCTGAGACAGTCCCAGAGCCTTTTCCGCAGGACAACAGCTCTGAGGTTTGGGGCCTCATCACCACCGCGCTTTGGAGAAGCTTGCACCCACCTGTTGCTTACATGGTGCCTGGGGATTAAAAAATGGGCACTCACGTTACAAAGCTCAGACTGTGGCATGGGAGACCGGCTTCCATACCACCCAGACAACCTGGGCCCCTCTGCAGCAGCCAGGAAGTAGCAGGAAAACGCCACTTTTGAGAATTTCAAGGTAAATTCGTTGAATGCCGGAATTCTTCTGACAGCCGGCCTTCTTCAGCAAGGCTTCACTTGAATGGCAAAACAAGCGAGGGCGTGCCGCCGCTCAGCAAAAGAGAGTACTACACCGGATAAATCGCCCAGTCGCTCAGAGTGCAGCCACCCAAGACAGACACTGAAATCACACTGCAAGAAGAATTCGTTGTACGCGGGAATTTTTCTTACAGAAAGTCTTCCACAGCAAGGCCGCATGCGATTGGCCCCACAAGCGAAGCATCTGCTGCTCAGCTGAAGACAGCTCCACACAGCAGACTTCACTCAGGTGCTTAGAGTGCAGGCACACAGGACAGACACGGAAAACACATTGAGTGCTGTTTCAGCATCCAGTGCAACGATGTCAATGATTCCTTGAATGGAGCGTTCTGCGCTGCTTCCTTTCACCCACATAAGCTGAATCCAAAGCTGACTTGCCTCCACTACGTTTATTTCAGAGCATCTACTCTAACTTCCCTTGTGGCTAGTGGGAATGCCTATTCCAGGCCCACTTATGTCTTTGAGATAGAGGACGTATAGAGAATACAGCCTTTCACTACAACGTTTACTGGTTTCCATACCACATAGGAGCAAATTGCATGCAAGGCGAAAGCAACCTTGTGTTCTCTCAGGGAGGGTCTCCTCAGTGCATGGTGGAATGTTTCCTATTTCAAAGTCTGGCATAAGGCTCTCCTGCAGCGGTTTCGGACACTTTACAGCTAAGGCGTCATCATGGCATTGCTAGCAAAGGGATGACGTGGCCTTTTGCATCCTCTTCTGGCACCTACAGGAAACCAGGACCGCCCGCACGATTCCAAGTCTTTGGACGAAAGATCCAAGCATGAAAGGCCTTCTTCAGTGTGCTTGAATGCAGAGGTCTTAGGGCTGCCCTTAAGCATTTAGCTTTAGAAACACAGCAAAGGATGGTTTCTCCACGTAGATCATGAGAGTGGTGTGATGCACGTGGTCAGTTCAGGCTGATAGAGTTGTGGCCCAGAGAAACGCTTTGTTCTGATGAAAGGATGATCAGATGAAGGACTCCAACAGCCTCTTCCCTAAACGTTGTTGCAAGTCCTACTCTCAGCACACGTATGTTTCAGACTTAAGCTGCATTCCGAGAGGACACCATGCAAACATACGTTTGGGCATTCCACGGTGTATGAATTTGGAGAAAGCAACTGAAAGTGTTAGATAGTGAAGATTGAGCTCAGTGACCCCAGAAAAATTTCCATTGCACGGTTGAATTAAGCTGCCCTAGCCATCGGAGGAGCTTACTCGCCTGAGGCTCCTGGTCCTCCCTGCTTTTCACCTGTTGAACAGAACGCCCACCCGTCGTGCTTCCAATGCTGTGCAGAAAGCAGCTTTCTTTGCCTCTTCCCCTGAGGCTGGGCAGAAGGCCTCTTCACAGTATTCTCATATCTGGGAGTATAAGTATATACAAGAAGCTCTAATTTTCACAGCAGTGTTTGGCTGCCTTTCTGAATATGGCTGAGTAGGAAATCACATGATCTGAGACAGTCCCAGAGCCTTTTCCGCAGGACAACAGCTCTGAGGTTTGGGGCCTCATCACCACCGCGCTTTGGAGAAGCTTGCACCCACCTGTTGCTTACATGGTGCCTGGGGATTAAAAAATGGGCACTCACGTTACAAAGCTCAGACTGTGGCATGGGAGACCGGCTTCCATAGCACCCAGACAACCTGGGCCCCTCTGCAGCAGCCAGGAAGTAGCAGGAAAACGCCACTTTTGAGAATTTCAAGGTAAATTCGTTGAATGCCGGAATTCTTCTGACAGCCGGCCTTCTTCAGCAAGGCTTCACTTGAATGGCAAAACAAGCGAGGGCGTGCCGCCGCTCAGCAAAAGAGAGTACTACACAGGATAAATCGCCCAGTCGCTGAGAGTGCAGCCACCCAAGACAGACACTGAAATCACACTGCAAGAAGAATTCGTTGTACGCGGGAATTTTTCTTACAGAAAGTCTTCCACAGCAAGGCCGCATGCGATTGGCCCCACAAGCGAAGCATCTGCTGCTCAGCTGAAGACAGCTCCACACAGCAGACTTCACTCAGGTGCTTAGAGTGCAGGCACACAGGACAGACACGGAAAAACACATGGAAAGCTGTTTCAGCATCTAGTGCAACGATGTCAATGATTCCTTGAATGGAGCGTTCTGCGCTGCTTTCTTTCACCCACATAAGCTGAATCCAAAGCTGACTTGCCTCCACTACGTTTATTTCAGAGCATCTACTCTAACTTCCCTTGTGGCTAGTGGGAATGCCTGTTCCAGGCCCACTTATGTCTTTGAGATAGAGGACGTATAGAGAATACAGCCTTTCACTACAACGTTTACTGGTTTCCATACCACATAGGAGCAAATTGCATGCAAGGCGAAAGCAACCTTGTGTTCTCTCAGGGAGGGTCTCCTCAGTGCACGGTGGAATGTTTCCTATTTCAAAGTCTGGCATAAGGCTCTCCTGCAGCGGTTTCGGACACTTTACAGCTAAGGCGTCATCATGGCATTGCTAGCAAAGGGATGACGTGGCCTTTTGCATCCTCTTCTTGCACCTACAGGAAACCAGGACCGCCCGCACGATTCCAAGTCTTTGGACGAAAGATCCAAGCATGAAAGGCCTTCTTCAGTGTGCTTGAATGCAGAGGTCTTAGGGCTGCCCTTAAGCATTTAGCTTTAGAAACACAGCAAAGGATGGTTTCTCCACGTAGATCATGAGAGTGGTGTGATGCACGTGGTCAGTTCAGGCTGATAGAGTTGTGGCCCAGAGAAACGCTTTGTTCTGATGAAAGGATGATCAGATGAAGGACTCCAACAGCCTCTTCCCTAAACGTTGTTGCAAGTCCTACTCTCAGCACACGTATGTTTCAGACTTAAGCTGCATTCCGAGAGGACACCATGCAAACATACGTTTGGGCATTCCACGGTTTATGAATTTGGAGAAAGCAACTGAAAGTGTTAGATAGTGAAGATTGAGCTCAGTGACCCCAGAAAAATTTCCATTGCACGGTTGAATTAAGCTGCCCTAGCCATCGGAGGAGCTTACTCGCCTGAGGCTCCTGGTCCTCCCTGCTTTTCACCTGTTGAACAGAACGCCCACCCGTCGTGCTTCCAATGCTGTGCAGAAAGCAGCTTTCTTTGCCTCTTCCCCTGAGGCTGGGCAGAAGGCCTCTTCACAGTATTCTCATATCTGGGAGTATAAGTATATACAAGAAGCTCTAATTTTCACAGCAGTGTTTGGCTGCCTTTCTGAATATGGCTGAGTAGGAAATCACATGATCTGAGACAGTCCCAGAGCCTTCTCTGCAGGACAACAGCTCTGAGGTTTGGGGCCTTATCACCACCGCGCTTTGGAGAAGCTTGCACACACCTGTTGCTTACATGGTGCCTGGGGATTAAAAAATGGGCACTCAGGTTACAAAGCTCAGACTGTGGCATGGGAGACCGGCTTCCATACCACCCAGACAACCTGGGCCCCTCTGAAGCAGCCGGGAAGTAGCAGGAAAACGCCACTTTTGAGAATTTCTAGGTAAATTCGTTGTATGCGGGAATTCTTCTGACAGCCGGCCTTCTTCAGCAAGGCTTCACTTGAATGGCAAAACAAGCGAGGGCGTGCCGCCGCTCAGCAAAAGAGAGTACTACACAGGATAAATCGCGCAGTCGCTCAGAGTGCAGCCACCCAAGACAGACACTGAAATCACACTGCAAGAAGAATTGGTTGTACGCGGGAATTTTTCTTACAGAAAGTCTTCCACAGCAAGGCCGCATGCGATTGGCCCCACAAGCGAAGCATCTGCTGCTCAGCTGAAGACAGCTCCACACAGCAGACTTCACTCAGGTGCTTAGAGTGCAGGCACACAGGACAGACACGGAAAACACATTGAGTGCTGTTTCAGCATCCAGTGCAACGATGTCAATGATTCCTTGAATGGAGCGTTCTGCGCTGCTTCCTTTCACCCACATAAGCTGAATCCAAAGCTGACTTGCCTCCACTACGTTTATTTCAGAGCATCTACTCTAACTTCCCGTGTGGCTCGTGGGAATGCCTGTTCCAGGCCCACTTATGTCTTTGAGATAGAGGACGTATAGAGAATACAGCCTTTCACTACAACGTTTACTGGTTTCCATACCACATAGGAGCAAATTGCATGCAAGGCGAAAGCAACCTTGTGTTCTCTCAGGGAGGGTCTCCTCAGTGCATGGTGGAATGTTTCCTATTTCAAAGTCTGGCATAAGGCTCTCCTGCAGCGGTTTCGGACACTTTACAGCTAAGGCGTCATCATGGCATTGCTAGCAAAGGGATGACGTGGCCTTTTGCATCCTCTTCTTGCACCTACAGGAAACCAGGACCGCCCGCACGATTCCAAGTCTTTGGACGAAAGATCCAAGCATGAAAGGCCTTCTTCAGTGTGCTTGAATGCAGAGGTCTTAGGGCTGCCCTTAAGCATTTAGCTTTAGAAACACAGCAAAGGATGGTTTGTCCACGTAGATCATGAGAGTGGTGTGATGCACGTGGTCAGTTCAGGCTGATAGAGTTGTGGCCCAGAGAAACGCTTTGTTCTGATGAAAGGATGATCAGATGAAGGACTCCAACAGCCTCTTCCCTAAACGTTGTTGCAAGTCCTACTCTCAGCACACGTATGTTTCAGACTTAAGCTGCATTCCGAGAGGACACCATGCAAACATACGTTTGGGCATTCCACGGTGTATGAATTTGGAGAAAGCAACTGAAAGTGTTAGATAGTGTAGATTGAGCTCAGTGACCCCAGAAAAATTTCCATTGCACGGTTGAATTAAGCTGCCCTAGCCATCGGAGGAGCTTACTCGCCTGAGGCTCCTGGTCCTCCCTGCTTTTCACCTGTTGAACAGAACGCCCACCCGTCGTGCTTCCAATGCTGTGCAGAAAGCAGCTTTCTTTGCCTCTTCCCCTGAGGCTGGGCAGAAGGCCTCTTCACAGTATTCTCATATCTGGGAGTATAAGTATATACAAGAAGCTCTAATTTTCAAGGCAGTGTTTGGCTGCCTTTCTGAATATGGCTGAGTAGGAAATCACATGATCTGAGACAGTCCCAGAGCCTTCTCTGCAGGACAACAGCTCTGAGGTTTGGGGCCTCATCACCACCGCGCTTTGGAGAAGCTTGCACCCACCTGTTCCTTACATGGTGCCTGGGGATTAAAAAATGGGCACTCAGGTAACAAAGCTCAGACTGTGGCATGGGAGACCGGCTTCCATACCACCCAGACAACCTGGGCCCCTCTGCAGCAGCCAGGAAGTAGCAGGAAAACGCCACTTTTGAGAATTTCAAGGTAAATTCGTTGAATGCCGGAATTCTTCTGACAGCCGGCCTTCTTCAGCAAGGCTTCACTTGAATGGCTAAACAAGCGAGGGCGTGCCGCCGCTCAGCAAAAGAGAGTACTACACAGGATAAATCGCCCAGTCGCTCGGAGTGCAGCCACAAAAGACAGACACTGAAATCACACTGCAAGAAGAATTCATTGTACGCGGGAATTTTTCTTACAGAAAGTCTTCCACAGCAAGGCCGCATGCGATTGGCCCCACAAGCGAAGCATCTGCTGCTCAGCTGAAGACAGCTCCACACAGCAGACTTCACTCAGGTGCTTAGAGTGCAGGCACACAGGACAGACACGGAAAAACACATAGAAAGCTGTTTCAGCATCTAGTGCAACGATGTCAATGATTCCTTGAATGGAGCGTTCTGCGCTGCTTTCTTTCACCCACATAAGCTGAATCCAAAGCTGACTTGCCTCCACTACGTTTATTTCAGAGCATCTACTCTAACTTCCCTTGTGGCTAGTGGGAATGCCTGTTCCAGGCCCACTTATGTCTTTGAGATAGAGGACGTATAGAGAATACAGCCTTTCACTACAACGTTTACTGGTTTCCATACCACATAGGAGCAAATTGCATGCAAGGCGAAAGCAACCTTGTGTTCTCTCAGGGAGGGTCTCCTCAGTGCACGGTGGAATGTTTCCTATTTCAAAGTCTGGCATAAGGCTCTCCTGCAGCGGTTTCGGACACTTTACAGCTAAGGCGTCATCATGGCATTGCTAGCAAAGGGATGACGTGGCCTTTTGCATCCTCTTCTTGCACCTACAGGAAACCAGGACCGCCCGCACGATTCCAAGTCTTTGGACGAAAGATCCAAGCATGAAAGGCCTTCTTCAGTGTGCTTGAATGCAGAGGTCTTAGGGCTGCCCTTAAGCATTTAGCTTTAGAAACACAGCAAAGGATGGTTTCTCCACGTAGATCATGAGAGTGGTGTGATGCACGTGGTCAGTTCAGGCTGATAGAGTTGTGGCCCAGAGAAACGCTTTGTTCTGATGAAAGGATGATCAGATGAAGGACTCCAACAGCCTCTTCCCTAAACGTTGTTGCAAGTCCTACTCTCAGCACACGTATGTTTCAGACTTAAGCTGCATTCCGAGAGGACACCATGCAAACATACGTTTGGGCATTCCACGGTTTATGAATTTGGAGAAAGCAACTGAAAGTGTTAGATAGTGAAGATTGAGCTCAGTGACCCCAGAAAAATTTCCATTGCACGGTTGAATTAAGCTGCCCTAGCCATCGGAGGAGCTTACTCGCCTGAGGCTCCTGGTCCTCCCTGCTTTTCACCTGTTGAACAGAACGCCCACCCGTCGTGCTTCCAATGCTGTGCAGAAAGCAGCTTTCTTTGCCTCTTCCCCTGAGGCTGGGCAGAAGGCCTCTTCACAGTATTCTCATATCTGGGAGTATAAGTATATACAAGAAGCTCTAATTTTCACAGCAGTGTTTGGCTGCCTTTCTGAATATGGCTGAGTAGGAAATCACATGATCTGAGACAGTCCCAGAGCCTTCTCTGCAGGACAACAGCTCTGAGGTTTGGGGCCTTATCACCACCGCGCTTTGGAGAAGCTTGCACACACCTGTTGCTTACATGGTGCCTGGGGATTAAAAAATGGGCACTCAGGTTACAAAGCTCAGACTGTGGCATGGGAGACCGGCTTCCATACCACCCAGACAACCTGGGCCCCTCTGAAGCAGCCGGGAAGTAGCAGGAAAACGCCACTTTTGAGAATTTCTAGGTAAATTCGTTGTATGCGGGAATTCTTCTGACAGCCGGCCTTCTTCAGCAAGGCTTCACTTGAATGGCAAAACAAGCGAGGGCGTGCCGCCGCTCAGCAAAAGAGAGTACTACACAGGATAAATCGCGCAGTCGCTCAGAGTGCAGCCACCCAAGACAGACACTGAAATCACACTGCAAGAAGAATTGGTTGTACGCGGGAATTTTTCTTACAGAAAGTCTTCCACAGCAAGGCCGCATGCGATTGGCCCCACAAGCGAAGCATCTGCTGCTCAGCTGAAGACAGCTCCACACAGCAGACTTCACTCAGGTGCTTAGAGTGCAGGCACACAGGACAGACACGGAAAACACATTGAGTGCTGTTTCAGCATCCAGTGCAACGATGTCAATGATTCCTTGAATGGAGCGTTCTGCGCTGCTTCCTTTCACCCACATAAGCTGAATCCAAAGCTGACTTGCCTCCACTACGTTTATTTCAGAGCATCTACTCTAACTTCCCGTGTGGCTCGTGGGAATGCCTGTTCCAGGCCCACTTATGTCTTTGAGATAGAGGACGTATAGAGAATACAGCCTTTCACTACAACGTTTACTGGTTTCCATACCACATAGGAGCAAATTGCATGCAAGGCGAAAGCAACCTTGTGTTCTCTCAGGGAGGGTCTCCTCAGTGCATGGTGGAATGTTTCCTATTTCAAAGTCTGGCATAAGGCTCTCCTGCAGCGGTTTCGGACACTTTACAGCTAAGGCGTCATCATGGCATTGCTAGCAAAGGGATGACGTGGCCTTTTGCATCCTCTTCTTGCACCTACAGGAAACCAGGACCGCCCGCACGATTCCAAGTCTTTGGACGAAAGATCCAAGCATGAAAGGCCTTCTTCAGTGTGCTTGAATGCAGAGGTCTTAGGGCTGCCCTTAAGCATTTAGCTTTAGAAACACAGCAAAGGATGGTTTGTCCACGTAGATCATGAGAGTGGTGTGATGCACGTGGTCAGTTCAGGCTGATAGAGTTGTGGCCCAGAGAAACGCTTTGTTCTGATGAAAGGATGATCAGATGAAGGACTCCAACAGCCTCTTCCCTAAACGTTGTTGCAAGTCCTACTCTCAGCACACGTATGTTTCAGACTTAAGCTGCATTCCGAGAGGACACCATGCAAACATACGTTTGGGCATTCCACGGTGTATGAATTTGGAGAAAGCAACTGAAAGTGTTAGATAGTGTAGATTGAGCTCAGTGACCCCAGAAAAATTTCCATTGCACGGTTGAATTAAGCTGCCCTAGCCATCGGAGGAGCTTACTCGCCTGAGGCTCCTGGTCCTCCCTGCTTTTCACCTGTTGAACAGAACGCCCACCCGTCGTGCTTCCAATGCTGTGCAGAAAGCAGCTTTCTTTGCCTCTTCCCCTGAGGCTGGGCAGAAGGCCTCTTCACAGTATTCTCATATCTGGGAGTATAAGTATATACAAGAAGCTCTAATTTTCAAGGCAGTGTTTGGCTGCCTTTCTGAATATGGCTGAGTAGGAAATCACATGATCTGAGACAGTCCCAGAGCCTTCTCTGCAGGACAACAGCTCTGAGGTTTGGGGCCTCATCACCACCGCGCTTTGGAGAAGCTTGCACCCACCTGTTCCTTACATGGTGCCTGGGGATTAAAAAATGGGCACTCAGGTAACAAAGCTCAGACTGTGGCATGGGAGACCGGCTTCCATACCACCCAGACAACCTGGGCCCCTCTGCAGCAGCCAGGAAGTAGCAGGAAAACGCCACTTTTGAGAATTTCAAGGTAAATTCGTTGAATGCCGGAATTCTTCTGACAGCCGGCCTTCTTCAGCAAGGCTTCACTTGAATGGCTAAACAAGCGAGGGCGTGCCGCCGCTCAGCAAAAGAGAGTACTACACAGGATAAATCGCCCAGTCGCTCGGAGTGCAGCCACAAAAGACAGACACTGAAATCACACTGCAAGAAGAATTCATTGTACGCGGGAATTTTTCTTACAGAAAGTCTTCCACAGCAAGGCCGCATGCGATTGGCCCCACAAGCGAAGCATCTGCTGCTCAGCTGAAGACAGCTCCACACAGCAGACTTCACTCAGGTGCTTAGAGTGCAGGCACACAGGACAGACACGGAAAAACACATGGAAAGCTGTTTCAGCATCTAGTGCAACGATGTCAATGATTCCTTGAATGGAGCGTTCTGCGCTGCTTTCTTTCACCCACATAAGCTGAATCCAAAGCTGACTTGCCTCCACTACGTTTATTTCAGAGCATCTACTCTAACTTCCCTTGTGGCTAGTGGGAATGCCTGTTCCAGGCCCACTTATGTCTTTGAGATAGAGGACGTATAGAGAATACAGCCTTTCACTACAACGTTTACTGGTTTCCATACCACATAGGAGCAAATTGCATGCAAGGCGAAAGCAACCTTGTGTTCTCTCAGGGAGGGTCTCCTCAGTGCACGGTGGAATGTTTCCTATTTCAAAGTCTGGCATAAGGCTCTCCTGCAGCGGTTTCGGACACTTTACAGCTAAGGCGTCATCATGGCATTGCTAGCAAAGGGATGACGTGGCCTTTTGCATCCTCTTCTTGCACCTACAGGAAACCAGGACCGCCCGCACGATTCCAAGTCTTTGGACGAAAGATCCAAGCATGAAAGGCCTTCTTCAGTGTGCTTGAATGCAGAGGTCTTAGGGCTGCCCTTAAGCATTTAGCTTTAGAAACACAGCAAAGGATGGTTTCTCCACGTAGATCATGAGAGTGGTGTGATGCACGTGGTCAGTTCAGGCTGATAGAGTTGTGGCCCAGAGAAACGCTTTGTTCTGATGAAAGGATGATCAGATGAAGGACTCCAACAGCCTCTTCCCTAAACGTTGTTGCAAGTCCTACTCTCAGCACACGTATGTTTCAGACTTAAGCTGCATTCCGAGAGGACACCATGCAAACATACGTTTGGGCATTCCACGGTTTATGAATTTGGAGAAAGCAACTGAAAGTGTTAGATAGTGAAGATTGAGCTCAGTGACCCCAGAAAAATTTCCATTGCACGGTTGAATTAAGCTGCCCTAGCCATCGGAGGAGCTTACTCGCCTGAGGCTCCTGGTCCTCCCTGCTTTTCACCTGTTGAACAGAACGCCCACCCGTCGTGCTTCCAATGCTGTGCAGAAAGCAGCTTTCTTTGCCTCTTCCCCTGAGGCTGGGCAGAAGGCCTCTTCACAGTATTCTCATATCTGGGAGTATAAGTATATACAAGAAGCTCTAATTTTCACAGCAGTGTTTGGCTGCCTTTCTGAATATGGCTGAGTAGGAAATCACATGATCTGAGACAGTCCCAGAGCCTTCTCTGCAGGACAACAGCTCTGAGGTTTGGGGCCTCATCACCACCGAGCTTTGGAGAAGCTTGCACACACCTGTTGCTTACATGGTGCCTGGGGATTAAAAAATGGGCACTCAGGTTACAAAGCTCAGACTGTGGCATGGGAGACCGGCTTCCATACCACCCAGACAACCTGGGCCCCTCTGAAGCAGCCGGGAAGTAGCAGGAAAACGCCACTTTTGAGAATTTCTAGGTAAATTCGTTGTATGCGGGAATTCTTCTGACAGCCGGCCTTCTTCAGCAAGGCTTCACTTGAATGGCAAAACAAGCGAGGGCGTGCCGCCGCTCAGCAAAAGAGAGTACTACACAGGATAAATCGCGCAGTCGCTCAGAGTGCAGCCACCCAAGACAGACACTGAAATCACACTGCAAGAAGAATTCGTTGTACGCGGGAATTTTTCTTACAGAAAGTCTTCCACAGCAAGGCCGCATGCGATTGGCCCCACAAGCGAAGCATCTGCTGCTCAGCTGAAGACAGCTCCACACAGCAGACTTCACTCAGGTGCTTAGAGTGCAGGCACACAGGACAGACACGGAAAACACATTGAGTGCTGTTTCAGCATCCAGTGCAACGATGTCAATGATTCCTTGAATGGAGCGTTCTGCGCTGCTTCCTTTCACCCACATAAGCTGAATCCAAAGCTGACTTGCCTCCACTACGTTTATTTCAGAGCATCTACTCTAACTTCCCGTGTGGCTCGTGGGAATGCCTGTTCCAGGCCCACTTATGTCTTTGAGATAGAGGACGTATAGAGAATACAGCCTTTCACTACAACGTTTACTGGTTTCCATACCACATAGGAGCAAATTGCATGCAAGGCGAAAGCAACCTTGTGTTCTCTCAGGGAGGGTCTCCTCAGTGCATGGTGGAATGTTTCCTATTTCAAAGTCTGGCATAAGGCTCTCCTGCAGCGGTTTCGGACACTTTACAGCTAAGGCGTCATCATGGCATTGCTAGCAAAGGGATGACGTGGCCTTTTGCATCCTCTTCTGGCACCTACAGGAAACCAGGTCCTCCCGCATGATTCCAAGTCTTTGGACGAAAGATCCAAGCATGAAAGGCCTTCTTCAGTGTGCTTGAATGCAGAGGTCTTAGGGCTGCCCTTAAGCATTTAGCTTTAGAAACACAGCAAAGGATGGTTTCTCCACGTAGATCATGAGAGTGGTGTGATGCACGTGGTCAGTTCAGGCTGATAGAGTTGTGGCCCAGAGAAACGCTTTGTTCTGATGAAAGGATGATCAGATGAAGGACTCCAACAGCCTCTTCCCTAAACGTTGTTGCAAGTCCTACTCTCAGCACACGTATGTTTCAGACTTAAGCTGCATTCCGAGAGGACACCATGCAAACATACGTTTGGGCATTCCACGGTGTATGAATTTGGAGAAAGCAACTGAAAGTGTTAGATAGTGAAGATTGAGCTCAGTGACCCCAGAAAAATTTCCATTGCACGGTTGAATTAAGCTGCCCTAGCCATCGGAGGAGCTTACTCGCCTGAGGCTCCTGGTCCACCCTGCTTTTCACCTGTTGAACAGAACGCCCACCCGTCGTGCTTCCAATGCTGTGCAGAAAGCAGCTTTCTTTGCCTCTTCCCCTGAGGCTGGGCAGAAGGCCTCTTCACAGTATTCTCATATCTGGGAGTATAAGTATATACAAGAAGCTCTAATTTTCACAGCAGTGTTTGGCTGCCTTTCTGAATATGGCTGAGTAGGAAATCACATGATCTGAGACAGTCCCAGAGCCTTTTCCGCAGGACAACAGCTCTGAGGTTTGGGGCCTCATCACCACCGCGCTTTGGAGAAGCTTGCACCCACCTGTTGCTTACATGGTGCCTGGGGATTAAAAAATGGGCACTCACGTTACAAAGCTCAGACTGTGGCATGGGAGACCGGCTTCCATAGCACCCAGACAACCTGGGCCCCTCTGCAGCAGCCAGGAAGTAGCAGGAAAACGCCACTTTTGAGAATTTCAAGGTAAATTCGTTGAATGCCGGAATTCTTCTGACAGCCGGCCTTCTTCAGCAAGGCTTCACTTGAATGGCAAAACAAGCGAGGGCGTGCCGCCGCTCAGCAAAAGAGAGTACTACACCGGATAAATCGCCCAGTCGCTCAGAGTGCAGCCACCCAAGACAGACACTGAAATCACACTGCAAGAAGAATTCGTTGTACGCGGGAATTTTTCTTACAGAAAGTCTTCCACAGCAAGGCCGCATGCGATTGGCCCCACAAGCGAAGCATCTGCTGCTCAGCTGAAGACAGCTCCACACAGCAGACTTCACTCAGGTGCTTAGAGTGCAGGCACACAGGACAGACACGGAAAACACATTGAGTGCTGTTTCAGCATCCAGTGCAACGATGTCAATGATTCCTTGAATGGAGCGTTCTGCGCTGCTTCCTTTCACCCACATAAGCTGAATCCAAAGCTGACTTGCCTCCACTACGTTTATTTCAGAGCATCTACTCTAACTTCCCTTGTGGCTAGTGGGAATGCCTATTCCAGGCCCACTTATGTCTTTGAGATAGAGGACGTATAGAGAATACAGCCTTTCACTACAACGTTTACTGGTTTCCATACCACATAGGAGCAAATTGCATGCAAGGCGAAAGCAACCTTGTGTTCTCTCAGGGAGGGTCTCCTCGGTGCACGGTGGAATGTTTCCTATTTCAAAGTCTGGCATAAGGCTCTCCTGCAGCGGTTTCGGACACTTTACAGCTAAGGCGTCATCATGGCATTGCTAGCAAAGGGATGACGTGGCCTTTTGCATCCTCTTCTTGCACCTACAGGAAACCAGGACCGCCCGCACGATTCCAAGTCTTTGGACGAAAGATCCAAGCATGAAAGGCCTTCTTCAGTGTGCTTGAATGCAGAGGTCTTAGGGCTGCCCTTAAGCATTTAGCTTTAGAAACACAGCAAAGGATGGTTTGTCCACGTAGATCATGAGAGTGGTGTGATGCACGTGGTCAGTTCAGGCTGATAGAGTTGTGGCCCAGAGAAACGCTTTGTTCTGATGAAAGGATGATCAGATGAAGGACTCCAACAGCCTCTTCCCTAAACGTTGTTGCAAGTCCTACTCTCAGCACACGTATGTTTCAGACTTAAGCTGCATTCCGAGAGGACACCATGCAAACATACGTTTGGGCATTCCACGGTGTATGAATTTGGAGAAAGCAACTGAAAGTGTTAGATAGTGAAGATTGAGCTCAGTGACCCCAGAAAAATTTCCATTGCACGGTTGAATTAAGCTGCCCTAGCCATCGGAGGAGCTTACTTGCCTGAGGCTCCTGGTCCTCCCTGCTTTTCACCTGTTGAACAGAACGCCCACCCGTCGTGCTTCCAATGCTGTGCAGAAAGCAGCTTTCTTTGCCTCTTCCCCTGAGGCTGGGCAGAAGGCCTCTTCACAGTATTCTCATATCTGGGAGTATAAGTATATACAAGAAGCTCTAATTTTCACAGCAGTGTTTGGCTGCCTTTCTGAATATGGCTGAGTAGGAAATCACATGATCTGAGACAGTCCCAGAGCCTTCTCTGCAGGACAACAGCTCTGAGGTTTGGGGCCTCATCGCCACCGCGCTTTGGAGAAGCTTGCACCCACCTGTTGCTTACATGGTGCCTGGGGATTAAAAAATGGGCACTCAGGTTACAAAGCTCAGAGTGTGGCATGGGAGACCGTCTTCCATACCACCCAGACAACCTGGGCCCCTCTGCAGCAGCCAGGAAGTAGCAGGAAAACGCCACTTTTGAGAATTTCAAGGTAAATTCGTTGAATGCCGGAATTCTTCTGACAGCCGGCCTTCTTCAGCAAGGCTTCACTTGAATGGCTAAACAAGCGAGGGCGTGCCGCCGCTCAGCAAAAGAGAGTACTACACAGGATAAATCGCCCAGTCGCTCAGAGTGCAGCCACCCAAGACAGACATTGAAATCACAGTGCAAGAAGAATTCATTGTACGCGGGAATTTTTCTTACAGAAAGTCTTCCACAGCAAGGCCGCATGCGATTGGCCCCACAAGCGAAGCATCTGCTGCTCAGCTGAAGACAGCTCCACACAGCAGACTTCACTCAGGTGCTTAGAGTGCAGGCACACAGGACAGACACGGAAAAACACATGGAAAGCTGTTTCAGCATCTAGTGCAACGATGTCAATGATTCCTTGAATGGAGCGTTGTGCGCTGCTTCCTTTCACCCACATAAGCTGAATCCAAAGCTGACTTGCCTCCACTACGTTTATTTCAGAGCATCTACTCTAACTTCCCTTGTGGCTAGTGGGAATGCCTATTCCAGGCCCACTTATGTCTTTGAGATAGAGGACGTATAGAGAATACAGCCTTTCACTACAACGTTTACTGGTTTCCATACCACATAGGAGCAAATTGCATGCAAGGCGAAAGCAACCTTGTGTTCTCTCAGGGAGGGTCTCCTCGGTGCACGGTGGAATGTTTCCTATTTCAAAGTCTGGCATAAGGCTCTCCTGCAGCGGTTTCGGACACTTTACAGCTAAGGCGTCATCATGGCATTGCTAGCAAAGGGATGACGTGGCCTTTTGCATCCTCTTCTGGCACCTACAGGAAACCAGGTCCTCCCGCATGATTCCAAGTCTTTGGACGAAAGATCCAAGCATGAAAGGCCTTCTTCAGTGTGCTTGAATGCAGAGGTCTTAGGGCTGCCCTTAAGCATTTAGCTTTAGAAACACAGCAAAGGATGGTTTCTCCACGTAGATCATGAGAGTGGTGTGATGCACGTGGTCAGTTCAGGCTGATAGAGTTGTGGCCCAGAGAAACGCTTTGTTCTGATGAAAGGATGATCAGATGAAGGACTCCAACAGCCTCTTCCCTAAACGTTGTTGCAAGTCCTACTCTCAGCACACGTATGTTTCAGACTTAAGCTGCATTCCGAGAGGACACCATGCAAACATACGTTTGGGCATTCCACGGTGTATGAATTTGGAGAAAGCAACTGAAAGTGTTAGATAGTGAAGATTGAGCTCAGTGACCCCAGAAAAATTTCCATTGCACGGTTGAATTAAGCTGCCCTAGCCATCGGAGGAGCTTACTCGCCTGAGGCTCCTGGTCCTCCCTGCTTTTCACCTGTTGAACAGAACGCCCACCCGTCGTGCTTCCAATGCTGTGCAGAAAGCAGCTTTCTTTGCCTCTTCCCCTGAGGCTGGGCAGAAGGCCTCTTCACAGTATTCTCATATCTGGGAGTATAAGTATATACAAGAAGCTCTAATTTTCACAGCAGTGTTTGGCTGCCTTTCTGAATATGGCTGAGTAGGAAATCACATGATCTGAGACAGTCCCAGAGCCTTCTCTGCAGGACAACAGCTCTGAGGTTTGGGGCCTCATCGCCACCGCGCTTTGGAGAAGCTTGCACCCACCTGTTGCTTACATGGTGCCCGGGGATTAAAAAATGGGCACTCAGGTTACAAAGCTCAGACTGTGGCATGGGAGACCGGCTTCCATAGCACCCAGACAACCTGGGCCCCTCTGCAGCAGCCAGGAAGTAGCAGGAAAACGCCACTTTTGAGAATTTCAAGGTAAATTCGTTGAATGCCGGAATTCTTCTGACAGCCGGCATTCTTCAGCAAGGCTTCACTTGAATGGCTAAACAAGCGAGGGCGTGCCGCCGCTCAGCAAAAGAGAGTACTACACCGGATAAATCGCCCAGTCGCTCAGAGTGCAGCCACCCAAGACAGACACTGAAATCACACTGCAAGAAGAATTCATTGTACGCGGGAATTTTTCTTACAGAAAGTCTTCCACAGCAAGGCCGCATGCGATTGGCCCCACAAGCGAAGCATCTGCTGCTCAGCTGAAGACAGCTCCACACAGCAGACTTCACTCAGGTGCTTAGAGTGCAGGCACACAGGACAGACACGGAAAACACATTGAGTGCTGTTTCAGCATCCAGTGCAACGATGTCAATGATTCCTTGAATGGAGCATTCTGCGCTGCTTCCTTTCACCCACATAAGCTGAATCCAAAGCTGACTTGCCTCCACTACGTTTATTTCAGAGCATCTACTCTAACTTCCCTTGTGGCTAGTGGGAATGCCTATTCCAGGCCCACTTATGTCTTTGAGATAGAGGACGTATAGAGAATACAGCCTTTCACTACAACGTTTACTGGTTTCCATACCACATAGGAGCAAATTGCATGCAAGGCGAAAGCAACCTTGTGTTCTCTCAGGGAGGGTCTCCTCGGTGCACGGTGGAATGTTTCCTATTTCAAAGTCTGGCATAAGGCTCTCCTGCAGCGGTTTCGGACACTTTACAGCTAAGGCGTCATCATGGCATTGCTAGCAAAGGGATGACGTGGCCTTTTGCATCCTCTTCTGGCACCTACAGGAAACCAGGTCCTCCCGCACGATTCCAAGTCTTTGGACGAAAGATCCAAGCATGAAAGGCCTTCTTCTGTGTGCTTGAATGCAGAGGTCTTAGGGCTGCCCTTAAGCATTTAGCTTTAGAAACACAGCAAAGGATGGTTTCTCCACGTAGATCATGAGAGTGGTGTGATGCACGTGGTCAGTTCAGGCTGATAGAGTTGTGGCCCAGAGAAACGCTTTGTTCTGATGAAAGGATGATCAGATGAAGGACTCCAACAGCCTCTTCCCTAAACGTTGTTGCAAGTCCTACTCTCAGCACACGTATGTTTCAGACTTAAGCTGCATTCCGAGAGGACACCATGCAAACATACGTTTGGGCATTCCACGGTGTATGAATTTGGAGAAAGCAACTGAAAGTGTTAGATAGTGAAGATTGAGCTCAGTGACCCCAGAAAAATTTCCATTGCACGGTTGAATTAAGCTGCCCTAGCCATCGGAGGAGCTTACTCGCCTGAGGCTCCTGGTCCTCCCTGCTTTTCACCTGTTGAACAGAACGCCCACCCGTCGTGCTTCCAATGCTGTGCAGAAAGCAGCTTTCTTTGCCTCTTCCCCTGAGGCTGGGCAGAAGGCCTCTTCACAGTATTCTCATATCTGGGAGTATAAGTATATACAAGAAGCTCTAATTTTCACAGCAGTGTTTGGCTGCCTTTCTGAATATGGCTGAGTAGGAAATCACATGATCTGAGACAGTCCCAGAGCCTTCTCTGCAGGACAACAGCTCTGAGGTTTGGGGCCTCATCGCCACCGCGCTTTGGAGAAGCTTGCACCCACCTGTTCCTTACATGGTGCCTGGGGATTAAAAAATGGGCACTCAGGTAACAAAGCTCAGACTGTGGCATGGGAGACCGGCTTCCATACCACCCAGACAACCTGGGCCCCTCTGCAGCAGCCAGGAAGTAGCAGGAAAACGCCACTTTTGAGAATTTCAAGGTAAATTCGTTGAATGCCGGAATTCTTCTGACAGCCGGCCTTCTTCAGCAAGGCTTCACTTGAATGGCTAAACAAGCGAGGGCGTGCCGCCGCTCAGCAAAAGAGAGTACTACACCGGATAAATCGCCCAGTCGCTCGGAGTGCAGCCACAAAAGACAGACACTGAAATCACACTGCAAGAAGAATTCATTGTACGCGGGAATTTTTCTTACAGAAAGTCTTCCACAGCAAGGCCGCATGCGATTGGCCCCACAAGCGAAGCATCTGCTGCTCAGCTGAAGACAGCTCCACACAGCAGACTTCACTCAGGTGCTTAGAGTGCAGGCACACAGGACAGACACGGAAAAACACATGGAAAGCTGTTTCAGCATCTAGTGCAACGATGTCAATGATTCCTTGAATGGAGCGTTCTGCGCTGCTTTCTTTCACCCACATAAGCTGAATCCAAAGCTGACTTGCCTCCACTACGTTTATTTCAGAGCATCTACTCTAACTTCCCTTGTGGCTAGTGGGAATGCCTGTTCCAGGCCCACTTATGTCTTTGAGATAGAGGACGTATAGAGAATACAGCCTTTCACTACAACGTTTACTGGTTTCCATACCACATAGGAGCAAATTGCATGCAAGGCGAAAGCAACCTTGTGTTCTCTCAGGGAGGGTCTCCTCAGTGCACGGTGGAATGTTTCCTATTTCAAAGTCTGGCATAAGGCTCTCCTGCAGCGGTTTCGGACACTTTACAGCTAAGGCGTCATCATGGCATTGCTAGCAAAGGGATGACGTGGCCTTTTGCATCCTCTTCTTGCACCTACAGGAAACCAGGACCGCCCGCACGATTTCAAGTCTTTGGACGAAAGATCCAAGCATGAAAGGCCTTCTTCAGTGTGCTTGAATGCAGAGGTCTTAGGGCTGCCCTTAAGCATTTAGCTTTAGAAACACAGCAAAGGATGGTTTGTCCACGTAGATCATGAGAGTGGTGTGATGCACGTGGTCAGTTCAGGCTGATAGAGTTGTGGCCCAGAGAAACGCTTTGTTCTGATGAAAGGATGATCAGATGAAGGACTCCAACAGCCTCTTCCCTAAACGTTGTTGCAAGTCCTACTCTCAGCACACGTATGTTTCACACTTAAGCTGCATTCCGAGAGGACACCATGCAAACATACGTGTGGGCATTCCACGGTGTATGAATTTGGAGAAAGCAACTGAAAGTGTTTGATAGTGAAGATTGAGCTCAGTGACCCCAGAAAAATTTCCATTGCACGGTTGAATTAAGCTGCCCTAGCCATCGGAGGAGCTTACTCGCCTGAGGCTCCTGGTCCTCCCTGCTTTTCACCTGTTGAACAGAACGCCCACCCGTCGTGCTTCCAATGCTGTGCAGAAAGCAGCTTTCTTTGCCTCTTCCCCTGAGGCTGGGCAGAAGGCCTCTTCACAGTATTCTCATATCTGGGAGTATAAGTATATACAAGAAGCTCTAATTTTCACAGCAGTGTTTGGCTGCCTTTCTGAATATGGCTGAGTAGGAAATCACATGATCTGAGACAGTCCCAGAGCCTTCTCTGCAGGACAACAGCTCTGAGGTTTGGGGCCTCATCACCACCGCGCTTTGGAGAAGCTTGCACACACCTGTTGCTTACATGGTGCCCGGGGATTAAAAAATGGGCACTCAGTTTACAAAGCTCAGACTGTGGCATGGGAGACCGGCTTCCATACAACCCAGACAACCTGGGCCCCTCTGCAGCAGCCAGGAAGTAGCAGGAAAACGCCACTTTTGAGAATTTCAAGGTAAATTCGTTGCATGCCGGAATTCTTCTGACAGCCGGCCTTCTTCAGCAAGGCTTCACTTGAATGGCAAAACAAGCGAGGGCGTGCCGCCGCTCAGCAAAAGAGAGTACTACACCGGATAAATCGCCCAGTCGCTCAGAGTGCAGCCACCCAAGACAGACACTGAAATCACACTGCAAGAAGAATTCGTTGTACGCGGGAATTTTTCTTACAGAAAGTCTTCCACAGCAAGGCCGCATGCGATTGGCCCCACAAGCGAAGCATCTGCTGCTCAGCTGAAGACAGCTCCACACAGCAGACTTCACTCAGGTGCTTAGAGTGCAGGCACACAGGACAGACACGGAAAACACTTTGAGTGCTGTTTCAGCATCCAGTGCAACGATGTCAATGATTCCTTGAATGGAGCGTTCTGCGCTGCTTCCTTTCACCCACATAAGCTGAATCCAAAGCTGACTTGCCTCCACTACGTTTATTTCAGAGCATCTACTCTAACTTCCCGTGTGGCTAGTGGGAATGCCTGTTCCAGGCCCACTTATGTCTTTGAGATAGAGGACGTATAGAGAATACAGCCTTTCACTACAACGTTTACTGGTTTCCATACCACATAGGAGCAAATTGCATGCAAGGCGAAAGCAACCTTGTGTTCTCTCAGGGAGGGTCTCCTCAGTGCACGGTGGAATGTTTCCTATTTCAAAGTCTGGCATAAGGCTCTCCTGCAGCGGTTTCGGACACTTTACAGCTAAGGCGTCATCATGGCATTGCTAGCAAAGGGATGACGTGGCCTTTTGCATCCTCTTCTTGCACCTACAGGAAACCAGGACCGCCCGCACGATTCCAAGTCTTTGGACGAAAGATCCAAGCATGAAAGGCCTTCTTCTGTGTGCTTGAATGCAGAGGTCTTAGGGCTGCCCTTAAGCATTTAGCTTTAGAAACACAGCAAAGGATGGTTTCTCCACGTAGATCATGAGAGTGGTGTGATGCACGTGGTCAGTTCAGGCTGATAGAGTTGTGGCCCAGAGAAACGCTTTGTTCTGATGAAAGGATGATCAGATGAAGGACTCCAACAGCCTCTTCCCTAAACGTTGTTGCAAGTCCTACTCTCAGCACACGTATGTTTCAGACTTAAGCTGCATTCCGAGAGGACACCATGCAAACATACGTTTGGGCATTCCACGGTGTATGAATTTGGAGAAAGCAACTGAAAGTGTTAGATAGTGAAGATTGAGCTCAGTGACCCCAGAAAAATTTCCATTGCACGGTTGAATTAAGCTGCCCTAGCCATCGGAGGAGCTTACTCGCCTGAGGCTCCTGGTCCTCCCTTCTTTTCACCTGCTGAACAGAACGCCCACCCGTCGTGCTTCCAATGCTGTGCAGAAAGCAGCTTTCTTTGCCTCTTCCCCTGAGGCTGGGCAGAAGGCCTCTTCACAGTATTCTCATATCTGGGAGTATAAGTATATACAAGAAGCTCTAATTTTCACAGCAGTGTTTGGCTGCCTTTCTGAATATGGCTGAGTAGGAAATCACATGATCTGAGACAGTCCCAGAGCCTTCTCTGCAGGACAACAGCTCTGAGGTTTGGGGCCTCATCACCACCGCGCTTTGGAGAAGCTTGCACACACCTGTTGCTTACATGGTGCCCGGGGATTAAAAAATGGGCACTCAGGTTACAAAGCTCAGACTGTGGCATGGGAGACCGGCTTCCATACAACCCAGACAACCTGGGCCCCTCTGCAGCAGCCAGGAAGTAGCAGGAAAACGCCACTTTTGAGAATTTCAAGGTAAATTCGTTGAATGCCGGAATTCTTCTGACAGCCGACCTTCTTCAGCAAGGCTTCACTTGAATGGCAAAACAAGCGAGGGCGTGCCGCCGCTCAGCAAAAGAGAGTACTACACAGGATAAATCGCCCAGTCGCTCAGAGTGCAGCCACCCAAGACAGACACTGAAATCACACTGCAAGAAGAATTCGTTGTACGCGGGAATTTTTCTTACAGAAAGTCTTCCACAGCAAGGCCGCATGCGATTGGCCCCACAAGCGAAGCATCTGCTGCTCAGCTGAAGACAGCTCCACACAGCAGACTTCACTCAGGTGCTTAGAGTGCAGGCACACAGGACAGACACGGAAAACACTTTGAGTGCTGTTTCAGCATCCAGTGCAACGATGTCAATGATTCCTTGAATGGAGCGTTCTGCGCTGCTTCCTTTCACCCACATAAGCTGAATCCAAAGCTGACTTGCCTCCACTACGTTTATTTCAGAGCATCTACTCTAACTTCCCGTGTGGCTAGTGGGAATGCCTGTTCCAGGCCCACTTATGTCTTTGAGATAGAGGACGTATAGAGAATACAGCCTTTCACTACAACGTTTACTGGTTTCCATACCACATAGGAGCAAATTGCATGCAAGGCGAAAGCAACCTTGTGTTCTCTCAGGGAGGGTCTCCTCAGTGCACGGTGGAATGTTTCCTATTTCAAAGTCTGGCATAAGGCTCTCCTGCAGCGGTTTCGGACACTTTACAGCTAAGGCGTCATCATGGCATTGCTAGCAAAGGGATGACGTGGCCTTTTGCATCCTCTTCTTGCACCTACAGGAAACCAGGGCCTC
This sequence comes from Manis pentadactyla, assembly GCF_030020395.1. Classification (NCBI taxonomy): domain Eukaryota; kingdom Metazoa; phylum Chordata; class Mammalia; order Pholidota; family Manidae; genus Manis; species Manis pentadactyla. Next base: position 2,761,933 of record NC_080035.1, read on the forward strand.
CCGCATGATTCCAAGTCTTTGGACGAAAGATCCAAGCATGAAAGGCCTTCTTCAGTGTGCTTGAATGCAGAGGTCTTAGGGCTGCCCTTAAGCATTTAGCTTTAGAAACACAGCAAAGGATGGTTTCTCCACGTAGATCATGAGAGTGGTGTGATGCACGTGGTCAGTTCAGGCTGATAGAGTTGTGGCCCAGAGAAACGCTTTGTTCTGATGAAAGGATGATCAGATGAACGACTCCAACAGCCTCTTCCCTAAACGTTGTTGCAAGTCCTACTCTCAGCACACGTATGTTTCACACTTAAGCTGCATTCCGAGAGGACACCATGCAAACATACGTGTGGGCATTCCACGGTGTATGAATTTGGAGAAAGCAACTGAAAGTGTTTGATAGTGAAGATTGAGCTCAGTGACCCCAGAAAAATTTCCATTGCACGGTTGAATTAAGCTGCCCTAGCCATCGGAGGAGCTTACTCGCCTGAGGCTCCTGGTCCTCCCTGCTTTTCACCTGTTGAACAGAACGCCCACCCGTCGTGCTTCCAATGCTGTGCAGAAAGCAGCTTTCTTTGCCTCTTCCCCTGAGGCTGGGCAGAAGGCCTCTTCACAGTATTCTCATATCTGGGAGTATAAGTATATACAAGAAGCTCTAATTTTCACAGCAGTGTTTGGCTGCCTTTCTGAATATGGCTGAGTAGGAAATCACATGATCTGAGACAGTCCCAGAGCCTTCTCTGCAGGACAACAGCTCTGAGGTTTGGGGCCTCATCACCACCGCGCTTTGGAGAAGCTTGCACACACCTGTTGCTTACATGGTGCCCGGGGATTAAAAAATGGGCACTCAGTTTACAAAGCTCAGACTGTGGCATGGGAGACCGGCTTCCATACAACCCAGACAACCTGGGCCCCTCTGCAGCAGCCAGGAAGTAGCAGGAAAACGCCACTTTTGAGAATTTCAAGGTAAATTCGTTGAATGCCGGAATTCTTCTGACAGCCGGCCTTCTTCAGCAAGGCTTCACTTGAATGGCAAAACAAGCGAGGGCGTGCCGCCGCTCAGCAAAAGAGAGTACTACACAGGATAAATCGCCCAGTCGCTCAGAGTGCAGCCACCCAAGACAGACACTGAAATCACACTGCAAGAAGAATTCGTTGTACGCGGGAATTTTTCTTACAGAAAGTCTTCCACAGCAAGGCCGCATGCGATTGGCCCCACAAGCGAAGCATCTGCTGCTCAGCTGAAGACAGCTCCACACAGCAGACTTCACTCAGGTGCTTAGAGTGCAGGCACACAGGACAGACACGGAAAACACTTTGAGTGCTGTTTCAGCATCCAGTGCAACGATGTCAATGATTCCTTGAATGGAGCGTTCTGCGCTGCTTCCTTTCACCCACATAAGCTGAATCCAAAGCTGACTTGCCTCCACTACGTTTATTTCAGAGCATCTACTCTAACTTCCCGTGTGGCTAGTGGGAATGCCTGTTCCAGGCCCACTTATGTCTTTGAGATAGAGGACGTATAGAGAATACAGCCTTTCACTACAACGTTTACTGGTTTCCATACCACATAGGAGCAAATTGCATGCAAGGCGAAAGCAACCTTGTGTTCTCTCAGGGAGGGTCTCCTCAGTGCACGGTGGAATGTTTCCTATTTCAAAGTCTGGCATAAGGCTCTCCTGCAGCGGTTTCGGACACTTTACAGCTAAGGCGTCATCATGGCATTGCTAGCAAAGGGATGACGTGGCCTTTTGCATCCTCTTCTTGCACCTACAGGAAACCAGGACCGCCCGCACGATTCCAAGTCTTTGGACGAAAGATCCAAGCATGAAAGGCCTTCTTCTGTGTGCTTGAATGCAGAGGTCTTAGGGCTGCCCTTAAGCATTTAGCTTTAGAAACACAGCAAAGGATGGTTTCTCCACGTAGATCATGAGAGTGGTGTGATGCACGTGGTCAGTTCAGGCTGATAGAGTTGTGGCCCAGAGAAACGCTTTGTTCTGATGAAAGGATGATCAGATGAAGGACTCCAACAGCCTCTTCCCTAAACGTTGTTGCAAGTCCTACTCTCAGCACACGTATGTTTCAGACTTAAGCTGCATTCCGAGAGGACACCATGCAAACATACGTTTGGGCATTCCACGGTGTATGAATTTGGAGAAAGCAACTGAAAGTGTTAGATAGTGAAGATTGAGCTCAGTGACCCCAGAAAAATTTCCATTGCACGGTTGAATTAAGCTGCCCTAGCCATCGGAGGAGCTTACTCGCCTGAGGCTCCTGGTCCTCCCTTCTTTTCACCTGTTGAACAGAACGCCCACCCGTCGTGCTTCCAATGCTGTGCAGAAAGCAGCTTTCTTTGCCTCTTCCCCTGAGGCTGGGCAGAAGGCCTCTTCACAGTATTCTCATATCTGGGAGTATAAGTATATACAAGAAGCTCTAATTTTCACAGCAGTGTTTGGCTGCCTTTCTGAATATGGCTGAGTAGGAAATCACATGATCTGAGACAGTCCCAGAGCCTTCTCTGCAGGACAACAGCTCTGAGGTTTGGGGCCTCATCACCACCGCGCTTTGGAGAAGCTTGCACACACCTGTTGCTTACATGGTGCCCGGGGATTAAAAAATGGGCACTCAGGTTACAAAGCTCAGACTGTGGCATGGGAGACCGGCTTCCATACAACCCAGACAACCTGGGCCCCTCTGCAGCAGCCAGGAAGTAGCAGGAAAACGCCACTTTTGAGAATTTCAAGGTAAATTCGTTGAATGCCGGAATTCTTCTGACAGCCGACCTTCTTCAGCAAGGCTTCACTTGAATGGCAAAACAAGCGAGGGCGTGCCGCCGCTCAGCAAAAGAGAGTACTACACAGGATAAATCGCCCAGTCGCTCAGAGTGCAGCCACCCAAGACAGACACTGAAATCACACTGCAAGAAGAATTCGTTGTACGCGGGAATTTTTCTTACAGAAAGTCTTCCACAGCAAGGCCGCATGCGATTGGCCGCACAAGCGAAGCATCTGCTGCTCAGCTGAAGACAGCTCCACACAGCAGACTTCACTCAGGTGCTTAGAGTGCAGGCACACAGGACAGACACGGAAAACACATTGGGTGCTGTTTCAGCATCCAGTGCAACGATGTCAATGATTCCTTGAATGGAGCGTTCTGCGCTGCTTCCTTTCACCCACATAAGCTGAATCCAAAGCTGACTTGCCTCCACTACGTTTATTTCAGAGCATCTACTCTAACTTCCCGTGTGGCTAGTGGGAATGCCTGTTCCAGGCCCACTTATGTCTTTGAGATAGAGGACGTATAGAGAATACAGCCTTTCACTACAACGTTTACTGGTTTCCATACCACATAGGAGCAAATTGCATGCAAGGCGAAAGCAACCTTGTGTTCTCTCAGGGAGGGTCTCCTCAGTGCACGGTGGAATGTTTCCTATTTCAAAGTCTGGCATAAGGCTCTCCTGCAGCGGTTTCGGACACTTTACAGCTAAGGCGTCATCATGGCATTGCTAGCAAAGGGATGACGTGGCCTTTTGCATCCTCTTCTGGCACCTACAGGAAACCAGGGCCTCCCGCATGATTCCAAGTCTTTGGACGAAAGATCCAAGCATGAAAGGCCTTCTTCAGTGTGCTTGAATGCAGAGGTCTTAGGGCTGCCCTTAAGCATTTAGCTTTAGAAACACAGCAAAGGATGGTTTCTCCACGTAGATCATGAGAGTGGTGTGATGCACGTGGTCAGTTCAGGCTGATAGAGTTGTGGCCCAGAGAAACGCTTTGTTCTGATGAAAGGATGATCAGATGAACGACTCCAACAGCCTCTTCCCTAAACGTTGTTGCAAGTCCTACTCTCAGCACACGTATGTTTCACACTTAAGCTGCATTCCGAGAGGACACCATGCAAACATACGTTTGGGCATTCCACGGTGTATGAATTTGGAGAAAGCAACTGAAAGTGTTAGATAGTGAAGATTGAGCTCAGTGACCCCAGAAAAATTTCCATTGCACGGTTGAATTAAGCTGCCCTAGCCATCGGAGGAGCTTACTCGCCTGAGGCTCCTGGTCCTCCCTGCTTTTCACCTGTTGAACAGAACGCCCACCCGTCGTGCTTCCAATGCTGTGCAGAAAGCAGCTTTCTTTGCCTCTTCCCCTGAGGCTGGGCAGAAGGCCTCTTCACAGTATTCTCATATCTGGGAGTATAAGTATATACAAGAAGCTCTAATTTTCACAGCAGTGTTTGGCTGCCTTTCTGAATATGGCTGAGTAGGAAATCACATGATCTGAGACAGTCCCAGAGCCTTCTCTGCAGGACAACAGCTCTGAGGTTTGGGGCCTCATCACCACCGCGCTTTGGAGAAGCTTGCACACACCTGTTGCTTACATGGTGCCCGGGGATTAAAAAATGGGCACTCAGTTTACAAAGCTCAGACTGTGGCATGGGAGACCGGCTTCCATACAACCCAGACAACCTGGGCCCCTCTGCAGCAGCCAGGAAGTAGCAGGAAAACGCCACTTTTGAGAATTTCAAGGTAAATTCGTTGAATGCCGGAATTCTTCTGACAGCCGGCCTTCTTCAGCAAGGCTTCACTTGAATGGCAAAACAAGCGAGGGCGTGCCGCCGCTCAGCAAAAGAGAGTACTACACAGGATAAATCGCCCAGTCGCTCAGAGTGCAGCCACCCAAGACAGACACTGAAATCACACTGCAAGAAGAATTCGTTGTACGCGGGAATTTTTCTTACAGAAAGTCTTCCACAGCAAGGCCGCATGCGATTGGCCCCACAAGCGAAGCATCTGCTGCTCAGCTGAAGACAGCTCCACACAGCAGACTTCACTCAGGTGCTTAGAGTGCAGGCACACAGGACAGACACGGAAAACACTTTGAGTGCTGTTTCAGCATCCAGTGCAACGATGTCAATGATTCCTTGAATGGAGTGTTCTGCGCTGCTTCCTTTCACCCACATAAGCTGAATCCAAAGCTGACTTGCCTCCACTACGTTTATTTCAGAGCATCTACTCTAACTTCCCGTGTGGCTAGTGGGAATGCCTGTTCCAGGCCCACTTATGTCTTTGAGATAGAGGACGTATAGAGAATACAGCCTTTCACTACAACGTTTACTGGTTTCCATACCACATAGGAGCAAATTGCATGCAAGGCGAAAGCAACCTTGTGTTCTCTCAGGGAGGGTCTCCTCAGTGCACGGTGGAATGTTTCCTATTTCAAAGTCTGGCATAAGGCTCTCCTGCAGCGGTTTCGGACACTTTACAGCTAAGGCGTCATCATGGCATTGCTAGCAAAGGGATGACGTGGCCTTTTGCATCCTCTTCTTGCACCTACAGGAAACCAGGACCGCCCGCACGATTCCAAGTCTTTGGACGAAAGATCCAAGCATGAAAGGCCTTCTTCTGTGTGCTTGAATGCAGAGGTCTTAGGGCTGCCCTTAAGCATTTAGCTTTAGAAACACAGCAAAGGATGGTTTCTCCACGTAGATCATGAGAGTGGTGTGATGCACGTGGTCAGTTCAGGCTGATAGAGTTGTGGCCCAGAGAAACGCTTTGTTCTGATGAAAGGATGATCAGATGAAGGACTCCAACAGCCTCTTCCCTAAACGTTGTTGCAAGTCCTACTCTCAGCACACGTATGTTTCAGACTTAAGCTGCATTCCGAGAGGACACCATGCAAACATACGTTTGGGCATTCCACGGTGTATGAATTTGGAGAAAGCAACTGAAAGTGTTAGATAGTGAAGATTGAGCTCAGTGACCCCAGAAAAATTTCCATTGCACGGTTGAATTAAGCTGCCCTAGCCATCGGAGGAGCTTACTCGCCTGAGGCTCCTGGTCCTCCCTTCTTTTCACCTGTTGAACAGAACGCCCACCCGTCGTGCTTCCAATGCTGTGCAGAAAGCAGCTTTCTTTGCCTCTTCCCCTGAGGCTGGGCAGAAGGCCTCTTCACAGTATTCTCATATCTGGGAGTATAAGTATATACAAGAAGCTCTAATTTTCACAGCAGTGTTTGGCTGCCTTTCTGAATATGGCTGAGTAGGAAATCACATGATCTGAGACAGTCCCAGAGCCTTCTCTGCAGGACAACAGCTCTGAGGTTTGGGGCCTCATCACCACCGCGCTTTGGAGAAGCTTGCACAGACCTGTTGCTTACATGGTGCCCGGGGATTAAAAAATGGGCACTCAGGTTACAAAGCTCAGACTGTGGCATGGGAGACCGGCTTCCATACAACCCAGACAACCTGGGCCCCTCTGCAGCAGCCAGGAAGTAGCAGGAAAACGCCACTTTTGAGAATTTCAAGGTAAATTCGTTGAATGCCGGAATTCTTCTGACAGCCGACCTTCTTCAGCAAGGCTTCACTTGAATGGCAAAACAAGCGAGGGCGTGCCGCCGCTCAGCAAAAGAGAGTACTACACAGGATAAATCGCCCAGTCGCTCAGAGTGCAGCCACCCAAGACAGACACTGAAATCACACTGCAAGAAGAATTGGTTGTACGCGGGAATTTTTCTTACAGAAAGTCTTCCACAGCAAGGCCGCATGCGATTGGCCCCACAAGCGAAGCATCTGCTGCTCAGCTGAAGACAGCTCCACACAGCAGACTTCACTCAGGTGCTTAGAGTGCAGGCACACAGGACAGACACGGAAAACACTTTGAGTGCTGTTTCAGCATCCAGTGCAACGATGTCAATGATTCCTTGAATGGAGCGTTCTGCGCTGCTTCCTTTCACCCACATAAGCTGAATCCAAAGCTGACTTGCCTCCACTACGTTTATTTCAGAGCATCTACTCTAACTTCCCGTGTGGCTAGTGGGAATGCCTGTTCCAGGCCCACTTATGTCTTTGAGATAGAGGACGTATAGAGAATACAGCCTTTCACTACAACGTTTACTGGTTTCCATACCACATAGGAGCAAATTGCATGCAAGGCGAAAGCAACCTTGTGTTCTCTCAGGGAGGGTCTCCTCAGTGCACGGTGGAATGTTTCCTATTTCAAAGTCTGGCATAAGGCTCTCCTGCAGCGGTTTCGGACACTTTACAGCTAAGGCGTCATCATGGCATTGCTAGCAAAGGGATGACGTGGCCTTTTGCATCCTCTTCTTGCACCTACAGGAAACCAGGGCCTCCCGCATGATTCCAAGTCTTTGGACGAAAGATCCAAGCATGAAAGGCCTTCTTCAGTGTGCTTGAATGCAGAGGTCTTAGGGCTGCCCTTAAGCATTTAGCTTTAGAAACACAGCAAAGGATGGTTTCTCCACGTAGATCATGAGAGTGGTGTGATGCACGTGGTCAGTTCAGGCTGATAGAGTTGTGGCCCAGAGAAACGCTTTGTTCTGATGAAAGGATGATCAGATGAACGACTCCAACAGCCTCTTCCCTAAACGTTGTTGCAAGTCCTACTCTCAGCACACGTATGTTTCAGACTTAAGCTGCATTCCGAGAGGACACCATGCAAACATACGTTTGGGCATTCCACGGTGTATGAATTTGGAGAAAGCAACTGAAAGTGTTAGATAGTGAAGATTGAGCTCAGTGACCCCAGAAAAATTTCCATTGCACGGTTGAATTAAGCTGCCCTAGCCATCGGAGGAGCTTACTCGCCTGAGGCTCCTGGTCCTCCCTGCTTTTCACCTGTTGAACAGAACGCCCACCCGTCGTGCTTCCAATGCTGTGCAGAAAGCAGCTTTCTTTGCCTCTTCCCCTGAGGCTGGGCAGAAGGCCTCTTCACAGTATTCTCATATCTGGGAGTATAAGTATATACAAGAAGCTCTAATTTTCACAGCAGTGTTTGGCTGCCTTTCTGAATATGGCTGAGTAGGAAATCACATGATCTGAGACAGTCCCAGAGCCTTCTCTGCAGGACAACAGCTCTGAGGTTTGGGGCCTCATCACCACCACGCTTTGGAGAAGCTTGCACACACCTGTTGCTTACATGATGCCTGGGGATTAAAAAATGGGCACTCAGGTTACAAAGCTCAGACTGTGGCATGGGAGACCGGCTTCCATACCACCCAGACAACCTGGGCCCCTCTGAAGCAGCCGGGAAGTAGCAGGAAAACGCCACTTTTGAGAATTTCTAGGTAAATTCGTTGTATGCGGGAATTCTTTTGACAGCCGGCCTTCTTCAGCAAGGCTTCACTTGAATGGCTAAACACGCGAGGGCGTGCCGCCGCTCAGCAAAAGAGAGTACTACACAGGATAAATCGCCCAGTCGCTCAGAGTGCAGCCACCCAAGACAGACACTGAAATCACACTGCAAGAAGAATTGGTTGTACGCGGTAATTTTTCTTACAGAAAGTCTTCCACAGCAAGGCCGCATGCGATTGGCCCCACAAGCGAAGCATCTGCTGTTCAGCTGAAGACAGCTCCACACAGCAGACTTCACTCAGGTGCTTAGAGTGCAGGCACACAGGACAGACACGGAAAACACATTGAAAGCTGTTTCAGCATCTAGTGCAACGATGTCAATGATTCCTTGAATGGAGCATTCTGCGCTGCTTCCTTTCACCCACATAAGCTGAATCCAAAGCTGACTTGCCTCCACTACGTTTATTTCAGAGCATCTACTCTAATTTCCCTTGTGGCTAGTGGGAATGCCTATTCCAGGCCCACTTATGTCTTTGAGATAGAGGACGTATAGAGAATACAGCCTTTCACTACAACGTTTACTGGTTTCCATACCACATAGGAGCAAATTGCATGCAAGGCGAAAGCAACCTTGTGTTCTCTCAGGGAGGGTCTCCTCAGTGCACGGTGGAATGTTTCCTATTTCAAAGTCTGGCATAAGGCTCTCCTGCAGCGGTTTCGGTCACTTTACAGCTAAGGCGTCATCATGGCATTGCTAGCAAAGGGATGACGTGGCCTTTTGCATCCTCTTCTAGCACCTACAGGAAACCAGGACCTCCCGCATGATTCCAAGTCTTTGGACGAAAGATCCAAGCATGAAAGGCCTTCTTCAGTGTGCTTGAATGCAGAGGTCTTAGGGCTGCCCTTAAGCATTTAGCTTTAGAAACACAGCAAAGGATGGTTTCTCCACGTAGATCATGAGAGTGGTGTGATGCACGTGGTCAGTTCAGGCTGATAGAGTTGTGGCCCAGAGAAACGCTTTGTTCTGATGAAAGGATGACCAGATGAAGGACTCCAACAGCCTCTTCCCTAAACGTTGTTGCAAGTCCTACTCTCAGCACACGTATGTTTCAGACTTAAGCTGCATTCCGAGAGGACACCATGCAAACATACGTTTGGGCATTCCACGGTGTATGAATTTGGAGAAAGCAACTGAAAGTGTTAGTGAAGATTGAGCTCAGTGACCCCAGAAAAATTTCCATTGCACGGTTGAATTAAGCTGCCCTAGCCATCGGAGGAGCTTACTCGCCTGAGGCTCCTGGTCCTCCCTGCTTTTCACCTGTTGAACAGAACGCCCACCCGTCGTGCTTCCAATGCTGTGCAGAAAGCAGCTTTCTTTGCCTCTTCCCCTGAGGCTGGGCAGAAGGCCTCTTCACAGTATTCTCATATCTGGGAGTATAAGTATATACAAGAAGCTCTAATTTTCACAGCAGTGTTTGGCTGCCTTTCTGAATATGGCTGAGTAGGAAACCACATGATCTGAGACAGTCCCAGAGCCTTCTCTGCAGGACAACAGCTCTGAGGTTTGGGGCCTCATCACCACCACGCTTTGGAGAAGCTTGCACACACCTGTTGCTTACATGATGCCTGGGGATTAAAAAATGGGCACTCAGGTTACAAAGCTCAGACTGTGGCATGGGAGACCGGCTTCCATACCACCCAGACAACCTGGGCCCCTCTGAAGCAGCCGGGAAGTAGCAGGAAAACGCCACTTTTGAGAATTTCTAGGTAAATTCGTTGTATGCGGGAATTCTTCTGACAGCCGGCCTTCTTCAGCAAGGCTTCACTTGAATGGCTAAACACGCGAGGGCGTGCCGCCGCTCAGCAAAAGAGAGTACTACACAGGATAAATCGCCCAGTCGCTCAGAGTGCAGCCACCCAAGACAGACACTGAAATCACACTGCAAGAAGAATTGGTTGTACGCGGGAATTTTTCTTACAGAAAGTCTTCCACAGCAAGGCCGCATGCGATTGGCCCCACAAGCGAAGCATCTGCTGCTCAGCTGAAGACAGCTCCACACAGCAGACTTCACTCAGGTGCTTAGAGTGCAGGCACACAGGACAGACACGGAAAACACTTTGAGTGCTGTTTCAGCATCCAGTGCAACGATGTCAATGATTCCTTGAATGGAGCGTTCTGCGCTGCTTCCTTTCACCCACATAAGCTGAATCCAAAGCTGACTTGCCTCCACTACGTTTATTTCAGAGCATCTACTCTAACTTCCCGTGTGGCTAGTGGGAATGCCTGTTCCAGGCCCACTTATGTCTTTGAGATAGAGGACGTATAGAGAATACAGCCTTTCACTACAACGTTTACTGGTTTCCATACCACATAGGAGCAAATTGCATGCAAGGCGAAAGCAACCTTGTGTTCTCTCAGGGAGGGTCTCCTCAGTGCACGGTGGAATGTTTCCTATTTCAAAGTCTGGCATAAGGCTCTCCTGCAGCGGTTTCGGACACTTTACAGCTAAGGCGTCATCATGGCATTGCTAGCAAAGGGATGACGTGGCCTTTTGCATCCTCTTCTTGCACCTACAGGAAACCAGGGCCTCCCGCATGATTCCAAGTCTTTGGACGAAAGATCCAAGCATGAAAGGCCTTCTTCAGTGTGCTTGAATGCAGAGGTCTTAGGGCTGCCCTTAAGCATTTAGCTTTAGAAACACAGCAAAGGATGGTTTCTCCACGTAGATCATGAGAGTGGTGTGATGCACGTGGTCAGTTCAGGCTGATAGAGTTGTGGCCCAGAGAAACGCTTTGTTCTGATGAAAGGATGATCAGATGAACGACTCCAACAGCCTCTTCCCTAAACGTTGTTGCAAGTCCTACTCTCAGCACACGTATGTTTCAGACTTAAGCTGCATTCCGAGAGGACACCATGCAAACATACGTTTGGGCATTCCACGGTGTATGAATTTGGAGAAAGCAACTGAAAGTGTTAGATAGTGAAGATTGAGCTCAGTGACCCCAGAAAAATTTCCATTGCACGGTTGAATTAAGCTGCCCTAGCCATCGGAGGAGCTTACTCGCCTGAGGCTCCTGGTCCTCCCTGCTTTTCACCTGTTGAACAGAACGCCCACCCGTCGTGCTTCCAATGCTGTGCAGAAAGCAGCTTTCTTTGCCTCTTCCCCTGAGGCTGGGCAGAAGGCCTCTTCACAGTATTCTCATATCTGGGAGTATAAGTATATACAAGAAGCTCTAATTTTCACAGCAGTGTTTGGCTGCCTTTCTGAATATGGCTGAGTAGGAAATCACATGATCTGAGACAGTCCCAGAGCCTTCTCTGCAGGACAACAGCTCTGAGGTTTGGGGCCTCATCACCACCGCGCTTTGGAGAAGCTTGCACACACCTGTTGCTTACATGGTGCCCGGGGATTAAAAAATGGGCACTCAGGTTACAAAGCTCAGACTGTGGCATGGGAGACCGGCTTCCATACAACCCAGACAACCTGGGCCCCTCTGCAGCAGCCAGGAAGTAGCAGGAAAACGCCACTTTTGAGAATTTCAAGGTAAATTCGTTGAATGCCGGAATTCTTCTGACAGCCGGCCTTCTTCAGCAAGGCTTCACTTGAATGGCAAAACAAGCGAGGGCGTGCCGCCGCTCAGCAAAAGAGAGTACTACACAGGATAAATCGCCCAGTCGCTCAGAGTGCAGCCACCCAAGACAGACACTGAAATCACACTGCAAGAAGAATTCGTTGTACGCGGGAATTTTTCTTACAGAAAGTCTTCCACAGCAAGGCCGCATGCGATTGGCCCCACAAGCGAAGCATCTGCTGCTCAGCTGAAGACAGCTCCACACAGCAGACTTCACTCAGGTGCTTAGAGTGCAGGCACACAGGACAGACACGGAAAACACTTTGAGTGCTGTTTCAGCATCCAGTGCAACGATGTCAATGATTCCTTGAATGGAGCGTTCTGCGCTGCTTCCTTTCACCCACATAAGCTGAATCCAAAGCTGACTTGCCTCCACTACGTTTATTTCAGAGCATCTACTCTAACTTCCCGTGTGGCTAGTGGGAATGCCTGTTCCAGGCCCACTTATGTCTTTGAGATAGAGGACGTATAGAGAATACAGCCTTTCACTACAACGTTTACTGGTTTCCATACCACATAGGAGCAAATTGCATGCAAGGCGAAAGCAACCTTGTGTTCTCTCAGGGAGGGTCTCCTCAGTGCACGGTGGAATGTTTCCTATTTCAAAGTCTGGCATAAGGCTCTCCTGCAGCGGTTTCGGACACTTTACAGCTAAGGCGTCATCATGGCATTGCTAGCAAAGGGATGACGTGGCCTTTTGCATCCTCTTCTGGCACCTACAGGAAACCAGGGCCTCCCGCATGATTCCAAGTCTTTGGACGAAAGATCCAAGCATGAAAGGCCTTCTTCAGTGTGCTTGAATGCAGAGGTCTTAGGGCTGCCCTTAAGCATTTAGCTTTAGAAACACAGCAAAGGATGGTTTCTCCACGTAGATCATGAGAGTGGTGTGATGCACGTGGTCAGTTCAGGCTGATAGAGTTGTGGCCCAGAGAAACGCTTTGTTCTGATGAAAGGATGATCAGATGAAGGACTCCAACAGCCTCTTCCCTAAACGTTGTTGCAAGTCCTACTCTCAGCACACGTATGTTTCAGACTTAAGCTGCATTCCGAGAGGACACCATGCAAACATACGTTTGGGCATTCCACGGTGTATGAATTTGGAGAAAGCAACTGAAAGTGTTAGATAGTGAAGATTGAGCTCAGTGACCCCAGAAAAATTTCCATTGCACGGTTGAATTAAGCTGCCCTAGCCATCGGAGGAGCTTACTCGCCTGAGGCTCCTGGTCCTCCCTGCTTTTCACCTGTTGAACAGAACGCCCACCCGTCGTGCTTCCAATGCTGTGCAGAAAGCAGCTTTCTTTGCCTCTTCCCCTGAGGCTGGGCAGAAGGCCTCTTCACAGTATTCTCATATCTGGGAGTATAAGTATATACAAGAAGCTCTAATTTTCACAGCAGTGTTTGGCTGCCTTTCTGAATATGGCTGAGTAGGAAATCACATGATCTGAGACAGTCCCAGAGCCTTCTCTGCAGGACAACAGCTCTGAGGTTTGGGGCCTCATCACCACCGCGCTTTGGAGAAGCTTGCACACACCTGTTGCTTACATGGTGCCCGGGGATTAAAAAATGGGCACTCAGGTTACAAAGCTCAGACTGTGGCATGGGAGACCGGCTTCCATACAACCCAGACAACCTGGGCCCCTCTGCAGCAGCCAGGAAGTAGCAGGAAAACGCCACTTTTGAGAATTTCAAGGTAAATTCGTTGAATGCCGGAATTCTTCTGACAGCCGGCCTTCTTCAGCAAGGCTTCACTTGAATGGCAAAACAAGCGAGGGCGTGCCGCCGCTCAGCAAAAGAGAGTACTACACAGGATAAATCGCCCAGTCGCTCAGAGTGCAGCCACCCAAGACAGACACTGAAATCACACTGCAAGAAGAATTCGTTGTACGCGGGAATTTTTCTTACAGAAAGTCTTCCACAGCAAGGCCGCATGCGATTGGCCCCACAAGCGAAGCATCTGCTGCTCAGCTGAAGACAGCTCCACACAGCAGACTTCACTCAGGTGCTTAGAGTGCAGGCACACAGGACAGACACGGAAAACACTTTGAGTGCTGTTTCAGCATCCAGTGCAACGATGTCAATGATTCCTTGAATGGAGCGTTCTGCGCTGCTTCCTTTCACCCACATAAGCTGAATCCAAAGCTGACTTGCCTCCACTACGTTTATTTCAGAGCATCTACTCTAACTTCCCGTGTGGCTAGTGGGAATGCCTGTTCCAGGCCCACTTATGTCTTTGAGATAGAGGACGTATAGAGAATACAGCCTTTCACTACAACGTTTACTGGTTTCCATACCACATAGGAGCAAATTGCATGCAAGGCGAAAGCAACCTTGTGTTCTCTCAGGGAGGGTCTCCTCAGTGCACGGTGGAATGTTTCCTATTTCAAAGTCTGGCATAAGGCTCTCCTGCAGCGGTTTCGGACACTTTACAGCTAAGGCGTCATCATGGCATTGCTAGCAAAGGGATGACATGGCCTTTTGCATCCTCTTCTGGCACCTACAGGAAACCAGGGCCTCCCGCATGATTCCAAGTCTTTGGACGAAAGATCCAAGCATGAAAGGCCTTCTTCAGTGTGCTTGAATGCAGAGGTCTTAGGGCTGCCCTTAAGCATTTAGCTTTAGAAACACAGCAAAGGATGGTTTCTCCACGTAGATCATGAGAGTGGTGTGATGCACGTGGTCAGTTCAGGCTGATAGAGTTGTGGCCCAGAGAAACGCTTTGTTCTGATGAAAGGATGATCAGATGAAGGACTCCAACAGCCTCTTCCCTAAACGTTGTTGCAAGTCCTACTCTCAGCACACGTATGTTTCAGACTTAAGCTGCATTCCGAGAGGACACCATGCAAACATACGTTTGGGCATTCCACGGTGTATGAATTTGGAGAAAGCAACTGAAAGTGTTAGATAGTGAAGATTGAGCTCAGTGACCCCAGAAAAATTTCCATTGCACGGTTGAATTAAGCTGCCCTAGCCATCGGAGGAGCTTACTCGCCTGAGGCTCCTGGTCCTCCCTGCTTTTCACCTGTTGAACAGAACGCCCACCCGTCGTGCTTCCAATGCTGTGCAGAAAGCAGCTTTCTTTGCCTCTTCCCCTGAGGCTGGGCAGAAGGCCTCTTCACAGTATTCTCATATCTGGAGTATAAGTATATACAAGAAGCTCTAATTTTCACAGCAGTGTTTGGCTGCCTTTCTGAATATGGCTGAGTAGGAAATCACATGATCTGAGACAGTCCCAGAGCCTTCTCTGCAGGACAACAGCTCTGAGGTTTGGGGCCTCATCACCACCGCGCTTTGGAGAAGCTTGCACACACCTGTTGCTTACATGGTGCCCGGGGATTAAAAAATGGGCACTCAGGTTACAAAGCTCAGACTGTGGCATGGGAGACCGGCTTCCATACAACCCAGACAACCTGGGCCCCTCTGCAGCAGCCAGGAAGTAGCAGGAAAACGCCACTTTTGAGAATTTCAAGGTAAATTCGTTGAATGCCGGAATTCTTCTGACAGCCGACCTTCTTCAGCAAGGCTTCACTTGAATGGCAAAACAAGCGAGGGCGTGCCGCCGCTCAGCAAAAGAGAGTACTACACAGGATAAATCGCCCAGTCGCTCAGAGTGCAGCCACCCAAGACAGACACTGAAATCACACTGCAAGAAGAATTGGTTGTACGCGGGAATTTTTCTTACAGAAAGTCTTCCACAGCAAGGCCGCATGCGATTGGCCCCACAAGCGAAGCATCTGCTGCTCAGCTGAAGACAGCTCCACACAGCAGACTTCACTCAGGTGCTTAGAGTGCAGGCACACAGGACAGACACGGAAAACACTTTGAGTGCTGTTTCAGCATCCAGTGCAACGATGTCAATGATTCCTTGAATGGAGCGTTCTGCGCTGCTTCCTTTCACCCACATAAGCTGAATCCAAAGCTGACTTGCCTCCACTACGTTTATTTCAGAGCATCTACTCTAACTTCCCGTGTGGCTAGTGGGAATGCCTGTTCCAGGCCCACTTATGTCTTTGAGATAGAGGACGTATAGAGAATACAGCCTTTCACTACAACGTTTACTGGTTTCCATACCACATAGGAGCAAATTGCATGCAAGGCGAAAGCAACCTTGTGTTCTCTCAGGGAGGGTCTCCTCAGTGCACGGTGGAATGTTTCCTATTTCAAAGTCTGGCATAAGGCTCTCCTGCAGCGGTTTCGGACACTTTACAGCTAAGGCGTCATCATGGCATTGCTAGCAAAGGGATGACGTGGCCTTTTGCATCCTCTTCTTGCACCTACAGGAAACCAGGGCCTCCCGCACGATTCCAAGTCTTTGGACGAAAGATCCAAGCATGAAAGGCCTTCTTCAGTGTGCTTGAATGCAGAGGTCTTAGGGCTGCCCTTAAGCATTTAGCTTTAGAAACACAGCAAAGGATGGTTTCTCCACGTAGATCATGAGAGTGGTGTGATGCACGTGGTCAGTTCAGGCTGATAGAGTTGTGGCCCAGAGAAACGCTTTGTTCTGATGAAAGGATGATCAGATGAAGGACTCCAACAGCCTCTTCCCTAAAAGTTGTTGCAAGTCCTACTCTCAGCACACGTATGTTTCAGACTTAAGCTGGATTCCGAGAGGACACCATGCAAACATACGTTTGGGCATTCCACGGTGTATGAATTTGGAGAAAGCAACTGAAAGTGTTAGATAGTGATGATTGATCTCAATGACCCCAGAAAAATTTCCATTGCAGACGTTTGAATTAAGCTGCCCTAGCCATAGGAGGAGCTTACTCGCCTGAGGCTCCTGGTCCTCCCTGCTTTTCACCTGTTGAACAGAACGCCCACCCGTCGTGCTTCCAATGCTGTGCAGAAAGCAGCTTTCTTTGCCTCTTCCCCTGAGGCTGGGCAGAAGGCCTCTTCACAGTATTCTCATATCTGGGAGTATAAGTATATACAAGAAGCTCTAATATTCACAGCAGTGTTTGGCTGCCTTTCTGAATATGGCTGAGTAGGAAACCACATGATCTGAGACAGTCCCAGAGCCTTCTCTGCAGGACAACAGCTCTGAGGTTTGGGGCCTCATCACCACCACGCTTTGGAGAAGCTTGCACACACCTGTTGCTTACATGATGCCTGGGGATTAAAAAATGGGCACTCAGGTTACAAAGCTCAGACTGTGGCATGGGAGACAGGCTTCCATACCACCCAGACAACCTGGGCCCCTCTGAAGCAGCCGGGAAGTAGCAGGAAAACGCCACTTTTGAGAATTTCTAGGTAAATTCGTTGTATGCGGGAATTCTTTTGACAGCCGGCCTTCTTCAGCAAGGCTTCACTTGAATGGCTAAACACGCGAGGGCGTGCCGCCGCTCAGCAAAAGAGAGTACTACACAGGATAAATCGCCCAGTCGCTCAGAGTGCAGCCACCCAAGACAGACACTGAAATCACACTGCAAGAAGAATTGGTTGTACGCGGTAATTTTTCTTACAGAAAGTCTTCCACAGCAAGGCCGCATGCGATTGGCCCCACAAGCGAAGCATCTGCTGTTCAGCTGAAGACAGCTCCACACAGCAGACTTCACTCAGGTGCTTAGAGTGCAGGCACACAGGACAGACACGGAAAACACATTGAAAGCTGTTTCAGCATCTAGTGCAACGATGTCAATGATTCCTTGAATGGAGCATTCTGCGCTGCTTCCTTTCACCCACATAAGCTGAATCCAAAGCTGACTTGCCTCCACTACGTTTATTTCAGAGCATCTACTCTAACTTCCCTTGTGGCTAGTGGGAATGCCTATTCCAGGCCCACTTATGTCTTTGAGATAGAGGACGTATAGAGAATACAGCCTTTCACTACAACGTTTACTGGTTTCCATACCACATAGGAGCAAATTGCATGCAAGGCGAAAGCAACCTTGTGTTCTCTCAGGGAGGGTCTCCTCGGTGCACGGTGGAATGTTTCCTATTTCAAAGTCTGGCATAAGGCTCTCCTGCAGCGGTTTCGGACACTTTACAGCTAAGGCGTCATCATGGCATTGCTAGCAAAGGGATGACGTGGCCTTTTGCATCCTCTTCTTGCACCTACAGGAAACCAGGACCGCCCGCACGATTCCAAGTCTTTGGACGAAAGATCCAAGCATGAAAGGCCTTCTTCTGTGTGCTTGAATGCAGAGGTCTTAGGGCTGCCCTTAAGCATTTAGCTTTAGAAACACAGCAAAGGATGGTTTCTCCACGTAGATCATGAGAGTGGTGTGATGCACGTGGTCAGTTCAGGCTGATAGAGTTGTGGCCCAGAGAAACGCTTTGTTCTGATGAAAGGATGATCAGATGAAGGACTCCAACAGCCTCTTCCCTAAACGTTGTTGCAAGTCCTACTCTCAGCACACGTATGTTTCAGACTTAAGCTGCATTCCGAGAGGACACCATGCAAACATACGTTTGGGCATTCCACGGTGTATGAATTTGGAGAAAGCAACTGAAAGTGTTAGATAGTGAAGATTGAGCTCAGTGACCCCAGAAAAATTTCCATTGCACGGTTGAATTAAGCTGCCCTAGCCATCGGAGGAGCTTACTCGCCTGAGGCTCCTGGTCCTCCCTGCTTTTCACCTGTTGAACAGAACGCCCACCCGTCGTGCTTCCAATGCTGTGCAGAAAGCAGCTTTCTTTGCCTCTTCCCCTGAGGCTGGGCAGAAGGCCTCTTCACAGTATTCTCATATCTGGGAGTATAAGTATATACAAGAAGCTCTAATTTTCACAGCAGTGTTTGGCTGCCTTTCTGAATATGGCTGAGTAGGAAATCACATGATCTGAGACAGTCCCAGAGCCTTCTCTGCAGGACAACAGCTCTGAGGTTTGGGGCCTCATCACCACCGCGCTTTGGAGAAGCTTGCACACACCTGTTGCTTACATGGTGCCCGGGGATTAAAAAATGGGCACTCAGGTTACAAAGCTCAGACTGTGGCATGGGAGACCGGCTTCCATACAACCCAGACAACCTGGGCCCCTCTGCAGCAGCCAGGAAGTAGCAGGAAAACGCCACTTTTGAGAATTTCAAGGTAAATTCGTTGAATGCCGGAATTCTTCTGACAGCCGACCTTCTTCAGCAAGGCTTCACTTGAATGGCAAAACAAGCGAGGGCGTGCCGCCGCTCAGCAAAAGAGAGTACTACACAGGATAAATCGCCCAGTCGCTCAGAGTGCAGCCACCCAAGACAGACACTGAAATCACACTGCAAGAAGAATTCGTTGTATGCGGGAATTTTTCTTACAGAAAGTCTTCCACAGCAAGGCCGCATGCGATTGGCCCCACAAGCGAAGCATCTGCTGCTCAGCTGAAGACAGCTCCACACAGCAGACTTCACTCAGGTGCTTAGAGTGCAGGCACACAGGACAGACACGGAAAACACTTTGAGTGCTGTTTCAGCATCCAGTGCAACGATGTCAATGATTCCTTGAATGGAGTGTTCTGCGCTGCTTCCTTTCACCCACATAAGCTGAATCCAAAGCTGACTTGCCTCCACTACGTTTATTTCAGAGCATCTACTCTAACTTCCCGTGTGGCTAGTGGGAATGCCTGTTCCAGGCCCACTTATGTCTTTGAGATAGAGGACGTATAGAGAATACAGCCTTTCACTACAACGTTTACTGGTTTCCATACCACATAGGAGCAAATTGCATGCAAGGCGAAAGCAACCTTGTGTTCTCTCAGGGAGGGTCTCCTCGGTGCACGGTGGAATGTTTCCTATTTCAAAGTCTGGCATAAGGCTCTCCTGCAGCGGTTTCGGACACTTTACAGCTAAGGCGTCATCATGGCATTGCTAGCAAAGGGATGACGTGGCCTTTTGCATCCTCTTCTTGCACCTACAGGAAACCAGGGCCTCCCGCATGATTCCAAGTCTTTGGACGAAAGATCCAAGCATGAAAGGCCTTCTTCAGTGTGCTTGAATGCAGAGGTCTTAGGGCTGCCCTTAAGCATTTAGCTTTAGAAACACAGCAAAGGATGGTTTCTCCACGTAGATCATGAGAGTGGTGTGATGCACGTGGTCAGTTCAGGCTGATAGAGTTGTGGCCCAGAGAAACGCTTTGTTCTGATGAAAGGATGATCAGATGAAGGACTCCAACAGCCTCTTCCCTAAAAGTTGTTGCAAGTCCTACTCTCAGCACACGTATGTTTCAGACTTAAGCTGGATTCCGAGAGGACACCATGCAAACATACGTTTGGGCATTCCACGGTGTATGAATTTGGAGAAAGCAACTGAAAGTGTTAGATAGTGATGATTGATCTCAATGACCCCAGAAAAATTTCCATTGCAGACGTTTGAATTAAGCTGCCCTAGCCATAGGAGGAGCTTACTCGCCTGAGGCTCCTGGTCCTCCCTGCTTTTCACCTGTTGAACAGAACGCCCACCCGTCGTGCTTCCAATGCTGTGCAGAAAGCAGCTTTCTTTGCCTCTTCCCCTGAGGCTGGGCAGAAGGCCTCTTCACAGTATTCTCATATCTGGGAGTATAAGTATATACAAGAAGCTCTAATATTCACAGCAGTGTTTGGCTGCCTTTCTGAATATGGCTGAGTAGGAAACCACATGATCTGAGACAGTCCCAGAGCCTTCTCTGCAGGACAACAGCTCTGAGGTTTGGGGCCTCATCACCACCACGCTTTGGAGAAGCTTGCACACACCTGTTGCTTACATGATGCCTGGGGATTAAAAAATGGGCACTCAGGTTACAAAGCTCAGACTGTGGCATGGGAGACCGGCTTCCATACCACCCAGACAACCTGGGCCCCTCTGAAGCAGCCGGGAAGTAGCAGGAAAACGCCACTTTTGAGAATTTCTAGGTAAATTCGTTGTATGCGGGAATTCTTTTGACAGCCGGCCTTCTTCAGCAAGGCTTCACTTGAATGGCTAAACACGCGAGGGCGTGCCGCCGCTCAGCAAAAGAGAGTACTACACAGGATAAATCGCCCAGTCGCTCAGAGTGCAGCCACCCAAGACAGACACTGAAATCACACTGCAAGAAGAATTGGTTGTACGCGGTAATTTTTCTTACAGAAAGTCTTCCACAGCAAGGCCGCATGCGATTGGCCCCACAAGCGAAGCATCTGCTGCTCAGCTGAAGACAGCTCCACACAGCAGACTTCACTCAGGTGCTTAGAGTGCAGGCACACAGGACAGACACGGAAAACACTTTGAGTGCTGTTTCAGCATCCAGTGCAACGATGTCAATGATTCCTTGAATGGAGTGTTCTGCGCTGCTTCCTTTCACCCACATAAGCTGAATCCAAAGCTGACTTGCCTCCACTACGTTTATTTCAGAGCATCTACTCTAACTTCCCGTGTGGCTAGTGGGAATGCCTGTTCCAGGCCCACTTATGTCTTTGAGATAGAGGACGTATAGAGAATACAGCCTTTCACTACAACGTTTACTGGTTTCCATACCACATAGGAGCAAATTGCATGCAAGGCGAAAGCAACCTTGTGTTCTCTCAGGGAGGGTCTCCTCAGTGCACGGTGGAATGTTTCCTATTTCAAAGTCTGGCATAAGGCTCTCCTGCAGCGGTTTCGGACACTTTACAGCTAAGGCGTCATCATGGCATTGCTAGCAAAGGGATGACGTGGCCTTTTGCATCCTCTTCTTGCACCTACAGGAAACCAGGGCCTCCCGCAGGATTCCAAGTCTTTGGACGAAAGATCCAAGCATGAAAGGCCTTCTTCAGTGTGCTTGAATGCAGAGGTCTTAGGGCTGCCCTTAAGCATTTAGCTTTAGAAACACAGCAAAGGATGGTTTCTCCACGTAGATCATGAGAGTGGTGTGATGCACGTGGTCAGTTCAGGCTGATAGAGTTGTGGCCCAGAGAAACGCTTTGTTCTGATGAAAGGATGATCAGATGAAGGACTCCAACAGCCTCTTCCCTAAAAGTTGTTGCAAGTCCTACTCTCAGCACACGTATGTTTCAGACTTAAGCTGGATTCCGAGAGGACACCGTGCAAACATACGTTTGGGCATTCCACGGTGTATGAATTTGGAGAAAGCAACTGAAAGTGTTAGATAGTGATGATTGATCTCAATGACCCCAGAAAAATTTCCATTGCAGACGTTTGAATTAAGCTGCCCTAGCCATAGGAGGAGCTTACTCGCCTGAGGCTCCTGGTCCTCCCTGCTTTTCACCTGTTGAACAGAACGCCCACCCGTCGTGCTTCCAATGCTGTGCAGAAAGCAGCTTTCTTTGCCTCTTCCCCTGAGGCTGGGCAGAAGGCCTCTTCACAGTATTCTCATATCTGGGAGTATAACTATATACAAGAAGCTCTAATATTCACAGCAGTGTTTGGCTGCCTTTCTGAATATGGCTGAGTAGGAAACCACATGATCTGAGACAGTCCCAGAGCCTTCTCTGCAGGACAACAGCTCTGAGGTTTGGGGCCTCATCACCACCACGCTTTGGAGAAGCTTGCACACACCTGTTGCTTACATGATGCCTGGGGATTAAAAAATGGGCACTCAGGTTACAAAGCTCAGACTGTGGCATGGGAGACCGGCTTCCATACCACCCAGACAACCTGGGCCCCTCTGAAGCAGCCGGGAAGTAGCAGGAAAACGCCACTTTTGAGAATTTCTAGGTAAATTCGTTGTATGCGGGAATTCTTTTGACAGCCGGCCTTCTTCAGCAAGGCTTCACTTGAATGGCTAAACACGCGAGGGCGTGCCGCCGCTCAGCAAAAGAGAGTACTACACAGGATAAATCGCCCAGTCGCTCAGAGTGCAGCCACCCAAGACAGACACTGAAATCACACTGCAAGAAGAATTGGTTGTACGCGGTAATTTTTCTTACAGAAAGTCTTCCACAGCAAGGCCGCATGCGATTGGCCCCACAAGCGAAGCATCTGCTGTTCAGCTGAAGACAGCTCCACACAGCAGACTTCACTCAGGTGCTTAGAGTGCAGGCACACAGGACAGACACGGAAAACACATTGAAAGCTGTTTCAGCATCTAGTGCAACGATGTCAATGATTCCTTGAATGGAGCATTCTGCGCTGCTTCCTTTCACCCACATAAGCTGAATCCAAAGCTGACTTGCCTCCACTACGTTTATTTCAGAGCATCTACTCTAATTTCCCTTGTGGCTAGTGGGAATGCCTATTCCAGGCCCACTTATGTCTTTGAGATAGAGGACGTATAGAGAATACAGCCTTTCACTACAACGTTTACTGGTTTCCATACCACATAGGAGCAAATTGCATGCAAGGCGAAAGCAACCTTGTGTTCTCTCAGGGAGGGTCTCCTCAGTGCACGGTGGAATGTTTCCTATTTCAAAGTCTGGCATAAGGCTCTCCTGCAGCGGTTTCGGTCACTTTACAGCTAAGGCGTCATCATGGCATTGCTAGCAAAGGGATGACGTGGCCTTTTGCATCCTCTTCTAGCACCTACAGGAAACCAGGACCTCCCGCACGATTCCAAGTCTTTGGACGAAAGATCCAAGCATGAAAGGCCTTCTTCAGTGTGCTTGAATGCAGAGGTCTTAGGGCTGCCCTTAAGCATTTAGCTTTAGAAACACAGCAAAGGATGGTTTCTCCACGTAGATCATGAGAGTGGTGTGATGCACGTGGTCAGTTCAGGCTGATAGAGTTGTGGCCCAGAGAAACGCTTTGTTCTGATGAAAGGATGACCAGATGAAGGACTCCAACAGCCTCTTCCCTAAACGTTGTTGCAAGTCCTACTCTCAGCACACGTATGTTTCAGACTTAAGCTGCATTCCGAGAGGACACCATGCAAACATACGTTTGGGCATTCCACGGTGTATGAATTTGGAGAAAGCAACAGAAAGTGTTAGTGAAGATTGAGCTCAGTGACCCCAGAAAAATTTCCATTGCACGGTTGAATTAAGCTGCCCTAGCCATCGGAGGAGCTTACTCGCCTGAGGCTCCTGGTCCTCCCTGCTTTTCACCTGTTGAACAGAACGCCCACCCGTCGTGCTTCCAATGCTGTGCAGAAAGCAGCTTTCTTTGCCTCTTCCCCTGAGGCTGGGCAGAAGGCCTCTTCACAGTATTCTCATATCTGGGAGTATACGTATATACAAGAAGCTCTAATTTTCACAGCAGTGTTTGGCTGCCTTTCTGAATATGGCTGAGTAGGAAACCACATGATCTGAGACAGTCCCAGAGCCTTCTCTGCAGGACAACAGCTCTGAGGTTTGGGGCCTCATCACCACCGCGCTTTGGAGAAGCTTGCACACACCTGTTGCTTACATGGTGCCTGGGGATTAAAAAATGGGCACTCAGGTTACAAAGCTCAGACTGTGGCATGGGAGACCGGCTTCCATACCACCCAGACAACCTGGGCCCCTCTGAAGCAGCCGGGAAGTAGCAGGAAAACGCCACTTTTGAGAATTTCTAGGTAAATTCGTTGTATGCGGGAATTCTTCTGACAGCCGGCCTTCTTCAGCAAGGCTTCACTTGAATGGCAAAACAAGCGAGGGCGTGCCGCCGCTCAGCAAAAGAGAGTACTACACAGGATAAATCGCCCAGTCGCTCAGAGTGCAGCCACCCAAGACAGACACTGAAATCACACTGCAAGAAGAATTGGTTGTACGCGGGAATTTTTCTTACAGAAAGTCTTCCACAGCAAGGCCGCATGCGATTGGCCGCACAAGCGAAGCATCTGCTGCTCAGCTGAAGACAGCTCCACACAGCAGACTTCACTCAGGTGCTTAGAGTGCAGGCACACAGGACAGACACGGAAAACACATTGGGTGCTGTTTCAGCATCCAGTGCAACGATGTCAATGATTCCTTGAATGGAGCGTTCTGCGCTGCTTCCTTTCACCCACATAAGCTGAATCCAAAGCTGACTTGCCTCCACTACGTTTATTTCAGAGCATCTACTCTAACTTCCCGTGTGGCTAGTGGGAATGCCTGTTCCAGGCCCACTTATGTCTTTGAGATAGAGGACGTATAGAGAATACAGCCTTTCACTACAACGTTTACTGGTTTCCATACCACATAGGAGCAAATTGCATGCAAGGCGAAAGCAACCTTGTGTTCTCTCAGGGAGGGTCTCCTCAGTGCACGGTGGAATGTTTCCTATTTCAAAGTCTGGCATAAGGCTCTCCTGCAGCGGTTTCGGACACTTTACAGCTAAGGCGTCATCATGGCATTGCTAGCAAAGGGATGACGTGGCCTTTTGCATCCTCTTCTTGCACCTACAGGAAACCAGGGCCTCCCGCACGATTCCAAGTCTTTGGACGAAAGATCCAAGCATGAAAGGCCTTCTTCAGTGTGCTTGAATGCAGAGGTCTTAGGGCTGCCCTTAAGCATTTAGCTTTAGAAACACAGCAAAGGATGGTTTCTCCATGTAGATCATGAGAGTGGTGTGATGCACGTGGTCAGTTCAGGCTGATAGAGTTGTGGCCCAGAGAAACGCTTTGTTCTGATGAAAGGATGATCAGATGAAGGACTCCAACAGCCTCTTCCCTAAAAGTTGTTGCAAGTCCTACTCTCAGCACACGTATGTTTCAGACTTAAGCTGGATTCCGAGAGGACACCATGCAAACATACGTTTGGGCATTCCACGGTGTATGAATTTGGAGAAAGCAACTGAAAGTGTTAGATAGTGAAGATTGATCTCAGTGACCCCAGAAAAATTTCCATTGCAGACGTTTGAATTAAGCTGCCCTAGCCATAGGAGGAGCTTACTCGCCTGAGGCTCCTGGTCCTCCCTGCTTTTCACCTGTTGAACAGAACGCCCACCCGTCGTGCTTCCAATGCTGTGCAGAAAGCAGCTTTCTTTGCCTCTTCCCCTGAGGCTGGGCAGAAGGCCTCTTCACAGTATTCTCATATCTGGGAGTATACGTATATACAAGAAGCTCTAATTTTCACAGCAGTGTTTGGCTGCCTTTCTGAATATGGCTGAGTAGGAAACCACATGATCTGAGACAGTCCCAGAGCCTTCTCTGCAGGACAACAGCTCTGAGGTTTGGGGCCTCATCACCACCGCGCTTTGGAGAAGCTTGCACACACCTGTTGCTTACATGGTGCCTGGGGATTAAAAAATGGGCACTCAGGTTACAAAGCTCAGACTGTGGCATGGGAGACCGGCTTCCATACCACCCAGACAACCTGGGCCCCTCTGAAGCAGCCGGGAAGTAGCAGGAAAACGCCACTTTTGAGAATTTCTAGGTAAATTCGTTGTATGCGGGAATTCTTCTGACAGCCGGCCTTCTTCAGCAAGGCTTCACTTGAATGGCAAAACAAGCGAGGGCGTGCCGCCGCTCAGCAAAAGAGAGTACTACACAGGATAAATCGCCCAGTCGCTCAGAGTGCAGCCACCCAAGACAGACACTGAAATCACACTGCAAGAAGAATTGGTTGTACGCGGGAATTTTTCTTACAGAAAGTCTTCCACAGCAAGGCCGCATGCGATTGGCCGCACAAGCGAAGCATCTGCTGCTCAGCTGAAGACAGCTCCACACAGCAGACTTCACTCAGGTGCTTAGAGTGCAGGCACACAGGACAGACACGGAAAACACATTGGGTGCTGTTTCAGCATCCAGTGCAACGATGTCAATGATTCCTTGAATGGAGCGTTCTGCGCTGCTTCCTTTCACCCACATAAGCTGAATCCAAAGCTGACTTGCCTCCACTACGTTTATTTCAGAGCATCTACTCTAACTTCCCGTGTGGCTAGTGGGAATGCCTGTTCCAGGCCCACTTATGTCTTTGAGATAGAGGACGTATAGAGAATACAGCCTTTCACTACAACGTTTACTGGTTTCCATACCACATAGGAGCAAATTGCATGCAAGGCGAAAGCAACCTTGTGTTCTCTCAGGGAGGGTCTCCTCAGTGCACGGTGGAATGTTTCCTATTTCAAAGTCTGGCATAAGGCTCTCCTGCAGCGGTTTCGGACACTTTACAGCTAAGGCGTCATCATGGCATTGCTAGCAAAGGGATGACGTGGCCTTTTGCATCCTCTTCTTGCACCTACAGGAAACCAGGGCCTCCCGCACGATTCCAAGTCTTTGGACGAAAGATCCAAGCATGAAAGGCCTTCTTCAGTGTGCTTGAATGCAGAGGTCTTAGGGCTGCCCTTAAGCATTTAGCTTTAGAAACACAGCAAAGGATGGTTTCTCCATGTAGATCATGAGAGTGGTGTGATGCACGTGGTCAGTTCAGGCTGATAGAGTTGTGGCCCAGAGAAACGCTTTGTTCTGATGAAAGGATGATCAGATGAAGGACTCCAACAGCCTCTTCCCTAAAAGTTGTTGCAAGTCCTACTCTCAGCACACGTATGTTTCAGACTTAAGCTGGATTCCGAGAGGACACCATGCAAACATACGTTTGGGCATTCCACGGTGTATGAATTTGGAGAAAGCAACTGAAAGTGTTAGATAGTGAAGATTGATCTCAGTGACCCCAGAAAAATTTCCATTGCAGACGTTTGAATTAAGCTGCCCTAGCCATAGGAGGAGCTTACTCGCCTGAGGCTCCTGGTCCTCCCTGCTTTTCACCTGTTGAACAGAACGCCCACCCGTCGTGCTTCCAATGCTGTGCAGAAAGCAGCTTTCTTTGCCTCTTCCCCTGAGGCTGGGCAGAAGGCCTCTTCACAGTATTCTCATATCTGGGAGTATACGTATATACAAGAAGCTCTAATTTTCACAGCAGTGTTTGGCTGCCTTTCTGAATATGGCTGAGTAGGAAACCACATGATCTGAGACAGTCCCAGAGCCTTCTCTGCAGGACAACAGCTCTGAGGTTTGGGGCCTCATCACCACCGCGCTTTGGAGAAGCTTGCACACACCTGTTGCTTACATGGTGCCTGGGGATTAAAAAATGGGCACTCAGGTTACAAAGCTCAGACTGTGGCATGGGAGACCGGCTTCCATACCACCCAGACAACCTGGGCCCCTCTGAAGCAGCCGGGAAGTAGCAGGAAAACGCCACTTTTGAGAATTTCTAGGTAAATTCGTTGTATGCGGGAATTCTTCTGACAGCCGGCCTTCTTCAGCAAGGCTTCACTTGAATGGCAAAACAAGCGAGGGCGTGCCGCCGCTCAGCAAAAGAGAGTACTACACAGGATAAATCGCCCAGTCGCTCAGAGTGCAGCCACCCAAGACAGACACTGAAATCACACTGCAAGAAGAATTGGTTGTACGCGGGAATTTTTCTTACAGAAAGTCTTCCACAGCAAGGCCGCATGCGATTGGCCGCACAAGCGAAGCATCTGCTGCTCAGCTGAAGACAGCTCCACACAGCAGACTTCACTCAGGTGCTTAGAGTGCAGGCACACAGGACAGACACGGAAAACACATTGGGTGCTGTTTCAGCATCCAGTGCAACGATGTCAATGATTCCTTGAATGGAGCGTTCTGCGCTGCATCCTTTCACCCACATAAGCTGAATCCAAAGCTGACTTGCCTCCACTACGTTTATTTCAGAGCATCTACTCTAACTTCCCGTGTGGCTAGTGGGAATGCCTGTTCCAGGCCCACTTATGTCTTTGAGATAGAGGACGTATAGAGAATACAGCCTTTCACTACAACGTTTACTGGTTTCCATACCACATAGGAGCAAATTGCATGCAAGGCGAAAGCAACCTTGTGTTCTCTCAGGGAGGGTCTCCTCAGCGCACGGTGGAATGTTTCCTATTTCAAAGTCTGGCATAAGGCTCTCCTGCAGCGGTTTCGGACACTTTACAGCTAAGGCGTCATCATGGCATTGCTAGCAAAGGGATGACGTGGCCTTTTGCATCCTCTTCTTGCACCTACAGGAAACCAGGGCCTCCCGCACGATTCCAAGTCTTTGGACGAAAGATCCAAGCATGAAAGGCCTTCTTCAGTGTGCTTGAATGCAGAGGTCTTAGGGCTGCCCTTAAGCATTTAGCTTTAGAAACACAGCAAAGGATGGTTTCTCCATGTAGATCATGAGAGTGGTGTGATGCACGTGGTCAGTTCAGGCTGATAGAGTTGTGGCCCAGAGAAACGCTTTGTTCTGATGAAAGGATGATCAGATGAAGGACTCCAACAGCCTCTTCCCTAAAAGTTGTTGCAAGTCCTACTCTCAGCACACGTATGTTTCAGACTTAAGCTGGATTCCGAGAGGACACCATGCAAACATACGTTTGGGCATTCCACGGTGTATGAATTTGGAGAAAGCAACTGAAAGTGTTAGATAGTGAAGATTGATCTCAGTGACCCCAGAAAAATTTCCATTGCAGACGTTTGAATTAAGCTGCCCTAGCCATAGGAGGAGCTTACTCGCCTGAGGCTCCTGGTCCTCCCTGCTTTTCACCTGTTGAACAGAACGCCCACCCGTCGTGCTTCCAATGCTGTGCAGAAAGCAGCTTTCTTTGCCTCTTCCCCTGAGGCTGGGCAGAAGGCCTCTTCACAGTATTCTCATATCTGGGAGTATACGTATATACAAGAAGCTCTAATTTTCACAGCAGTGTTTGGCTGCCTTTCTGAATATGGCTGAGTAGGAAACCACATGATCTGAGACAGTCCCAGAGCCTTCTCTGCAGGACAACAGCTCTGAGGTTTGGGGCCTCATCACCACCGCGCTTTGGAGAAGCTTGCACACACCTGTTGCTTACATGGTGCCTGGGGATTAAAAAATGGGCACTCAGGTTACAAAGCTCAGACTGTGGCATGGGAGACCGGCTTCCATACCACCCAGACAACCTGGGCCCCTCTGAAGCAGCCGGGAAGTAGCAGGAAAACGCCACTTTTGAGAATTTCTAGGTAAATTCGTTGTATGCGGGAATTCTTCTGACAGCCGGCCTTCTTCAGCAAGGCTTCACTTGAATGGCAAAACAAGCGAGGGCGTGCCGCCGCTCAGCAAAAGAGAGTACTACACAGGATAAATCGCCCAGTCGCTCAGAGTGCAGCCACCCAAGACAGACACTGAAATCACACTGCAAGAAGAATTGGTTGTACGCGGGAATTTTTCTTACAGAAAGTCTTCCACAGCAAGGCCGCATGCGATTGGCCGCACAAGCGAAGCATCTGCTGCTCAGCTGAAGACAGCTCCACACAGCAGACTTCACTCAGGTGCTTAGAGTGCAGGCACACAGGACAGACACGGAAAACACATTGGGTGCTGTTTCAGCATCCAGTGCAACGATGTCAATGATTCCTTGAATGGAGCGTTCTGCGCTGCTTCCTTTCACCCACATAAGCTGAATCCAAAGCTGACTTGCCTCCACTACGTTTATTTCAGAGCATCTACTCTAACTTCCCGTGTGGCTAGTGGGAATGCCTGTTCCAGGCCCACTTATGTCTTTGAGATAGAGGACGTATAGAGAATACAGCCTTTCACTACAACGTTTACTGGTTTCCATACCACATAGGAGCAAATTGCATGCAAGGCGAAAGCAACCTTGTGTTCTCTCAGGGAGGGTCTCCTCAGCGCACGGTGGAATGTTTCCTATTTCAAAGTCTGGCATAAGGCTCTCCTGCAGCGGTTTCGGACACTTTACAGCTAAGGCGTCATCATGGCATTGCTAGCAAAGGGATGACGTGGCCTTTTGCATCCTCTTCTTGCACCTACAGGAAACCAGGGCCTCCCGCACGATTCCAAGTCTTTGGACGAAAGATCCAAGCATGAAAGGCCTTCTTCAGTGTGCTTGAATGCAGAGGTCTTAGGGCTGCCCTTAAGCATTTAGCTTTAGAAACACAGCAAAGGATGGTTTCTCCATGTAGATCATGAGAGTGGTGTGATGCACGTGGTCAGTTCAGGCTGATAGAGTTGTGGCCCAGAGAAACGCTTTGTTCTGATGAAAGGATGATCAGATGAAGGACTCCAACAGCCTCTTCCCTAAACGTTGTTGCAAGTCCTACTCTCAGCACACGTATGTTTCAGACTTAAGCTGGATTCCGAGAGGACACCATGCAAACATACGTTTGGGCATTCCACGGTGTATGAATTTGGAGAAAGCAACTGAAAGTGTTAGATAGTGAAGATTGATCTCAGTGACCCCAGAAAAATTTCCATTGCAGACGTTTGAATTAAGCTGCCCTAGCCATAGGAGGAGCTTACTCGCCTGAGGCTCCTGGTCCTCCCTGCTTTTCACCTGTTGAACAGAACGCCCACCCGTCGTGCTTCCAATGCTGTGCAGAAAGCAGCTTTCTTTGCCTCTTCCCCTGAGGCTGGGCAGAAGGCCTCTTCACAGTATTCTCATATCTGGGAGTATACGTATATACAAGAAGCTCTAATTTTCACAGCAGTGTTTGGCTGCCTTTCTGAATATGGCTGAGTAGGAAACCACATGATCTGAGACAGTCCCAGAGCCTTCTCTGCAGGACAACAGCTCTGAGGTTTGGGGCCTCATCACCACCGCGCTTTGGAGAAGCTTGCACCCACCTGTTGCTTACATGGTGCCTGGGGATTAAAAAATGGGCACTCAGGTTACAAAGCTCAGACTGTGGCATGGGAGACCGGCTTCCATACCACCCAGACAACCTGGGCCCCTCTGAAGCAGCCGGGAAGTAGCAGGAAAACGCCACTTTTGAGAATTTCTAGGTAAATTCGTTGTATGCGGGAATTCTTCTGACAGCCGGCCTTCTTCAGCAAGGCTTCACTTGAATGGCAAAACAAGCGAGGGCGTGCCGCCGCTCAGCAAAAGAGAGTACTACACAGGATAAATCGCCCAGTCGCTCAGAGTGCAGCCACCCAAGACAGACACTGAAATCACACTGCAAGAAGAATTGGTTGTACGCGGGAATTTTTCTTACAGAAAGTCTTCCACAGCAAGGCCGCATGCGATTGGCCGCACAAGCGAAGCATCTGCTGCTCAGCTGAAGACAGCTCCACACAGCAGACTTCACTCAGGTGCTTAGAGTGCAGGCACACAGGACAGACACGGAAAACACATTGGGTGCTGTTTCAGCATCCAGTGCAACGATGTCAATGATTCCTTGAATGGAGCGTTCTGCGCTGCTTCCTTTCACCCACATAAGCTGAATCCAAAGCTGACTTGCCTCCACTACGTTTATTTCAGAGCATCTACTCTAACTTCCCGTGTGGCTAGTGGGAATGCCTGTTCCAGGCCCACTTATGTCTTTGAGATAGAGGACGTATAGAGAATACAGCCTTTCACTACAACGTTTACTGGTTTCCATACCACATAGGAGCAAATTGCATGCAAGGCGAAAGCAACCTTGTGTTCTCTCAGGGAGGGTCTCCTCAGCGCACGGTGGAATGTTTCCTATTTCAAAGTCTGGCATAAGGCTCTCCTGCAGCGGTTTCGGACACTTTACAGCTAAGGCGTCATCATGGCATTGCTAGCAAAGGGATGACGTGGCCTTTTGCATCCTCTTCTTGCACCTACAGGAAACCAGGGCCTCCCGCACGATTCCAAGTCTTTGGACGAAAGATCCAAGCATGAAAGGCCTTCTTCAGTGTGCTTGAATGCAGAGGTCTTAGGGCTGCCCTTAAGCATTTAGCTTTAGAAACACAGCAAAGGATGGTTTCTCCATGTAGATCATGAGAGTGGTGTGATGCACGTGGTCAGTTCAGGCTGATAGAGTTGTGGCCCAGAGAAACGCTTTGTTCTGATGAAAGGATGATCAGATGAAGGACTCCAACAGCCTCTTCCCTAAAAGTTGTTGCAAGTCCTACTCTCAGCACACGTATGTTTCAGACTTAAGCTGGATTCCGAGAGGACACCATGCAAACATACGTTTGGGCATTCCACGGTGTATGAATTTGGAGAAAGCAACTGAAAGTGTTAGATAGTGAAGATTGATCTCAGTGACCCCAGAAAAATTTCCATTGCAGACGTTTGAATTAAGCTGCCCTAGCCATAGGAGGAGCTTACTCGCCTGAGGCTCCTGGTCCTCCCTGCTTTTCACCTGTTGAACAGAACGCCCACCCGTCGTGCTTCCAATGCTGTGCAGAAAGCAGCTTTCTTTGCCTCTTCCCCTGAGGCTGGGCAGAAGGCCTCTTCACAGTATTCTCATATCTGGGAGTATACGTATATACAAGAAGCTCTAATTTTCACAGCAGTGTTTGGCTGCCTTTCTGAATATGGCTGAGTAGGAAACCACATGATCTGAGACAGTCCCAGAGCCTTCTCTGCAGGACAACAGCTCTGAGGTTTGGGGCCTCATCACCACCGCGCTTTGGAGAAGCTTGCACACACCTGTTGCTTACATGGTGCCTGGGGATTAAAAAATGGGCACTCAGGTTACAAAGCTCAGACTGTGGCATGGGAGACCGGCTTCCATACCACCCAGACAACCTGGGCCCCTCTGAAGCAGCCGGGAAGTAGCAGGAAAACGCCACTTTTGAGAATTTCTAGGTAAATTCGTTGTATGCGGGAATTCTTCTGACAGCCGGCCTTCTTCAGCAAGGCTTCACTTGAATGGCAAAACAAGCGAGGGCGTGCCGCCGCTCAGCAAAAGAGAGTACTACACAGGATAAATCGCCCAGTCGCTCAGAGTGCAGCCACCCAAGACAGACACTGAAATCACACTGCAAGAAGAATTGGTTGTACGCGGGAATTTTTCTTACAGAAAGTCTTCCACAGCAAGGCCGCATGCGATTGGCCGCACAAGCGAAGCATCTGCTGCTCAGCTGAAGACAGCTCCACACAGCAGACTTCACTCAGGTGCTTAGAGTGCAGGCACACAGGACAGACACGGAAAACACATTGGGTGCTGTTTCAGCATCCAGTGCAACGATGTCAATGATTCCTTGAATGGAGCGTTCTGCGCTGCTTCCTTTCACCCACATAAGCTGAATCCAAAGCTGACTTGCCTCCACTACGTTTATTTCAGAGCATCTACTCTAACTTCCCGTGTGGCTAGTGGGAATGCCTGTTCCAGGCCCACTTATGTCTTTGAGATAGAGGACGTATAGAGAATACAGCCTTTCACTACAACGTTTACTGGTTTCCATACCACATAGGAGCAAATTGCATGCAAGGCGAAAGCAACCTTGTGTTCTCTCAGGGAGGGTCTCCTCAGTGCACGGTGGAATGTTTCCTATTTCAAAGTCTGGCATAAGGCTCTCCTGCAGCGGTTTCGGACACTTTACAGCTAAGGCGTCATCATGGCATTGCTAGCAAAGGGATGACGTGGCCTTTTGCATCCTCTTCTTGCACCTACAGGAAACCAGGGCCTCCCGCACGATTCCAAGTCTTTGGACGAAAGATCCAAGCATGAAAGGCCTTCTTCAGTGTGCTTGAATGCAGAGGTCTTAGGGCTGCCCTTAAGCATTTAGCTTTAGAAACACAGCAAAGGATGGTTTCTCCATGTAGATCATGAGAGTGGTGTGATGCACGTGGTCAGTTCAGGCTGATAGAGTTGTGGCCCAGAGAAACGCTTTGTTCTGATGAAAGGATGATCAGATGAAGGACTCCAACAGCCTCTTCCCTAAAAGTTGTTGCAAGTCCTACTCTCAGCACACGTATGTTTCAGACTTAAGCTGGATTCCGAGAGGACACCATGCAAACATACGTTTGGGCATTCCACGGTGTATGAATTTGGAGAAAGCAACTGAAAGTGTTAGATAGTGAAGATTGATCTCAGTGACCCCAGAAAAATTTCCATTGCAGACGTTTGAATTAAGCTGCCCTAGCCATAGGAGGAGCTTACTCGCCTGAGGCTCCTGGTCCTCCCTGCTTTTCACCTGTTGAACAGAACGCCCACCCGTCGTGCTTCCAATGCTGTGCAGAAAGCAGCTTTCTTTGCCTCTTCCCCTGAGGCTGGGCAGAAGGCCTCTTCACAGTATTCTCATATCTGGGAGTATACGTATATACAAGAAGCTCTAATTTTCACAGCAGTGTTTGGCTGCCTTTCTGAATATGGCTGAGTAGGAAACCACATGATCTGAGACAGTCCCAGAGCCTTCTCTGCAGGACAACAGCTCTGAGGTTTGGGGCCTCATCACCACCGCGCTTTGGAGAAGCTTGCACCCACCTGTTGCTTACATGGTGCCTGGGGATTAAAAAATGGGCACTCAGGTTACAAAGCTCAGACTGTGGCATGGGAGACCGGCTTCCATACCACCCAGACAACCTGGGCCCCTCTGAAGCAGCCGGGAAGTAGCAGGAAAACGCCACTTTTGAGAATTTCTAGGTAAATTCGTTGTATGCGGGAATTCTTCTGACAGCCGGCCTTCTTCAGCAAGGCTTCACTTGAATGGCAAAACAAGCGAGGGCGTGCCGCCGCTCAGCAAAAGAGAGTACTACACAGGATAAATCGCCCAGTCGCTCAGAGTGCAGCCACCCAAGACAGACACTGAAATCACACTGCAAGAAGAATTGGTTGTACGCGGGAATTTTTCTTACAGAAAGTCTTCCACAGCAAGGCCGCATGCGATTGGCCGCACAAGCGAAGCATCTGCTGCTCAGCTGAAGACAGCTCCACACAGCAGACTTCACTCAGGTGCTTAGAGTGCAGGCACACAGGACAGACACGGAAAACACATTGGGTGCTGTTTCAGCATCCAGTGCAACGATGTCAATGATTCCTTGAATGGAGCGTTCTGCGCTGCTTCCTTTCACCCACATAAGCTGAATCCAAAGCTGACTTGCCTCCACTACGTTTATTTCAGAGCATCTACTCTAACTTCCCGTGTGGCTAGTGGGAATGCCTGTTCCAGGCCCACTTATGTCTTTGAGATAGAGGACGTATAGAGAATACAGCCTTTCACTACAACGTTTACTGGTTTCCATACCACATAGGAGCAAATTGCATGCAAGGCGAAAGCAACCTTGTGTTCTCTCAGGGAGGGTCTCCTCAGCGCACGGTGGAATGTTTCCTATTTCAAAGTCTGGCATAAGGCTCTCCTGCAGCGGTTTCGGACACTTTACAGCTAAGGCGTCATCATGGCATTGCTAGCAAAGGGATGACGTGGCCTTTTGCATCCTCTTCTTGCACCTACAGGAAACCAGGGCCTCCCGCACGATTCCAAGTCTTTGGACGAAAGATCCAAGCATGAAAGGCCTTCTTCAGTGTGCTTGAATGCAGAGGTCTTAGGGCTGCCCTTAAGCATTTAGCTTTAGAAACACAGCAAAGGATGGTTTCTCCATGTAGATCATGAGAGTGGTGTGATGCACGTGGTCAGTTCAGGCTGATAGAGTTGTGGCCCAGAGAAACGCTTTGTTCTGATGAAAGGATGATCAGATGAAGGACTCCAACAGCCTCTTCCCTAAAAGTTGTTGCAAGTCCTACTCTCAGCACACGTATGTTTCAGACTTAAGCTGGATTCCGAGAGGACACCATGCAAACATACGTTTGGGCATTCCACGGTGTATGAATTTGGAGAAAGCAACTGAAAGTGTTAGATAGTGAAGATTGATCTCAGTGACCCCAGAAAAATTTCCATTGCAGACGTTTGAATTAAGCTGCCCTAGCCATAGGAGGAGCTTACTCGCCTGAGGCTCCTGGTCCTCCCTGCTTTTCACCTGTTGAACAGAACGCCCACCCGTCGTGCTTCCAATGCTGTGCAGAAAGCAGCTTTCTTTGCCTCTTCCCCTGAGGCTGGGCAGAAGGCCTCTTCACAGTATTCTCATATCTGGGAGTATACGTATATACAAGAAGCTCTAATTTTCACAGCAGTGTTTGGCTGCCTTTCTGAATATGGCTGAGTAGGAAACCACATGATCTGAGACAGTCCCAGAGCCTTCTCTGCAGGACAACAGCTCTGAGGTTTGGGGCCTCATCACCACCGCGCTTTGGAGAAGCTTGCACACACCTGTTGCTTACATGGTGCCTGGGGATTAAAAAATGGGCACTCAGGTTACAAAGCTCAGACTGTGGCATGGGAGACCGGCTTCCATACCACCCAGACAACCTGGGCCCCTCTGAAGCAGCCGGGAAGTAGCAGGAAAACGCCACTTTTGAGAATTTCTAGGTAAATTCGTTGTATGCGGGAATTCTTCTGACAGCCGGCCTTCTTCAGCAAGGCTTCACTTGAATGGCAAAACAAGCGAGGGCGTGCCGCCGCTCAGCAAAAGAGAGTACTACACAGGATAAATCGCCCAGTCGCTCAGAGTGCAGCCACCCAAGACAGACACTGAAATCACACTGCAAGAAGAATTGGTTGTACGCGGGAATTTTTCTTACAGAAAGTCTTCCACAGCAAGGCCGCATGCGATTGGCCGCACAAGCGAAGCATCTGCTGCTCAGCTGAAGACAGCTCCACACAGCAGACTTCACTCAGGTGCTTAGAGTGCAGGCACACAGGACAGACACGGAAAACACATTGGGTGCTGTTTCAGCATCCAGTGCAACGATGTCAATGATTCCTTGAATGGAGCGTTCTGCGCTGCTTCCTTTCACCCACATAAGCTGAATCCAAAGCTGACTTGCCTCCACTACGTTTATTTCAGAGCATCTACTCTAACTTCCCGTGTGGCTAGTGGGAATGCCTGTTCCAGGCCCACTTATGTCTTTGAGATAGAGGACGTATAGAGAATACAGCCTTTCACTACAACGTTTACTGGTTTCCATACCACATAGGAGCAAATTGCATGCAAGGCGAAAGCAACCTTGTGTTCTCTCAGGGAGGGTCTCCTCAGTGCACGGTGGAATGTTTCCTATTTCAAAGTCTGGCATAAGGCTCTCCTGCAGCGGTTTCGGACACTTTACAGCTAAGGCGTCATCATGGCATTGCTAGCAAAGGGATGACGTGGCCTTTTGCATCCTCTTCTTGCACCTACAGGAAACCAGGGCCTCCCGCACGATTCCAAGTCTTTGGACGAAAGATCCAAGCATGAAAGGCCTTCTTCAGTGTGCTTGAATGCAGAGGTCTTAGGGCTGCCCTTAAGCATTTAGCTTTAGAAACACAGCAAAGGATGGTTTCTCCATGTAGATCATGAGAGTGGTGTGATGCACGTGGTCAGTTCAGGCTGATAGAGTTGTGGCCCAGAGAAACGCTTTGTTCTGATGAAAGGATGATCAGATGAAGGACTCCAACAGCCTCTTCCCTAAAAGTTGTTGCAAGTCCTACTCTCAGCACACGTATGTTTCAGACTTAAGCTGGATTCCGAGAGGACACCATGCAAACATACGTTTGGGCATTCCACGGTGTATGAATTTGGAGAAAGCAACTGAAAGTGTTAGATAGTGAAGATTGATCTCAGTGACCCCAGAAAAATTTCCATTGCAGACGTTTGAATTAAGCTGCCCTAGCCATAGGAGGAGCTTACTCGCCTGAGGCTCCTGGTCCTCCCTGCTTTTCACCTGTTGAACAGAACGCCCAACCGTCGTGCTTCCAATGCTGTGCAGAAAGCAGCTTTCTTTGCCTCTTCCCCTGAGGCTGGGCAGAAGGCCTCTTCACAGTATTCTCATATCTGGGAGTATACGTATATACAAGAAGCTCTAATTTTCACAGCAGTGTTTGGCTGCCTTTCTGAATATGGCTGAGTAGGAAACCACATGATCTGAGACAGTCCCAGAGCCTTCTCTGCAGGACAACAGCTCTGAGGTTTGGGGCCTCATCACCACCGCGCTTTGGAGAAGCTTGCACACACCTGTTGCTTACATGGTGCCTGGGGATTAAAAAATGGGCACTCAGGTTACAAAGCTCAGACTGTGGCATGGGAGACCGGCTTCCATACCACCCAGACAACCTGGGCCCCTCTGAAGCAGCCGGGAAGTAGCAGGAAAACGCCACTTTTGAGAATTTCTAGGTAAATTCGTTGTATGCGGGAATTCTTCTGACAGCCGGCCTTCTTCAGCAAGGCTTCACTTGAATGGCAAAACAAGCGAGGGCGTGCCGCCGCTCAGCAAAAGAGAGTACTACACAGGATAAATCGCCCAGTCGCTCAGAGTGCAGCCACCCAAGACAGACACTGAAATCACACTGCAAGAAGAATTGGTTGTACGCGGGAATTTTTCTTACAGAAAGTCTTCCACAGCAAGGCCGCATGCGATTGGCCGCACAAGCGAAGCATCTGCTGCTCAGCTGAAGACAGCTCCACACAGCAGACTTCACTCAGGTGCTTAGAGTGCAGGCACACAGGACAGACACGGAAAACACATTGGGTGCTGTTTCAGCATCCAGTGCAACGATGTCAATGATTCCTTGAATGGAGCGTTCTGCGCTGCTTCCTTTCACCCACATAAGCTGAATCCAAAGCTGACTTGCCTCCACTACGTTTATTTCAGAGCATCTACTCTAACTTCCCGTGTGGCTAGTGGGAATGCCTGTTCCAGGCCCACTTATGTCTTTGAGATAGAGGACGTATAGAGAATACAGCCTTTCACTACAACGTTTACTGGTTTCCATACCACATAGGAGCAAATTGCATGCAAGGCGAAAGCAACCTTGTGTTCTCTCAGGGAGGGTCTCCTCAGTGCACGGTGGAATGTTTCCTATTTCAAAGTCTGGCATAAGGCTCTCCTGCAGCGGTTTCGGACACTTTACAGCTAAGGCGTCATCATGGCATTGCTAGCAAAGGGATGACGTGGCCTTTTGCATCCTCTTCTTGCACCTACAGGAAACCAGGGCCTCCCGCACGATTCCAAGTCTTTGGACGAAAGATCCAAGCATGAAAGGCCTTCTTCAGTGTGCTTGAATGCAGAGGTCTTAGGGCTGCCCTTAAGCATTTAGCTTTAGAAACACAGCAAAGGATGGTTTCTCCATGTAGATCATGAGAGTGGTGTGATGCACGTGGTCAGTTCAGGCTGATAGAGTTGTGGCCCAGAGAAACGCTTTGTTCTGATGAAAGGATGATCAGATGAAGGACTCCAACAGCCTCTTCCCTAAAAGTTGTTGCAAGTCCTACTCTCAGCACACGTATGTTTCAGACTTAAGCTGGATTCCGAGAGGACACCATGCAAACATACGTTTGGGCATTCCACGGTGTATGAATTTGGAGAAAGCAACTGAAAGTGTTAGATAGTGAAGATTGATCTCAGTGACCCCAGAAAAATTTCCATTGCAGACGTTTGAATTAAGCTGCCCTAGCCATAGGAGGAGCTTACTCGCCTGAGGCTCCTGGTCCTCCCTGCTTTTCACCTGTTGAACAGAACGCCCACCCGTCGTGCTTCCAATGCTGTGCAGAAAGCAGCTTTCTTTGCCTCTTCCCCTGAGGCTGGGCAGAAGGCCTCTTCACAGTATTCTCATATCTGGGAGTATACGTATATACAAGAAGCTCTAATTTTCACAGCAGTGTTTGGCTGCCTTTCTGAATATGGCTGAGTAGGAAACCACATGATCTGAGACAGTCCCAGAGCCTTCTCTGCAGGACAACAGCTCTGAGGTTTGGGGCCTCATCACCACCGCGCTTTGGAGAAGCTTGCACACACCTGTTGCTTACATGGTGCCTGGGGATTAAAAAATGGGCACTCAGGTTACAAAGCTCAGACTGTGGCATGGGAGACCGGCTTCCATACCACCCAGACAACCTGGGCCCCTCTGAAGCAGCCGGGAAGTAGCAGGAAAACGCCACTTTTGAGAATTTCTAGGTAAATTCGTTGTATGCGGGAATTCTTCTGACAGCCGGCCTTCTTCAGCAAGGCTTCACTTGAATGGCAAAACAAGCGAGGGCGTGCCGCCGCTCAGCAAAAGAGAGTACTACACAGGATAAATCGCCCAGTCGCTCAGAGTGCAGCCACCCAAGACAGACACTGAAATCACACTGCAAGAAGAATTGGTTGTACGCGGGAATTTTTCTTACAGAAAGTCTTCCACAGCAAGGCCGCATGCGATTGGCCGCACAAGCGAAGCATCTGCTGCTCAGCTGAAGACAGCTCCACACAGCAGACTTCACTCAGGTGCTTAGAGTGCAGGCACACAGGACAGACACGGAAAACACATTGGGTGCTGTTTCAGCATCCAGTGCAACGATGTCAATGATTCCTTGAATGGAGCGTTCTGCGCTGCTTCCTTTCACCCACATAAGCTGAATCCAAAGCTGACTTGCCTCCACTACGTTTATTTCAGAGCATCTACTCTAACTTCCCGTGTGGCTAGTGGGAATGCCTGTTCCAGGCCCACTTATGTCTTTGAGATAGAGGACGTATAGAGAATACAGCCTTTCACTACAACGTTTACTGGTTTCCATACCACATAGGAGCAAATTGCATGCAAGGCGAAAGCAACCTTGTGTTCTCTCAGGGAGGGTCTCCTCAGTGCACGGTGGAATGTTTCCTATTTCAAAGTCTGGCATAAGGCTCTCCTGCAGCGGTTTCGGACACTTTACAGCTAAGGCGTCATCATGGCATTGCTAGCAAAGGGATGACGTGGCCTTTTGCATCCTCTTCTTGCACCTACAGGAAACCAGGGCCTCCCGCACGATTCCAAGTCTTTGGACGAAAGATCCAAGCATGAAAGGCCTTCTTCAGTGTGCTTGAATGCAGAGGTCTTAGGGCTGCCCTTAAGCATTTAGCTTTAGAAACACAGCAAAGGATGGTTTCTCCATGTAGATCATGAGAGTGGTGTGATGCACGTGGTCAGTTCAGGCTGATAGAGTTGTGGCCCAGAGAAACGCTTTGTTCTGATGAAAGGATGATCAGATGAAGGACTCCAACAGCCTCTTCCCTAAAAGTTGTTGCAAGTCCTACTCTCAGCACACGTATGTTTCAGACTTAAGCTGGATTCCGAGAGGACACCATGCAAACATACGTTTGGGCATTCCACGGTGTATGAATTTGGAGAAAGCAACTGAAAGTGTTAGATAGTGAAGATTGATCTCAGTGACCCCAGAAAAATTTCCATTGCAGACGTTTGAATTAAGCTGCCCTAGCCATAGGAGGAGCTTACTCGCCTGAGGCTCCTGGTCCTCCCTGCTTTTCACCTGTTGAACAGAACGCCCACCCGTCGTGCTTCCAATGCTGTGCAGAAAGCAGCTTTCTTTGCCTCTTCCCCTGAGGCTGGGCAGAAGGCCTCTTCACAGTATTCTCATATCTGGGAGTATACGTATATACAAGAAGCTCTAATTTTCACAGCAGTGTTTGGCTGCCTTTCTGAATATGGCTGAGTAGGAAACCACATGATCTGAGACAGTCCCAGAGCCTTCTCTGCAGGACAACAGCTCTGAGGTTTGGGGCCTCATCACCACCGCGCTTTGGAGAAGCTTGCACACACCTGTTGCTTACATGATGCCTGGGGATTAAAAAATGGGCACTCAGGTTACAAAGCTCAGACTGTGGCATGGGAGACCGGCTTCCATACCACCCAGACAACCTGGGCCCCTCTGAAGCAGCCGGGAAGTAGCAGGAAAACGCCACTTTTGAGAATTTCTAGGTAAATTCGTTGTATGCGGGAATTCTTCTGACAGCCGGCCTTCTTCAGCAAGGCTTCACTTGAATGGCAAAACAAGCGAGGGCGTGCCGCCGCTCAGCAAAAGAGAGTACTACACAGGATAAATCGCCCAGTCGCTCAGAGTGCAGCCACCCAAGACAGACACTGAAATCACACTGCAAGAAGAATTGGTTGTACGCGGGAATTTTTCTTACAGAAAGTCTTCCACAGCAAGGCCGCATGCGATTGGCCGCACAAGCGAAGCATCTGCTGCTCAGCTGAAGACAGCTCCACACAGCAGACTTCACTCAGGTGCTTAGAGTGCAGGCACACAGGACAGACACGGAAAACACATTGGGTGCTGTTTCAGCATCCAGTGCAACGATGTCAATGATTCCTTGAATGGAGCGTTCTGCGCTGCTTCCTTTCACCCACATAAGCTGAATCCAAAGCTGACTTGCCTCCACTACGTTTATTTCAGAGCATCTACTCTAACTTCCCGTGTGGCTAGTGGGAATGCCTGTTCCAGGCCCACTTATGTCTTTGAGATAGAGGACGTATAGAGAATACAGCCTTTCACTACAACGTTTACTGGTTTCCATACCACATAGGAGCAAATTGCATGCAAGGCGAAAGCAACCTTGTGTTCTCTCAGGGAGGGTCTCCTCAGTGCACGGTGGAATGTTTCCTATTTCAAAGTCTGGCATAAGGCTCTCCTGCAGCGGTTTCGGACACTTTACAGCTAAGGCGTCATCATGGCATTGCTAGCAAAGGGATGACGTGGCCTTTTGCATCCTCTTCTTGCACCTACAGGAAACCAGGGCCTCCCGCACGATTCCAAGTCTTTGGACGAAAGATCCAAGCATGAAAGGCCTTCTTCAGTGTGCTTGAATGCAGAGGTCTTAGGGCTGCCCTTAAGCATTTAGCTTTAGAAACACAGCAAAGGATGGTTTCTCCATGTAGATCATGAGAGTGGTGTGATGCACGTGGTCAGTTCAGGCTGATAGAGTTGTGGCCCAGAGAAACGCTTTGTTCTGATGAAAGGATGATCAGATGAAGGACTCCAACAGCCTCTTCCCTAAAAGTTGTTGCAAGTCCTACTCTCAGCACACGTATGTTTCAGACTTAAGCTGGATTCCGAGAGGACACCATGCAAACATACGTTTGGGCATTCCACGGTGTATGAATTTGGAGAAAGCAACTGAAAGTGTTAGATAGTGAAGATTGATCTCAGTGACCCCAGAAAAATTTCCATTGCAGACGTTTGAATTAAGCTGCCCTAGCCATAGGAGGAGCTTACTCGCCTGAGGCTCCTGGTCCTCCCTGCTTTTCACCTGTTGAACAGAACGCCCACCCGTCGTGCTTCCAATGCTGTGCAGAAAGCAGCTTTCTTTGCCTCTTCCCCTGAGGCTGGGCAGAAGGCCTCTTCACAGTATTCTCATATCTGGGAGTATACGTATATACAAGAAGCTCTAATTTTCACAGCAGTGTTTGGCTGCCTTTCTGAATATGGCTGAGTAGGAAACCACATGATCTGAGACAGTCCCAGAGCCTTCTCTGCAGGACAACAGCTCTGAGGTTTGGGGCCTCATCACCACCGCGCTTTGGAGAAGCTTGCACACACCTGTTGCTTACATGGTGCCTGGGGATTAAAAAATGGGCACTCAGGTTACAAAGCTCAGACTGTGGCATGGGAGACCGGCTTCCATACCACCCAGACAACCTGGGCCCCTCTGAAGCAGCCGGGAAGTAGCAGGAAAACGCCACTTTTGAGAATTTCTAGGTAAATTCGTTGTATGCGGGAATTCTTCTGACAGCCGGCCTTCTTCAGCAAGGCTTCACTTGAATGGCAAAACAAGCGAGGGCGTGCCGCCGCTCAGCAAAAGAGAGTACTACACAGGATAAATCGCCCAGTCGCTCAGAGTGCAGCCACCCAAGACAGACACTGAAATCACACTGCAAGAAGAATTGGTTGTACGCGGGAATTTTTCTTACAGAAAGTCTTCCACAGCAAGGCCGCATGCGATTGGCCGCACAAGCGAAGCATCTGCTGCTCAGCTGAAGACAGCTCCACACAGCAGACTTCACTCAGGTGCTTAGAGTGCAGGCACACAGGACAGACACGGAAAACACATTGGGTGCTGTTTCAGCATCCAGTGCAACGATGTCAATGATTCCTTGAATGGAGCGTTCTGCGCTGCTTCCTTTCACCCACATAAGCTGAATCCAAAGCTGACTTGCCTCCACTACGTTTATTTCAGAGCATCTACTCTAACTTCCCGTGTGGCTAGTGGGAATGCCTGTTCCAGGCCCACTTATGTCTTTGAGATAGAGGACGTATAGAGAATACAGCCTTTCACTACAACGTTTACTGGTTTCCATACCACATAGGAGCAAATTGCATGCAAGGCGAAAGCAACCTTGTGTTCTCTCAGGGAGGGTCTCCTCAGTGCACGGTGGAATGTTTCCTATTTCAAAGTCTGGCATAAGGCTCTCCTGCAGCGGTTTCGGACACTTTACAGCTAAGGCGTCATCATGGCATTGCTAGCAAAGGGATGACGTGGCCTTTTGCATCCTCTTCTTGCACCTACAGGAAACCAGGGCCTCCCGCACGATTCCAAGTCTTTGGACGAAAGATCCAAGCATGAAAGGCCTTCTTCAGTGTGCTTGAATGCAGAGGTCTTAGGGCTGCCCTTAAGCATTTAGCTTTAGAAACACAGCAAAGGATGGTTTCTCCATGTAGATCATGAGAGTGGTGTGATGCACGTGGTCAGTTCAGGCTGATAGAGTTGTGGCCCAGAGAAACGCTTTGTTCTGATGAAAGGATGATCAGATGAAGGACTCCAACAGCCTCTTCCCTAAAAGTTGTTGCAAGTCCTACTCTCAGCACACGTATGTTTCAGACTTAAGCTGGATTCCGAGAGGACACCATGCAAACATACGTTTGGGCATTCCACGGTGTATGAATTTGGAGAAAGCAACTGAAAGTGTTAGATAGTGAAGATTGATCTCAGTGACCCCAGAA
This sequence comes from Manis pentadactyla, assembly GCF_030020395.1. NCBI lineage: Eukaryota > Metazoa > Chordata > Mammalia > Pholidota > Manidae > Manis > Manis pentadactyla. The sequence goes on from NC_080035.1 coordinate 2,806,820, forward strand.
AAATTTCCATTGCAGACGTTTGAATTAAGCTGCCCTAGCCATAGGAGGAGCTTACTCGCCTGAGGCTCCTGGTCCTCCCTGCTTTTCACCTGTTGAACAGAACGCCCACCCGTCGTGCTTCCAATGCTGTGCAGAAAGCAGCTTTCTTTGCCTCTTCCCCTGAGGCTGGGCAGAAGGCCTCTTCACAGTATTCTCATATCTGGGAGTATACGTATATACAAGAAGCTCTAATTTTCACAGCAGTGTTTGGCTGCCTTTCTGAATATGGCTGAGTAGGAAACCACATGATCTGAGACAGTCCCAGAGCCTTCTCTGCAGGACAACAGCTCTGAGGTTTGGGGCCTCATCACCACCGCGCTTTGGAGAAGCTTGCACACACCTGTTGCTTACATGATGCCTGGGGATTAAAAAATGGGCACTCAGGTTACAAAGCTCAGACTGTGGCATGGGAGACCGGCTTCCATACCACCCAGACAACCTGGGCCCCTCTGAAGCAGCCGGGAAGTAGCAGGAAAACGCCACTTTTGAGAATTTCTAGGTAAATTCGTTGTATGCGGGAATTCTTCTGACAGCCGGCCTTCTTCAGCAAGGCTTCACTTGAATGGCAAAACAAGCGAGGGCGTGCCGCCGCTCAGCAAAAGAGAGTACTACACAGGATAAATCGCCCAGTCGCTCAGAGTGCAGCCACCCAAGACAGACACTGAAATCACACTGCAAGAAGAATTGGTTGTACGCGGGAATTTTTCTTACAGAAAGTCTTCCACAGCAAGGCCGCATGCGATTGGCCGCACAAGCGAAGCATCTGCTGCTCAGCTGAAGACAGCTCCACACAGCAGACTTCACTCAGGTGCTTAGAGTGCAGGCACACAGGACAGACACGGAAAACACATTGGGTGCTGTTTCAGCATCCAGTGCAACGATGTCAATGATTCCTTGAATGGAGCGTTCTGCGCTGCTTCCTTTCACCCACATAAGCTGAATCCAAAGCTGACTTGCCTCCACTACGTTTATTTCAGAGCATCTACTCTAACTTCCCGTGTGGCTAGTGGGAATGCCTGTTCCAGGCCCACTTATGTCTTTGAGATAGAGGACGTATAGAGAATACAGCCTTTCACTACAACGTTTACTGGTTTCCATACCACATAGGAGCAAATTGCATGCAAGGCGAAAGCAACCTTGTGTTCTCTCAGGGAGGGTCTCCTCAGTGCACGGTGGAATGTTTCCTATTTCAAAGTCTGGCATAAGGCTCTCCTGCAGCGGTTTCGGACACTTTACAGCTAAGGCGTCATCATGGCATTGCTAGCAAAGGGATGACGTGGCCTTTTGCATCCTCTTCTTGCACCTACAGGAAACCAGGGCCTCCCGCACGATTCCAAGTCTTTGGACGAAAGATCCAAGCATGAAAGGCCTTCTTCAGTGTGCTTGAATGCAGAGGTCTTAGGGCTGCCCTTAAGCATTTAGCTTTAGAAACACAGCAAAGGATGGTTTCTCCATGTAGATCATGAGAGTGGTGTGATGCACGTGGTCAGTTCAGGCTGATAGAGTTGTGGCCCAGAGAAACGCTTTGTTCTGATGAAAGGATGATCAGATGAAGGACTCCAACAGCCTCTTCCCTAAAAGTTGTTGCAAGTCCTACTCTCAGCACACGTATGTTTCAGACTTAAGCTGGATTCCGAGAGGACACCATGCAAACATACGTTTGGGCATTCCACGGTGTATGAATTTGGAGAAAGCAACTGAAAGTGTTAGATAGTGAAGATTGATCTCAGTGACCCCAGAAAAATTTCCATTGCAGACGTTTGAATTAAGCTGCCCTAGCCATAGGAGGAGCTTACTCGCCTGAGGCTCCTGGTCCTCCCTGCTTTTCACCTGTTGAACAGAACGCCCACCCGTCGTGCTTCCAATGCTGTGCAGAAAGCAGCTTTCTTTGCCTCTTCCCCTGAGGCTGGGCAGAAGGCCTCTTCACAGTATTCTCATATCTGGGAGTATACGTATATACAAGAAGCTCTAATTTTCACAGCAGTGTTTGGCTGCCTTTCTGAATATGGCTGAGTAGGAAACCACATGATCTGAGACAGTCCCAGAGCCTTCTCTGCAGGACAACAGCTCTGAGGTTTGGGGCCTCATCACCACCGCGCTTTGGAGAAGCTTGCACACACCTGTTGCTTACATGGTGCCTGGGGATTAAAAAATGGGCACTCAGGTTACAAAGCTCAGACTGTGGCATGGGAGACCGGCTTCCATACCACCCAGACAACCTGGGCCCCTCTGAAGCAGCCGGGAAGTAGCAGGAAAACGCCACTTTTGAGAATTTCTAGGTAAATTCGTTGTATGCGGGAATTCTTCTGACAGCCGGCCTTCTTCAGCAAGGCTTCACTTGAATGGCAAAACAAGCGAGGGCGTGCCGCCGCTCAGCAAAAGAGAGTACTACACAGGATAAATCGCCCAGTCGCTCAGAGTGCAGCCACCCAAGACAGACACTGAAATCACACTGCAAGAAGAATTGGTTGTACGCGGGAATTTTTCTTACAGAAAGTCTTCCACAGCAAGGCCGCATGCGATTGGCCGCACAAGCGAAGCATCTGCTGCTCAGCTGAAGACAGCTCCACACAGCAGACTTCACTCAGGTGCTTAGAGTGCAGGCACACAGGACAGACACGGAAAACACATTGGGTGCTGTTTCAGCATCCAGTGCAACGATGTCAATGATTCCTTGAATGGAGCATTCTGCGCTGCTTCCTTTCACCCACATAAGCTGAATCCAAAGCTGACTTGCCTCCACTACGTTTATTTCAGAGCATCTACTCTAACTTCCCGTGTGGCTAGTGGGAATGCCTGTTCCAGGCCCACTTATGTCTTTGAGATAGAGGACGTATAGAGAATACAGCCTTTCACTACAACGTTTACTGGTTTCCATACCACATAGGAGCAAATTGCATGCAAGGCGAAAGCAACCTTGTGTTCTCTCACGGAGGGTCTCCTCAGCGCACGGTGGAATGTTTCCTATTTCAAAGTCTGGCATAAGGCTCTCCTGCAGCGGTTTCGGACACTTTACAGCTAAGGCGTCATCATGGCATTGCTAGCAAAGGGATGACGTGGCCTTTTGCATCCTCTTCTTGCACCTACAGGAAACCAGGGCCTCCCGCACGATTCCAAGTCTTTGGACGAAAGATCCAAGCATGAAAGGCCTTCTTCAGTGTGCTTGAATGCAGAGGTCTTAGGGCTGCCCTTAAGCATTTAGCTTTAGAAACACAGCAAAGGATGGTTTCTCCATGTAGATCATGAGAGTGGTGTGATGCACGTGGTCAGTTCAGGCTGATAGAGTTGTGGCCCAGAGAAACGCTTTGTTCTGATGAAAGGATGATCAGATGAAGGACTCCAACAGCCTCTTCCCTAAAAGTTGTTGCAAGTCCTACTCTCAGCACACGTATGTTTCAGACTTAAGCTGGATTCCGAGAGGACACCATGCAAACATACGTTTGGGCATTCCACGGTGTATGAATTTGGAGAAAGCAACTGAAAGTGTTAGATAGTGAAGATTGATCTCAGTGACCCCAGAAAAATTTCCATTGCAGACGTTTGAATTAAGCTGCCCTAGCCATAGGAGGAGCTTACTCGCCTGAGGCTCCTGGTCCTCCCTGCTTTTCACCTGTTGAACAGAACGCCCACCCGTCGTGCTTCCAATGCTGTGCAGAAAGCAGCTTTCTTTGCCTCTTCCCCTGAGGCTGGGCAGAAGGCCTCTTCACAGTATTCTCATATCTGGGAGTATACGTATATACAAGAAGCTCTAATTTTCACAGCAGTGTTTGGCTGCCTTTCTGAATATGGCTGAGTAGGAAACCACATGATCTGAGACAGTCCCAGAGCCTTCTCTGCAGGACAACAGCTCTGAGGTTTGGGGCCTCATCACCACCGCGCTTTGGAGAAGCTTGCACACACCTGTTGCTTACATGATGCCTGGGGATTAAAAAATGGGCACTCAGGTTACAAAGCTCAGACTGTGGCATGGGAGACCGGCTTCCATACCACCCAGACAACCTGGGCCCCTCTGAAGCAGCCGGGAAGTAGCAGGAAAACGCCACTTTTGAGAATTTCTAGGTAAATTCGTTGTATGCGGGAATTCTTCTGACAGCCGGCCTTCTTCAGCAAGGCTTCACTTGAATGGCAAAACAAGCGAGGGCGTGCCGCCGCTCAGCAAAAGAGAGTACTACACAGGATAAATCGCCCAGTCGCTCAGAGTGCAGCCACCCAAGACAGACACTGAAATCACACTGCAAGAAGAATTGGTTGTACGCGGGAATTTTTCTTACAGAAAGTCTTCCACAGCAAGGCCGCATGCGATTGGCCGCACAAGCGAAGCATCTGCTGCTCAGCTGAAGACAGCTCCACACAGCAGACTTCACTCAGGTGCTTAGAGTGCAGGCACACAGGACAGACACGGAAAACACATTGGGTGCTGTTTCAGCATCCAGTGCAACGATGTCAATGATTCCTTGAATGGAGCGTTCTGCGCTGCTTCCTTTCACCCACATAAGCTGAATCCAAAGCTGACTTGCCTCCACTACGTTTATTTCAGAGCATCTACTCTAACTTCCCGTGTGGCTAGTGGGAATGCCTGTTCCAGGCCCACTTATGTCTTTGAGATAGAGGACGTATAGAGAATACAGCCTTTCACTACAACGTTTACTGGTTTCCATACCACATAGGAGCAAATTGCATGCAAGGCGAAAGCAACCTTGTGTTCTCTCAGGGAGGGTCTCCTCAGTGCACGGTGGAATGTTTCCTATTTCAAAGTCTGGCATAAGGCTCTCCTGCAGCGGTTTCGGACACTTTACAGCTAAGGCGTCATCATGGCATTGCTAGCAAAGGGATGACGTGGCCTTTTGCATCCTCTTCTTGCACCTACAGGAAACCAGGGCCTCCCGCACGATTCCAAGTCTTTGGACGAAAGATCCAAGCATGAAAGGCCTTCTTCAGTGTGCTTGAATGCAGAGGTCTTAGGGCTGCCCTTAAGCATTTAGCTTTAGAAACACAGCAAAGGATGGTTTCTCCATGTAGATCATGAGAGTGGTGTGATGCACGTGGTCAGTTCAGGCTGATAGAGTTGTGGCCCAGAGAAACGCTTTGTTCTGATGAAAGGATGATCAGATGAAGGACTCCAACAGCCTCTTCCCTAAAAGTTGTTGCAAGTCCTACTCTCAGCACACGTATGTTTCAGACTTAAGCTGGATTCCGAGAGGACACCATGCAAACATACGTTTGGGCATTCCACGGTGTATGAATTTGGAGAAAGCAACTGAAAGTGTTAGATAGTGAAGATTGATCTCAGTGACCCCAGAAAAATTTCCATTGCAGACGTTTGAATTAAGCTGCCCTAGCCATAGGAGGAGCTTACTCGCCTGAGGCTCCTGGTCCTCCCTGCTTTTCACCTGTTGAACAGAACGCCCACCCGTCGTGCTTCCAATGCTGTGCAGAAAGCAGCTTTCTTTGCCTCTTCCCCTGAGGCTGGGCAGAAGGCCTCTTCACAGTATTCTCATATCTGGGAGTATACGTATATACAAGAAGCTCTAATTTTCACAGCAGTGTTTGGCTGCCTTTCTGAATATGGCTGAGTAGGAAACCACATGATCTGAGACAGTCCCAGAGCCTTCTCTGCAGGACAACAGCTCTGAGGTTTGGGGCCTCATCACCACCGCGCTTTGGAGAAGCTTGCACACACCTGTTGCTTACATGGTGCCTGGGGATTAAAAAATGGGCACTCAGGTTACAAAGCTCAGACTGTGGCATGGGAGACCGGCTTCCATACCACCCAGACAACCTGGGCCCCTCTGAAGCAGCCGGGAAGTAGCAGGAAAACGCCACTTTTGAGAATTTCTAGGTAAATTCGTTGTATGCGGGAATTCTTCTGACAGCCGGCCTTCTTCAGCAAGGCTTCACTTGAATGGCAAAACAAGCGAGGGCGTGCCGCCGCTCAGCAAAAGAGAGTACTACACAGGATAAATCGCCCAGTCGCTCAGAGTGCAGCCACCCAAGACAGACACTGAAATCACACTGCAAGAAGAATTGGTTGTACGCGGGAATTTTTCTTACAGAAAGTCTTCCACAGCAAGGCCGCATGCGATTGGCCGCACAAGCGAAGCATCTGCTGCTCAGCTGAAGACAGCTCCACACAGCAGACTTCACTCAGGTGCTTAGAGTGCAGGCACACAGGACAGACACGGAAAACACATTGGGTGCTGTTTCAGCATCCAGTGCAACGATGTCAATGATTCCTTGAATGGAGCGTTCTGCGCTGCTTCCTTTCACCCACATAAGCTGAATCCAAAGCTGACTTGCCTCCACTACGTTTATTTCAGAGCATCTACTCTAACTTCCCGTGTGGCTAGTGGGAATGCCTGTTCCAGGCCCACTTATGTCTTTGAGATAGAGGACGTATAGAGAATACAGCCTTTCACTACAACGTTTACTGGTTTCCATACCACATAGGAGCAAATTGCATGCAAGGCGAAAGCAACCTTGTGTTCTCTCAGGGAGGGTCTCCTCAGTGCACGGTGGAATGTTTCCTATTTCAAAGTCTGGCATAAGGCTCTCCTGCAGCGGTTTCGGACACTTTACAGCTAAGGCGTCATCATGGCATTGCTAGCAAAGGGATGACGTGGCCTTTTGCATCCTCTTCTTGCACCTACAGGAAACCAGGGCCTCCCGCACGATTCCAAGTCTTTGGACGAAAGATCCAAGCATGAAAGGCCTTCTTCAGTGTGCTTGAATGCAGAGGTCTTAGGGCTGCCCTTAAGCATTTAGCTTTAGAAACACAGCAAAGGATGGTTTCTCCATGTAGATCATGAGAGTGGTGTGATGCACGTGGTCAGTTCAGGCTGATAGAGTTGTGGCCCAGAGAAACGCTTTGTTCTGATGAAAGGATGATCAGATGAAGGACTCCAACAGCCTCTTCCCTAAAAGTTGTTGCAAGTCCTACTCTCAGCACACGTATGTTTCAGACTTAAGCTGGATTCCGAGAGGACACCATGCAAACATACGTTTGGGCATTCCACGGTGTATGAATTTGGAGAAAGCAACTGAAAGTGTTAGATAGTGAAGATTGATCTCAGTGACCCCAGAAAAATTTCCATTGCAGACGTTTGAATTAAGCTGCCCTAGCCATAGGAGGAGCTTACTCGCCTGAGGCTCCTGGTCCTCCCTGCTTTTCACCTGTTGAACAGAACGCCCACCCGTCGTGCTTCCAATGCTGTGCAGAAAGCAGCTTTCTTTGCCTCTTCCCCTGAGGCTGGGCAGAAGGCCTCTTCACAGTATTCTCATATCTGGGAGTATACGTATATACAAGAAGCTCTAATTTTCACAGCAGTGTTTGGCTGCCTTTCTGAATATGGCTGAGTAGGAAACCACATGATCTGAGACAGTCCCAGAGCCTTCTCTGCAGGACAACAGCTCTGAGGTTTGGGGCCTCATCACCACCGCGCTTTGGAGAAGCTTGCACACACCTGTTGCTTACATGATGCCTGGGGATTAAAAAATGGGCACTCAGGTTACAAAGCTCAGACTGTGGCATGGGAGACCGGCTTCCATACCACCCAGACAACCTGGGCCCCTCTGAAGCAGCCGGGAAGTAGCAGGAAAACGCCACTTTTGAGAATTTCTAGGTAAATTCGTTGTATGCGGGAATTCTTCTGACAGCCGGCCTTCTTCAGCAAGGCTTCACTTGAATGGCAAAACAAGCGAGGGCGTGCCGCCGCTCAGCAAAAGAGAGTACTACACAGGATAAATCGCCCAGTCGCTCAGAGTGCAGCCACCCAAGACAGACACTGAAATCACACTGCAAGAAGAATTGGTTGTACGCGGGAATTTTTCTTACAGAAAGTCTTCCACAGCAAGGCCGCATGCGATTGGCCGCACAAGCGAAGCATCTGCTGCTCAGCTGAAGACAGCTCCACACAGCAGACTTCACTCAGGTGCTTAGAGTGCAGGCACACAGGACAGACACGGAAAACACATTGGGTGCTGTTTCAGCATCCAGTGCAACGATGTCAATGATTCCTTGAATGGAGCGTTCTGCGCTGCTTCCTTTCACCCACATAAGCTGAATCCAAAGCTGACTTGCCTCCACTACGTTTATTTCAGAGCATCTACTCTAACTTCCCGTGTGGCTAGTGGGAATGCCTGTTCCAGGCCCACTTATGTCTTTGAGATAGAGGACGTATAGAGAATACAGCCTTTCACTACAACGTTTACTGGTTTCCATACCACATAGGAGCAAATTGCATGCAAGGCGAAAGCAACCTTGTGTTCTCTCAGGGAGGGTCTCCTCAGTGCACGGTGGAATGTTTCCTATTTCAAAGTCTGGCATAAGGCTCTCCTGCAGCGGTTTCGGACACTTTACAGCTAAGGCGTCATCATGGCATTGCTAGCAAAGGGATGACGTGGCCTTTTGCATCCTCTTCTTGCACCTACAGGAAACCAGGGCCTCCCGCACGATTCCAAGTCTTTGGACGAAAGATCCAAGCATGAAAGGCCTTCTTCAGTGTGCTTGAATGCAGAGGTCTTAGGGCTGCCCTTAAGCATTTAGCTTTAGAAACACAGCAAAGGATGGTTTCTCCATGTAGATCATGAGAGTGGTGTGATGCACGTGGTCAGTTCAGGCTGATAGAGTTGTGGCCCAGAGAAACGCTTTGTTCTGATGAAAGGATGATCAGATGAAGGACTCCAACAGCCTCTTCCCTAAAAGTTGTTGCAAGTCCTACTCTCAGCACACGTATGTTTCAGACTTAAGCTGGATTCCGAGAGGACACCATGCAAACATACGTTTGGGCATTCCACGGTGTATGAATTTGGAGAAAGCAACTGAAAGTGTTAGATAGTGAAGATTGATCTCAGTGACCCCAGAAAAATTTCCATTGCAGACGTTTGAATTAAGCTGCCCTAGCCATAGGAGGAGCTTACTCGCCTGAGGCTCCTGGTCCTCCCTGCTTTTCACCTGTTGAACAGAACGCCCACCCGTCGTGCTTCCAATGCTGTGCAGAAAGCAGCTTTCTTTGCCTCTTCCCCTGAGGCTGGGCAGAAGGCCTCTTCACAGTATTCTCATATCTGGGAGTATACGTATATACAAGAAGCTCTAATTTTCACAGCAGTGTTTGGCTGCCTTTCTGAATATGGCTGAGTAGGAAACCACATGATCTGAGACAGTCCCAGAGCCTTCTCTGCAGGACAACAGCTCTGAGGTTTGGGGCCTCATCACCACCGCGCTTTGGAGAAGCTTGCACACACCTGTTGCTTACATGGTGCCTGGGGATTAAAAAATGGGCACTCAGGTTACAAAGCTCAGACTGTGGCATGGGAGACCGGCTTCCATACCACCCAGACAACCTGGGCCCCTCTGAAGCAGCCGGGAAGTAGCAGGAAAACGCCACTTTTGAGAATTTCTAGGTAAATTCGTTGTATGCGGGAATTCTTCTGACAGCCGGCCTTCTTCAGCAAGGCTTCACTTGAATGGCAAAACAAGCGAGGGCGTGCCGCCGCTCAGCAA